>NW_019154121.1:25000167-25380167 GCF_002288905.1 Enhydra lutris kenyoni
AGCGGAAATGCTTACCCTGAGAATTTCAAATTTGTGCTTATTGCTGCTATAGTTACCTCAGTCCTGAACCTCCTTTAACTCCATGGTAACCCGAACTGGGGGCTCAAAACTACTGAGATCAGTGTAGTTGGAGGAGCTCTTGTTAAAGATGGGGAGAAAGACAAAATGAGATTAGGAGTCAGATCGCATCTCTCCTCTGTTCCCTTGGAGACTGTGGGGACAGGGGCCCACTGTAGTCAACTCCAAGAATGCCCTGTGTCCCAGATGGCCTGGATCCATCCCAGACTTCAACGCATGGTTTAGGGCTTGGCCCTAAGGGGGGAAAATCACCTTTCTCATTTAAAATTTTGAACATTGAATTAATGATGAACTAATCCTTAATTCAGAATGAGTGTATGTATGCATGGTGAGGGAGTTCAATAATAAATTTGAGTCTGTGGCCTTTTGTGCTAGTGTTTTAAGAATCAGTTCATGCTATTTTACCCAAAAAGCCATAAAGAAGATGAGCTATTCTCTCTGAAAGCAGCTCTCCACTGGGGGAGAAATAGGGCACTAAGGAGTCAGGATTTTACTTTCCTTTGTTGGCCTGTTGCTTGGCATTCTAGAGCAGTGCTACCCGATGGTTTACTGTGGTGATGGAAATGTTCTTTAATTTGTGTGGTTCATTTGGTAGCCTCTAGACACAGGTGGCTACTGAGCATTTGAAATGTGACTAGTGTGACCAAGGATCTGAATTTTTAACTTTACTTAATTTTAGTTAGCTAAAATTTAAAGAGCCCCATATGGCTAGTGGTTGCCATATTGGACCTCATAGCTTTAGTACAACAGTGAGAGGCTGCTTTCAGAACCTGAGAACCTGTCCCCACCTGGAATTCAGTCTTCCTTGTGGCTAGGAGTTGGCCTGCTCTGATCCATCCTGGAGTAATAAGGGATTAAAGATGAAGAAAGAGAAAAGGTGGGTTCTGCATTGGCAGAAGGGACCAAAAAATACCTAGGATATACATCACTGCACACAGAACATTTTCTCAGCTGCTCCATAAAATTCTCCATGTATCAGCCAGGAAGACGGTGTAGAATATAACATTATAAATGTAGAATAAGAAATATATATATTTTTTTATGATGTGAGTTTTCATTTCATTATGGATTCTACTCGGGATAATTTGCAGAGTAGAATTGTGTTTAGAGGCTTACTTCATTGGTTTCAATCTTTTCAAACTTTGTTTTAACTTTATGTTTTGAAATACAGTACATTCTCCCATTTGCCTACTGACAAAAGACTAAAATAATGGTATTTCAAAAAGAGATATGGTTGCATTATGTCAACAACAACATACGTTACAAAACAAGGTGGGAGCCCATAAGTAATAACAGGTAGACCTGCTTGCAGAGGTCTTTGTACACCTTCTCTAGACTGTACTTAACCAGTAAGACCTGCGGAGTAGATGGGGTATGCCTCTCCCACCAGCTTGCCCATTCCACACCCCTTCAACCTCGTGATCTCATGAGTGATGCGTTCACATCTCAACCCTTTTTGCTGCCACTCATAACCTGTCTCCTTCCTAGTGCACCAGTTAAATGTCATCATTTACAATCTGGGGATAAACGCTGATTGTTCAAGGGGAACGTAGTAGGAGACAGTTGTTTAGAACTGTAGCTGCTAAGCGCTAGTTTGAGCCACTCGAGGCAAGGTTGGGATGGGGAAGGTAAGTGCTATGGGTCACATGCTTGTGTATTCCCAGTATCAAGCTTCTTAGCAGGACCAGCTAAGAAATGGACAGAGCCTGGTGCAAAACAAAAATGCAGGACCCCTTGTTAAGAAACTATTAGGAATTTCAGAACAATGGCAGCGGAACATTAAGCCAAGTGTGGAGCCCTTCTAAACTTGCACAGGTCACCAACCCATGTTCCTGGACACGGGGCAGAAGGCAAGGTCAGCTGCAGACCCTGGGTGTCCTCGGAGGTATAGTAGGCCTGCAGGAAGGTACCTGAAGGCTTTGTTTCTCTGGTCAGTTTGAACATTTGTGGACATTTTGTGTTCCTTGAAACCATAATGAAAATCAAACCATCTATGGGACACCATTCAACACAGGGACTTACGTGTATTGGTAGGCCATACCGAATTATTGAGTATTTCCCAAATTTGTCTGATCACAAAAATTCCCTAACGTGCGTGTCAAAATGCAAATCCCCAGGTTCTTCCCCCAGAGACTTCGGTTCAGAATTCTAGAGTGGAGCCCCAGATTCTGTTTTTAAGAAGTTTCCTAAAAGGTTTTTATGACAGGAAAACTATAGAAACTCTAAGAACACAGCATTTGGGGACAGACAGACCTAGGCTCCAACTTTCCATTTATCAGCAGTGTGACATTGGGAAAGTTGTTTAATTTCACTAAGCTTCAATTTCCTCATCTGTAAAATAGAGATAATTATGCTTAGTACAAAAGGTTGCTATGGGGATAAAATGAGACAAGTGTATGTAAAGAGCTTCAAACAATGACTGGTGCAGTAAGTTCCAATAATGGTAGTAATACATATTATACAAAAAGAATAAAACTTCTTTAAACCCCTCAGTCTTGTAAAACTAATATGAATTAAACATAAATGCAAATTGCTAAATGCAACCATTATTATTTCTGACAAAGTCACTCAGAAATAATGAATTATAATCTGAGGTGAACAAAAGAATCAATCACCAATGGCAAATGTATTTTGAGCACCAGCTGTATACAAGGCATTGTGACAGGCTACAGACCAATAGTTTTGGCAACCAAGGAATTTATAACCTAGGTCAGAATACGATAGCGGGATGAGAAGATGCGTCTCTTTTACAAGGAAGCACAGAGAGGTAAAAGCAGAATGTTCGGGCCCCACCCGGAGAAGGATCTTGACAGAAAGAAGAGGGGAATGAGTAGAAGTCATTGCATGTGGGGTTCATGCAGTGGGCAGAGGGCTTGAACTATGACAATCAGTAGACCAAACTGATAGAAGCAAAAGGATCCTGTAGAAAAGTAGGCACATGACACATAGGAAGCCTTTGGAGAAATACTCAGATGAGAAAAATGAGACCTGAACTGGAACCAGAGAGTCCTGTAAATGCTGACCCAAGAGCTGAATACATTCTGCGGGCAGTTTGTGAGCCAGAAAGAGGAGGGAGGAGTCATCTTCCAGAGGTTTAATTTAATTAAAATTTTAAACTCTTCATGTATGCTGAGTTTCAAAGATCTGGGTTAATGCAGTTTGTCTTTCTAAAATGTGTATTTTATTTTTTCCCCTCATATTTGGTTTTTATTTTTTTAATTTTTTCTTATTAACATCTAATGTATTATTTGTTTCAGGGCTACAGGTCTGTGAATCATCAGTCTTACACAATTCACAGCTCTCACCATAGCACATACCGTCCCCAGTGTCCACCACCCAGCCACCCCATCCCACCCAGTCCCCTCCCCTCCAGCAGCCCTCTGTTTGTTTCCTGAGATGAAGAGTCTCTTATGGTTTGTCTCCCTCTCTGGTTTCATCTTGTTTCATTTTTCCCTCCATTCCCCTGTGATCCTCTGCCTTTATTCTCAAATTCTTCATATCAGTGAGATCATATGATAATTGTCTTTCTCTCATTGATTTATTTCACTTAGCATAATACCATCTAGTTCCATCCACATCATCGCAAATGGCAAGATTTTGGGTTTTTTGTTGACTGCATAGTATTCCATTGTGTATATATACACCACTTCTTCTGTATCCATTCATCTGTTGATGGACATCTAGGTTCCTTCCATAGTTTGGCTATTGAGGACATTGCTACTATAAACATTCGGGTGCACATGCCCCTTTGGATCACTACATTTGTATCTTTAGGGTAAATACCCAGTAGTGCGATTGCTGGGTCATAGGGTAGCTCTATTTTCAAATTTTTGAGGAACCTCCATACTATTTTCCAGAGTGGCTGCACCAGCTTGCATTCCCACCAACAGTGTAGGAGGGTTCCCCTTTCTCTGCATCCTCACCAACACCTATCAGTTCCTGACTGGTTAATTTTAGCCATTCTGGCTGGTGTGAGGTGGTATCTCACTGTGGTCTTGATTTGTATTCCCCTGATGCCGAGCAATGTTGAGCACTTTTTCATGTGTCTGTTGGCCATTTGGATTTCTTCTTTGCAGAAATGTCTGTTCATGTCTTCTGCCCATTTCTTGATTATATTATTTGTTCTTTGGGTGTCAAGTTTGCTAAGTTCTTTCTAGATTTTGAATACTAGCCCTTTATCTAATATGTCATTTGCAAGTATCTTTTCCCATTCTGTCGGTTTTCTTTGGTTTTAAAATGTGTATTTTAAAAACTAAAAGGAGCATCGCTAATTAAGAAAATGAGGTAATTCAGTGAAGGAGTGATGGTAGGTCCAAGTCCAATAATGATATAATATAAACACATATTTAAAACACTGTCAGATTCTCATAACAGCCACCTTTCAAGACTTTTTAAAGCTACTAATTTTAGACAAGCCTTTCTCAATTGTGTGAAAACTTTCAGACAAGGATAGTATTTTAATATTTTTAATAAGTCTGTAAACTGGTGACTGCTGACTCTTGTTTTGCTTCATTTATATATGGGGACAGCTATGGGTCAAATTAATGTCCCCTGAAAGGAAATGTTGGAGTCCTAACCCTCCCCCACCCAATGCCTGTGACTGTTGACCTTCTTTGGAAATAGGTCTTTGCAGATGATCAAGTCAAGATGATGTCACACTGGAACCCAGTGGGCTCTAGTCCTGTGTGACTGGTGTCCTATTAAGAGAAGACAAAGACACAGAAACACACAGGGAAGAGATGGGCATTGCCTTGACACAGGTAGGAATACAGAGGGTTCCGCCAGCCACCGTAAGCTAGAGCAGACTCTAGTCTCGCAGACTCTCAGAACCTTTGGAAGGAACCAACCCTTCCAATACCTGGATTTAGAACTCCTCGTCCCCACAAGCTACACGAATAAACTTTTGTTGTGTTCAGCACACAGTGTGTGGTGCATTACCACAGCAGCCCTGAAAACTTCACACACCCCCTGGGTCCCTCACCAGGCGCATGCCAGGTAGAGTGGCTGTGCTCATTACGTAAAGTGTAGCTAAGAAGTGTTGAAAGGCCCAAGGTGGGGATGATCTAATTTAGTGTGAAGTCTACAGCCTACAGAGCAGTTTATCTGAGAGAAGAAAGTCCTGTTCACAGGAAAACCAAGCTTGGTTCCCAGCGCTCTTCTGGGCCGTGAGTATGCTCACCTTCTGCCCTCCTGAGGAGGTCTGTGTAGCAAAACCTAGGCCTGAACAATTGTCACGTAATAATAATCGTATAGTAATGATTATAAATAACATGGATTCAGTATCAACCACTTGTCACGTGTAGTTGAAACACCTCACAGATCAACTCATTTAATCCTCACAAGTACCCTATAAAGAAGGTAATGGTCTTCCTACTTTACGGGTGGGAAAACCGAGACAGAGGGAGCTTCAGTCATGGGCTTCAAGTCACACAGTAAACGGCAGGGCTGGAATCTAACCCAGGCAAACTGGTTCCAAAGCAGTGTCTTGGCCTTTAGAGTTTAGCAGTTTAGGCTTTCCCAGACCCATGCCAAGAAAACCTCGTCCTTCCGCATAGCGAGAGAAAGATCCCCAGGCTCTAGAGTCAAAAGCTCTACGGAGAGCTGAGGACTTAGAAACACAGCTGTGTTCATTTCCTGGAGCTTTAGAAACTGCCACCAACTTGGTGGTTTAAAATTAATAGTTCTGGAAGCCAAAAGGCCAAAATCAAGGCCTTGGCAGGGGCAGGATCTCCCAGGAGGCTCTCGAGAAGGATCCTTTTTGCCTTTTCCAGATTCTGGTGACTCCTGGCATTTTTTGGTTTAGGGCAACATAACTCTAGTCTCTCCCGCTGTCTTCGCATAGCCTTCTACCTTCTCTATGGGTCTCTGTGTTCTTTTCTGTCTCTCATAAGGACACCCATATTGGATTGGGGCCCCAGGTCCCCGCATGATCTCATCTTCATCCTTATCTTAATTGCATCTGCAAAGACCCTATTTCCAAATACTGTCATAGTCTGAGGTTCTGGATGGGCATGAATTTTGGAGCAACAGGATTCAACCTGCTACAATGATCAAGAAACATCTAGCTAGTTAAGCAGAAAAGCAGATCTACTACAAGCCTTTCAGCCCCTGGAGCCTTAGAACTTTGTCTCATCGACCTTCGCCTTTCAGCCAAGGACTCAGCACAGATCTTGGCCTACAGCAAGGCTCTAAGTAATGTACAGATTCCATGGCAGCGACTCAACCCAGGGGAGGCGCAGAGCACCCCACCTGGAAGATCCCATCACACGGTTGTCATTGCTGACACCAGATTTGTTATTGTTAAAATTCATTTTTTAGTATCTCATGATCGGTGGCTTTGAAGTATAAGAGAACTTGGTCGTTAATGTCACAGTTGCAGTAATTAGAGTCACCAGTTCATGAATGGCTGACATAAAAGAATCAGGACTCCTCTTATTCTAAGCTAAATTAAAAATTAAATATGTAATATGTATACGCTTGGGTTGTAGAAAAGCTGTATATTAAATTGAGGATTTGTTCTCCTTTGATAAGGGATCTACAGAGCCATCTAGGTATCTAACATTTGTGAGAAAGATCTTTAAAATAAAGTGTTTTTCTTGGAGCATGTAAAAATCTTATAAAACATTTCTGTAGGATTCTCTGATCTGAGTTTTTTCAAATTGGTATTTTTTAAAGATTGATTTATTTTATTTTAGAGAGAGAGAGTACAAGCATGGGGAGGGGCAGGGGAGGAGAGAATCCTCAAGCAGCTCCATGCTGACCACAGAGTCTGATGCGGGGCCAGTTCATGCTAAGCACAGGACCCTGAGATGATGACCTGAGCTTAAACCAAGTGTTGGGTGCTTAATCGACTGAGCCATCCAGGCACCCCTCAAGTTGGTATTTTTTTAAATAGTTCAGCTATTAAAGTTCATGCATCAGCTTGTGTTTAGAAATAAGCTTAATTATTCATCGATTCACAACCTTATATATATGGCTTTCCGAATGGATGGCATTTTCTATGTCTGTAAATTTTTTATTAAATAAGTTATTTTAGTGGGGTTATGGACATTGGGGAGGGTATGTGCTATGCTGAGTGCTGTGAAGTGTGTAAACCTGGCGATTCACAGACCTGTACTCCTGGGGCTAATAATACATTATATGTTTATAAAAAATTTAAAAAGTTATTTTAAAAAAATAAATAAATAAGTTATTTTATGCTGAAAACTCATTCCTTAAAAAATGATTTTGCTGCTAACGAAGACCATTATGTTCACAAATTCTTTGTCCATGGCTTGATGCTCTCTTTCTGTATTGTAATTAGCTGTAGATAGAGTTAATTATTATGTTAAAAAGTAGAGCATCTCAAATTTCTACAAGATACTTGTTCTCTCTTTCAGTACCCCCATCCACCCCCCAGCCCCGTATGTCTATTCATGGTGGGAAGATAATAAGCATACTTTTTTAAAATGACAGAAAAATGTTCATCAAGAATATAATAAAGCTTTGATAGACCGAACATGTATTTAGAACAAGCATTCAGTGCATCGTTACTTTTTCTCTGAATGAAGAATTCACTTACCTTTGTTCCCAATTGCTAGAAAAATGCACATTTTCATATGCATGCAAAATTTTGCATGTAATTTCAGAGAGAGTAGAAACACTTTGAAGGTCATATGTAAACCCAAGGCTAAGAATGGAGACCAACATTTATTATCCATTTATTATGATAATCAATCATTTCTCTTAATACAAAATACTTGAGTTAGCCAGTAAGATTTATTGAAATGACACACTTACTTTTGCCCCAAATCTTGATGGATGTTTTCAGAGGAAAAAATGATTTTAAAAATACTTTATTACAGTATTACAGTACAGTACAGGATCTTCAAATTCTCATACTGAAATCACTACCTCGGTTTCTCTTAAATGGCTTTCATTCCTTCACTGGAATGTAAGGGTTTTTGAGTCCAGGACCCAGTCTTGCTCATCCCTATATCTGCTACAGAGCCTGGCATAACGTTTACACATAAAGGGAGCTCAAACAGTGCTACAGTTGCTGTTGTTATTTAATTTTTTTAAAAATAGGAGTGCTTATTATGTATGCATATAAAAATTTAAGTATCTGCTACCCAAAAAGTCATCCGTGTTTAAAGAGATACGTGGCACTCAGAGAGGAAGATGAAAGGCATATTTGAATTAAACCCAGAGGAGATGCCAGCGGGCCTTCCTTTGCTCATATGAGAAACTCCAGGAAGGCAAGTGGAAAATCTTGCATTGACAGGGCACATTCTACTTTTTGGATGAAGTGAGCAAAGAAGAATGCTCTGTTGCTCCAAGATGAGTTCTCAAGGACCTTTAGCTTCTATGTTTTTCCCAAGAAAGCAACAGGCACTAGCTTGGAGGTATGTAGGACAGAATGAACAGATCCTTCTAATCATTTCTCATTCGGGTCACCCTGAAGGGATGAGATCAGAATCCCTAAAGACTAGATATGATAAGTAGGATAAACATGCATCTAGGATACCTCTCCAGTCACTAATACTTCCTATCGGCTTACCAACGCTTAAAATCTCTATAGCATATAAAAGGTTTTTAATTCTAATATAAAGAAGAAAATCTTGCTAAGATACCAGATGAAATTTATTCATCCTAAATTTACAAGAGTACAAGAGTGATCATAGCTCCTCTCCGTTTCCATTAATGAGGAATGGTAACTAGGAGACAGAGTTGGGGGAGGAGTTACCATTGAAAATTGGCAAGGCCACCAAAGTTGAGTTTGGGGAAAAACATTCCATCTTTCCCTGGGATTGTCTGTACTGTGAATCCAATTAGATGAATGTATGTAGAAATCTTGTATAAAGAAATGTTTATATGGCTAACCACTGTCCTTCACAAAACTTTGTAATTTATTAAATTTGTGCGTGATGATTTCTCCCCTGGCTTGATTAGTTTCCTTCTAAAGAGAGTTCATTCATAGGAGTTTCACTAAGATAATAGATAATTAGCTTCTTGGCAGCAAAAACTACTTCTAATTTATCTCTGGGTCCCCAATGCCTACAACCGTGCCTATAGCATAGATCTTGTGCTCAATCAAGATTATTAGATGCATACTTCTTGAATATAGATAACAAAAATATCTATTAGAAATCCAAGTGATTTATGAGTTGATTCTGTAAAGAAAGGATTTATGATAACTCATAAAAATTCATTTGGTGTGTCACCAAATATTAAAATTATTTCAAAAGTAAGTTAGCATCAGAGCAAATTAAGTGATGGTATATAACTTATAAACAAATTTGTCCTCCTTTGAACAAGGAGACAAAATGTTTCACCATGTGGTTTATATACTACAGGTCAGTATAAGCACTGTTCTTTTAAACCATGGTGAAGCTAATAGTCTAATATTCCAAGTTCTTCATTATGCCAACCCTAGGACATAATTTCTAGTATGTGATTATGTCTTGTATTTTAATAAGGTATTTCTCAATTAACTGCTTTACATAAATTGTATAGTTGTTAATGAGAATTATTACCACAGAAATTTTTCTTAGTTTATGATAGAATTAAAATAGCCTTTTAAGTCTTAAAAACATTAACAGGAAAATCTCGATGGTGTGAACTCAGCTAATAATACCTCATGTTCAGTCTGTCAGGTATTGTGCAAAGTTTCCAATGAATAACAGTACCTTTTATGAAATATGAGAAATTTTGTTCATTTGCCCTTTAGATGCAGGTCCCTTAGTTTCCTACATCAGTTATGGGCTTTTCTTCTTTTTTTATATTATTCTTTCATGTGGAACCTCTTCCAGCAAGCTCTCATAAGACAACAAATGACCCAGCGGAGTATCCATTTAAAATGTTATAAACAAAGAGGGCTCCTTTCTTGGCTCCTGTTCTTTAAAATTTAATTAAAATGCTTCATCTTTCATCACAGAAATGGTTTCTGTTTCAACCTCTTAGCCTTGTTATTAGTTATAGTTTGGTTAGGTTTTTAAATACAACTCGAATTTTTTTCAGTGTTTCAGAAAGGAAGAAATAGTGCCATGTGGAGTGCTTGTCAGCCTGTCCCAGGAAAGAATTTTTAATTGAACGCCTCTCCTCCTCATCGTTAGCTAATCCAGATAGCTTGTGAAGCAAGTCTAGGTGAATCACAGAGTAAATTGAGGTGCCCTGTTCCACTTTCCTGAGGAAAGTGTTTCTGACCACACTGAGTTCTCCTCTTCCTTGGGTGTATTCTTTTTTTTTTTTTTTTAAGATTTTATTTATTTATTTGACAGAGAGAGATCACAAGTAGGCAGAGAGACAGGCAGAGAGAGAGAGAGGGGAGGAAGCAAGCTCCCTGCCAAGCAGAGAGCCATATGCGGGCCTTGATCCCAGGACCCTGGGACCATGACCTGAGCCGAAGGCCGAGGCTTTAACCCACTGAGCCACCCAGGCGCCCCCTTGGGTGTATTCTCAATTACAGATTTTCTTGGTAACTTTCCACCCTTCCGGTGCTTGCCATTTCTGCATAAATGCTTTACGGGGCACCTGAGTGGCTCAGTGGTTAAGCATCTGCCTTTGGCTCAGGTCATGATCCCAGAGTCCTGAGATTGAGCCCACATAAGGGCTCCTTGCTCAGCAGGGAGGCTGCTTCTCCCTCTTCCTCTTCCTGCTGCTCCCCCAATGCCTGCTCCCCTCTGCTTGTGCTGTCTCTCTCATCTTTCTTGCTAGTTCTCCGTGTGTCAAATAAACAAATGAAATCTTTAAAAAAATTAAACAAATGCTTTCCATTTATTTATGGGAAAATCTAACCTTCAAAAACAGGCCTGAAACTTTGCGTATGGTTCTCCCTGAATGACTCCTGGAGATGCCAAGGAAGAGAGCAGGGCCCCATCTGGTCAAGTGCAAACAAATGCACATCGTGTCTTCCCGAAGCCCCACTGTTCATTCCCCCAACTCCCCTTGCATCCACTCAAGGAACGGACAGATGCTGAAGGGCATTGAAATAACTAAGTGGCATCAAGAGGAACGTGCAGATGTCATAAACGGGAAAATTGGGGCTAAAGGTGAAACAGCATCTTACAAATGCCTTCCCTCAAAAAGCTCTATCTTATTTTAGAACTATATGATCCATGGAGGACTTTATCATAAACGGATCTGAACAAGCCAATAAGCTTCTGAGGGTTTTGCTTCAGTGGTCCGGCATTTTTTAGAAGGATTCTTGCTTAGTTACTTAAGAGACCTTTGTTTTGATTCAGCCGTTTCCTACAATGGCTTATGACGTAAGTCACTGTGATTTGGTGTGATTCTGTAAGGGTGTTTCTCCTGGGCTCCATGTTAAACTAGGAAACCCTTGCTTTCAATAGTCTGACTTGGTGTCTGCATGACTTTTAAAAATCCTATGCACATATATGATCTTGGGGACAAAAAACCCACAATCCAGAACTACAGAAAGATGGGCATATTATTAACAAACCTCCACGGATCCATTTTACCTAAATCACCCATTCTGAATGCAAAACCTCATGAAAGCACAGGCCCAGGCACAGGGAATAGTGTTATCAACATCTGGAAACAATGGTACTGACAGACCCAAACAACAAACAAGAAAAAGAAAAGTCTACTGGATGCCAGTTAGCTTAGGAGAAATTTGTATGTTCCAGAGGAGTCGTGGGGGAAGGCCTGAATTAGGTTTATAGATTTGATACCAGGTGGCTAGTGCTGAAGATTTCTATTTTTTGTCTTTGGTTTGTTTGTGTTAACACATGCTCAGAAGAAAAAGAAAAAGGATTGATGGGAGAAATCTTTAATTCACATTCTGTTATTTCATATAAGTGGGCAATTCAAATAATTTCTCTCAATTTTTGAGTAGGTGTTCACAGTAATTTGTACATTCGAGTCAGGGCTAAGCTTCGCTGAGCACCAGAAGCCTTTTCTCATAGGAATATATAGAATATTGCAGCAAATATTTCTTAAGGTATTATACCTCTGGCCCACACGTTTATGAAGACTCATCTGTTCCTCTGATTTGCCTTAAATAAACAGAAGGAAAGGTCATTTCTGAGAGCACTTTTTACAAAAACACTTCTTTGGAAAAGACGAAGAGCTAAATGATTCAGGGGCTCTTGCTGCGTTGATGATAGCAAAGCTATGCCGTACACGTGCTGTATACATTTCATTATTTAATCTCTTTCTTTTATGAGTTTATTGATGGAAAATGGCGCCTTGTCTTCTATTAAGTAAACACATATTTCAAAAGACATCTAAGTGCTTTCAACAAAACAGAGCAAATTCAGAAAATATAGGGCTTTTGCATTGGACTTAGGGGATTACTTCAATTGCCTTGAGTCTTCCACAGGCAGAATATCATATTCTTTAAAGTTCAGACAAATAAACTGTGCTGCTTATGGAGAAAGTGTGATATTCTCCATTGTAAGCAGGCTTGTACATTGACAACGTAGAAATAATCTGTCTCATTATAAACGACACCACATCTAAAGCCCTGAAACTATAGATTTGTGTGTACTCAAGACTGAAAATAATATTGAAATGTGAAAACGAAACCTCCCACCAAATCTCCGGGAATGCAGATTTGAGATTGGCTTTAGAAACACAGGAACGTGGTAGGAACGTGATAATAACGATTGTACTGCTTTGGACACTCTGTTTGAGGGTAAGAGTCTGGCTTCCTTTGTATCATCACTCAAAACTCCAAGAACTATTTGTAAGAGTGACTTCCAGCCCTTGGTTTACTTGCATCCCACCCTCATCCTTAAATCCACAGTACCATAAAATGTCTGGGTCTTATGCCAGAATTTTGAATTCCTGTACAGCAGCTGGAACAAAAACATACTGTGGTGGGAAAAATTAATGCCACCCCTGCCCAAAGAGGTCTATATCCTCATCCTCAGAACCTGTAAATAGGTTACCTTCCATGGCAAGAAGGACTTTGCAAATATGATTGTTACAAATCTCCAAATGCAGAGATTATCCTGGATTACCTGAGTAGGTCCAGTCTAATCCCATGGGTACTTAAAAGTAGATGAGGGAGACAGAAGAGAAGAGGATGTGCTATGAGGACTCCATTTAACTCTTACTGACTTTGAACATGGAGGCAAGGAGCCATAAGCCAAGCAATGCAGGTGGTCTCTAGAAGGTAGAAGAGGGAAGGAAATGATTCTCCCTGAGAGCCTCCAGAAAGCAGTGCAGTGTTGCTGACACCCATGATTTGAGCCCCATGAGACCCATGTTAGACTTTGGACTCACAGAACTGTAGTTTAATAAAATCATACTGTTTCAAGCCACTGAGTTGGTAGTAATTTGTTATAGCAGCGGTAGGAAACTAATACCTTGTCCAACAACTTGTTTTAGTAGATTCCTAAGAAAAGAACCATGCTAAAGTGTTTCTCAGAATAATGGGAACTTGCCACTCTCGGTGTGTAAATTGAGAAGTTTTAAAGCACAAAGGCATGTTGTGGTTCTCCTGTCTGAGATTCCTTTATAACATTCTCATGACCTAGCAACAGGGTAATGAACATGTGCCTACTGCCCTCACAGGGCATTTCTTCATGGCAAACGTCTTAACGACCATAAAATCTGCTGTGCTTTCAGAATACTTCTGAGTTCAACCAGAGAGTTAGTTCTTGAAATCATGTAACAGCCTGTAAATTGGATAGAAGGGGTTAGGTGAGCATGTACAGTTTTATTTCCTCACTATGCATTAGCAGCTTATAATCAAAGAAATAGCAAGCTTTCTAGAAACTCCTATTTTTCCTTAAAGACTTTGCACTGCATTTATAGGACTGACAACCCAAGTCAAGGGACTAGTTATATTTTCCAGGGTTCCTTTTATCGCTTATATTTTCTAGGAAAGCATTATTTTTCTGTGACATGGTTATTTCTTTTCCTTCTAATAAAAGATTTCAGACTTCAGAAAGGCATACGGTAACCAAATAATTTTCAGATAGCCACTGTGAGATAAAATATTTAAAACATCACAAATAATAGTTGAAGTTCCCTGTAGGTCTGTTATCAGATTTCCTCTTCCATATGTTACAAAGGGGCTGTAATAGGCTGAACTTGTTATTTATCATTCACTGCCATATTTGCATCTTCTATTCCTCACATACATGTGTCTATGGGCAGTCTTCTCTTTGTACAGTGGTGGGACATAAAAACAGATGTGCAAGCTGAAACCATTCAAGGCAATATTTAAGATCAATGGCATATACTACAGTTGCTCCAAAACCTTGAAGAATTTTTGTTAAAACATTTAAAGTAGTTTAAAACTCTTACTGCCAGTGATGAACATAAAAGAAAAAATAAGATAAAACTAGTATTTATTCAGTATGTTGTGACTGAAAGCATTAGACATGTGGCAGATGAAGATGTTTTATTTCTTTGTAAAAAACCCACCAGGAGTAGTTCAAACAGTGCTTCCTTTCTTCTCACTGTATGTCTTAGGATGGGATATGGAGCAAGACATTTTTTTTTTTCCAAACTCCTTTCTGAGTTTGAATCAGCTTCCAACTTAACCTTTGTTCTTTCAGTGTCATGAAATATCTCTGACAGTTGCTTTAATTGGAATTTTTCTTCCTCTGAAACATCTCCATCTTCTGGGGGGTCACAACCACTTTCTTATCTATGTGGATAAGTTTGCTTCACTAATTTCTCCTGGCTACACAGCTGGAGTCTCCCAGACCATGGTACCATCGTGTTCAACTCAGATTTCATTTCCAGCATTACCATTTCTTCATTGCCTCAGTCACTTCCAGTTTAGTTGACCAGATCCCCCTTTCCAGCATCCATCTTGCAACATTTTGCCCTAGGTTTATCACTGGGGGGCAAGGAGGCCACACAGCTACGTGTTTTGCTATCTGTGTGTGGAAAGAACCACAGATGCGCGGTGACCAAGCATCACCAGACTTTGGAAGAAGTGACAGGATTGCTCAGTGATCATGGCACACACCTGCCATCCATGTGGTGTTTGTGGACAGAGGAGCCAGCAATGAAACTTGAACATTATAAATCTGCATAAAGAAATTCGTATATAAGGCAGTCAGTTACTAACACTTTACCACGGTAGCTGAAATTTGCATGTTGGGACACTGGTGTATTGAACTGATAGCAGCTGAACCAGAGTATCTGGAATTCGCTGCATATCAGAACTGCACAAAGCAAAGACTGCTTGTGTGTGTGCGCGCATGCGTGTGCAGGTGTGTGTGTTGCATATTTAAACTTTAAATAAATACCATCATAATCATACATATCTTTTCACCAACTTGCTTTTTCATTCAATATTCTGTTTCCGAGAGTTATTTATATTGATGTATGCCGCTTATTTCATTACTTTTTTCTGTTTAATGACATTCCATTCACATGACTACACTACAACTTATTTATATATTCTTTCAGGAAAATTTAGATTGCTTCTAGTTTTTTATTATTGCAAATATTACTCCTCTGGGAATTCATTTACTGCTTCTGTGTGGTTAAATGCTGATTTCTCTAAGGTAACTATACCTCAGAGTGAAATTACAGGGTTTTAAACCTTTTGTTAGATATTTCCAAATCATTCTACCAACTTATACTCCCAAGTAAGTTTCTAAGGGTTATTTTGTCTTAACTTGCTCCATAACAGTTAGGATGGGCAAATTTAATTTCACCAGTTTGATCATTTAAACTGATGAGGATAAACTAGTTTAATTTGAATTTTCCTGATTAGTGGCGAGATTGAACATATTTTCATGTTTCTTTAATATTAATTGTTTATATCTTTGATGATTATACTGATTTATATTGACCAGATAGTAACATTTGCATGCATTGCAGTGATAATTTTCTAGTCTTGCTCTTATCTTCTCATTTGGATTATGATGTATTTTGATGCACAATTTTATTTTGAATGCAGTAGAATTTCTCGTTTTTTTTCGATTCTATTCTGTGTCACAAAAATTTTCTCTTTTGTGCTTCATTCCATAGAGATAATGTCCTTTTTTTTTCTTCTAGAAGTTTAAACTTTTTTTTCTATATTTAGGTCATCAGTATATATGGAACTTATTTTTGATACGGTACAAATAAGGATCTAATTTCTTATTTTTGACTTATGTATAAGTAATGAAATTTTCCGTCATCATAATGGGCAGAAAAAAAAACACCCTTTCTCTACCGACCTGCAAACCACCATAGTCATACATCAAGGTTTTTTTTTTTTTAGACTTTATTGTTTAGAGAAGTTTTAGGTTCCCAGCAAAGTTGAGCAGAAGGTACAGAGATCTGTATGTCTCTGTCCCCACACATGCATAGCCCCCCCATTATTGATGTACATCAAATTTTTATTCCTATAAGCATCTCTTTTGAAACTCTCTGTATTGTTCCCTTAGTCATATTGTCAAGGCTGCAGAAATCTCATTCTGTATTGATACATCTTTTTAAAGGCACTTGATCTCCGATACAGTGAGTCTCCCATCTTGCTGATTTTTAATAAATTTCTTAGTTTCTAGCTCAAATTCTTGCATATCTTGCAATTGCAAGTAGTATCTGTTTTTCTGTAAATAATATCTTTTAATAAATTATATTTCCTAATTATTGCTAGTGTATCAAAATGCATTTTGACAGTTTTATTGAGAAATCTTTCACATATGATATAGTTCACCTATTTAGAATACATAAACCTATGGCTTTGATATGTTTTTTGAAATAGATACTGTAATATGTAAAAGCATGTAGTTTGAATTCTTTGTGTCCAGCTTCTTTTCACTCAACATTATGTTCATGAGATTCATTCAAGCTATATGAATTTTGTCCATTTATTATTATTGCTGTAAAGTATTCCATTGTGTAAATACATCACTATTCGTATGTCCAGTTTCGAGGTTTGGGCTATTGCTGATTATACTTTTTATTTCTAGAATTTCCTTTTGGTTCATTTTAAATCTTCCCAACTTTCTAGATGGTATTTTGTTCTGTTCTCATGTTTTCAATTCTTGTTATGTGTGTTAGAAGTCATATATATACATTTGTTTTATATCTTTGCTTATTCTATTGTCTTGAAGGTTTAGGCCTTTTTTTTCCTGACACTTCTCACAATGACTTCTTTCTTTCTGTTTTGCAAATTTTGGTTATCTTTTGCTTTATTCTTTGCAGTTTGCAGTTGTTTCTGGAGCAGGTATCGTGTTGGGCTGATGTTGATTTGTCCTGAGATTTGAGTTTGCTTCTGCTAGGTGCCTTGATACATAGTCTCAGGCAACTTTATGTTTATTTCTTGGCTTAGGATTTTCCTGGATGCTCAAATAATGGAAATTCAGACTATAAACCTATGTGAGGGCAGGCTTGTGATCATGAATTTCCAGGAGAAAGTTTGTTAGCTAATCTGGTACCCTGGCTAACACAGGTGACTCATCACCATTTCCTGTGGCTGGCGGTCAGGTATATTTTCTAGCCTGGCCTATGAGTAGAGACAGAGCCTTGAGGAGGCTCAGCTCTGCAGCATCCAGATTCCAACACTTCATCCTATGGGAGCCCAAAGCATTTCCCTGTCCCTGGAAGGCTGTGCACACTCAATGTTCTTGTTTTCCAAGATAAGGAAATGACCCCAGGGAAATGCCTGCTCACCACTGTGATCTTTATTCCACACTCCCTTTAATGCCCCTAGGATTGCTTACATTCTCAACTGCTCAGCTGTGCGTTTAAAGGGCACTTTTTCTATTTTATGCAGCATTTATAGGAATTATTTTGGAGATTTTCAGAACCCCTAGTCTGTCATAACACCAGAAATGGGAAGTGGTTATATCATCTTTAAATAATTGAATACTATTTTTCTGAATAAAAACCAAACCTAGTAAATGAATTCATAGTTGCCTTGTGAAGTGTGTCACACTGGTAATGAACAGGAGAATAAAATATTCGCACTCATTACTCTGTTTAGTTTTCAAGAATTAATTAAGCTTTTATTTTCTTTCATGGATTTCAAGTTCCTGATCTCTAACTTCTAAAGGTAGAAGTAATTTTATCTTTAAATATCAGAGTATCATAAGTGACTCTTTTACCATTATACATAATACTACAATAATAGCCTTGTCCATACTTTGTGGATGTGTAGAGCCTGTCTGTAGGAAACATTCCTGGAAGTGGACTTTCTGGGTTTAAGTTAAGAAATACTTTAATTTTTTAAGATTTTTACAAAATGCCCTTGAAAAAGTCATACCTTTAGCCTCCCATAAGTGAATTATAACAACGGCTGTTTTCCCACAATCTCACCAACAGAGTCTCCCATCATGCTTCTCTTTGACAACGTGCTTAAGAAGAAAATAGCACTTCATTATAGTTTAAATTTGCTCTTATTATCTATGAGTGATGAGATGAAGGAATATAGAGCTGATGCTCTGGGAGTTTTTACAACGATGAAAGTTTGTGGTATAGATTCAATCCAGGAGGATTGCGGAACGTACTCTCCTTTTTTTCCACCTTCATCCCAACATGCTGACAATAGAAACTCATTCTCAAACTGACCTTATTCAAGGTAAGAGAGGTATTGTTCCATTGTGCTGGTTTCAAGGATTTTCCTCCATGCAGAATAAATAGTGGAACTGAATTATCACTAAAGCTCTAAGTAAGCAGATTATGTGCTGTCAACAGTGAATGCCCAATATATCCACAGTGGAACTTAAATAGGTAGAGGTATTAACTGTCATTATATTTCAAGAAGTAGAGAATCTTGTGCTCACAGTATATTCCTTAAATATCTACTAGCACTAACCCCACCCCGCATTCTTACAAAACGGCTGCCACAGTTCCAGTCATCGCATATAGAGAGGCAGCATCCAGCAGAAAGAGATGATCACTGTAGTTTATTTCTATGTTTGAAGGAAAAAAAAAAACACTTTCTCAAAAATTACTAAGTGGACTTTCACTTGTGTGTCACTGACCAGAATTGAATCATTGACTCCTATGCTGATCCCTAAGCAATTATTGGCATGAGGAATTTCTCTAATTGCCTTAATCTATTTGTATTTGTGGCTCATAGGCTCTGCAGTAAAGGAAAATGTGAGAATGGCTATTGGTTAGGTACACGAATAGTGTCTGATGCAGAGGCATATATATATTTGGTTGTTTATATATATGGAATTTGTAATAAAGTTAAGTAACGTGAGTAAAATGAACCCATGTGGTTTATTTTCAGCTGCAAAGTGAAGGAACATGATCATGGAAACAAAATAGTATTAGCTGATACAGCTAAATAGAAGGAAATTAACCATAGTTTAGTTTTTGAACCATATATGTTAATACTCAGAAACATATATAATAATGCAATGCTCCTAAATGATTGTGTTGCTGTATCCTCTGCACGAATTATTTCATTTTCTCTCAGTTGGTGTTAAAGTCCTCATTCAGAACTCAGTCACTATAGCATTTATGGGGAAATGGGCTCTGAATTCCAAGCGACAAGTTCACACATGTGAAAATTTGCAACAGAACCCTTTCGCCGGCTGGGGACTGCCCAGTCGTCCCACATTTTAAACGTGATACTTGGAACATGCATTTTAAAAAGAAATAGAAGTAAATATGAAACAATCCCACCTTTCTTTGACATTGTCTTTGTAATAAGCTTAAGAACAGAAAAAAGTGTCACTTCATGTAACAGCAACAGCCTCCACAAAATATCCCACATGGATCTGCTGAGAAAGGGCATTTGAAGAATGAAATCTCTTATTCTTCATTGTAGTTATTTGCTAGATATCTGGCAGAGATCCAAATCACCATTTCACCATAACTTGGATCCATTTCCCTAAATCTACACATCAGACTCTATCAATAAAACAGGAAACCTTAGCCCAGAAGAATAGCTCTGCCACTCCCCAAATGGTCCCAAAACATGGGAGCAGCCATCTTTCCCACTGTGAGTCACCCACTGCCGCCTGTGGCTATGGAGAGATCCAGAAGCACTTTTGAAACCTATTAGTGAAACCCATTCTGCATAGTTTAGAGATCTCAACAGAGATCCTAATTAAAGAAAGAAAAGCTCCAGGTTAAAAGAAAGCAAACACTCTGGTGGAAGCAACCCGGAAAAACAGCAGACTGTGGCACCATACAGGAGTGAGGGCAGAGCACGGTCTAAAGCCTGCAGCCTTGACTGAAGGAAGCCCCCCTGAGAGAGAGAAAGCTTGAAGAGAGAAAATTAGAGAAAGTTCGTGTGGGGTTTTTTGGTTGTTGTTAATGTGAAGCTCTTGTGAGAAGAATGTGAACACCTTCTGTCATTATTATTGTCGAGTCCCAACCACGCCCTAGAGTGTTTATGGTCCGAGGCTGCATTTTTTTTTTTTTCCTGAGAGTGAACAGCATTGTTCACATTTTTTTATAACAGCATTGTCCACAGCAGCTTGATAGAAAATCCCTGGCCATTAGCATAAAGGAAATCCACACTTTCACCTCCTTAATTTGTAGAACATTAGATAGTATTTATTTTTCTAAAACTCGATGCACATAGCAGTCTTGTTCTTGGTGGTTAAAGAGCATTCAGGGAATTTTTAGTCTGTCAAATATGTCAGGGCTGAGGTCTTGGCTGTGCTGGCCCCGCTGGTTTCCTAGGGCTCTTTTGTGTTGCATTCAACATTCAGCTCCACAAGCAGAGCAAACAGCTCTCCCACAGTAAAGGCGGCGCAGGGGACCCTGCTCATACACCCCAGGACAGAAAAGCTGTCCCAAGCCTGGAGGGTGTTCCCGGAAGCCCAGGGTCACAGAGCATGTGCCTTTCCGCCGCTGCTGCTCTGTGCGTTTCATGACAGACCAGATGTCCCACACGATTTGGACCCTCCATACTACTTAACATCCCTTTATTCCTAGCCAACATGCTAACTGACCTAGAAACATTAGAACCCCACTTCTAAGCTTCCCTAAAACATCCCCAGATCTGAGCATCTGCCTCTTTGATCCTCCAATGGGTGCTTCACTTAGAGACACATTTCTGCACATATTCTGCCTAGATGCCAGTAGGAAAGCTGACCCCCCTCCCCCCAGGATCTATATCTAGAATACACAGAGATTAATAAGCAGCTTTCAAAATGAAAGTTTCCAGGTGGGAGATTTCAACACTATTCCATAGATTTGATGGATTAAGATATATATTTTCAGTATTTTAGGATCTTAAACCCTAATCTTTTCCAATTCACCAACTCACTTTATCCAAAAACATGGTGTCGGAGCCTAATGAAAGCGTCCACCTGCTTCTGATTTCAATCTTCCTTTACAACACATTTATAAGAAATTTTTTTAAGGCCCAGAAAATTGACAAGCCCTGTGACCGTGACTGAGCTGTACAGTTCCATTTACTTTTGTCTCCAAAAACCACACACACCTGTGATTTGGGCACCAGTTTTGAATTAAGAGGTCCAGTCTCTTCCACCTACCAGTGAGCGCATCCTCATGTCATCTACTGAGGGACTGTGGACTTATCTCCTCCCCAGGCGGGGTCTAATTCTACTGCAGACCCCCGACTGGCGCCCAGAGATGGTGTTGGCCATGACACCTGTGCCCCATCATCCAGCCCTGGAGCCAGATTTGTGATTGCCTGAACAATTCTGATGACTCCACCAGCCCTAGCCTTCCTGGGTGTGCCCCTCCCCACTGTGGCCACCCACAGCTCTCTATGAACTCCCAAGTCACTCAGAGGCCTCCGGGAAGCCCGCTCGGTACACATCGTGACTCTTCAGGAGTGAGTACTCACATCCAACTGTGTGTGTCTGAAAAGCACTTGAAGAAAGGCAGAGGTGCAGAGATGAAAGAGAGCAGCAGAGTCACAATCTTCACAAGAGAAACTGCTTGCTCAAAGGGAACATCTTTTTTCTGATTATAAAAGTCATGAGTGCTCATTGTAAAAATTCCGGAAGAACGAAGACATGTAAAGAAGGAAGAAGTTCCCATTGTCAGAGTACCCAGCTAACGTTTTGATGTATTGTTGGGAAATTTCTGGTTGTCAAGTAAGGAGGTATCTTTTCCCTAATTCCATAGGTTTTCAAATCATCTTAGGTGCTAAGTTATGACATTTACAAGGGAGACTTCCAAGAAGAGGCGTTCTTCCGAAATACCCTTCCTTCCCCTTCTTCCACAGATCTGTCTAGTAATTTGGGCTTCTTGACTCATAGATCACCAGGATAGCGATCCCCCTTTCCAAAGTCTCAAAGAAAAAGAAAAGGCTTACTCATTTCAGGATTTTGAAGAGAAACATTCAGGAAGGATATTTCCTCAAACCCAATCCATCTATCAAGCTCTGTAAAGATGCCTAGACACAAAACACAAGATCTCCTGCTAGACCAGAATAAATTACCCTGGCAATGTTCGTTCCACGCAGTCCTCCCTCGGACGCACTGTCTCTGCTTCTCATCTGCCTGAGGTTGCCTGACTTGGTCCCAGAAATGTACAAAAGGAAAATGAACATTTCCCCTAAACAATGAAATCCTTTCCAAAATCTATCAGTATGCTGTGAAACTAATTGCTGTTATCACAGTTCATTTGATAAACAAAGAAACTCCATTTTAGCAAATAATTCAAATTGAAACAAGTATAATGGAGGTAATAAAAATTCTTGGGGTCGTTAAAATGTTCTCATTTCTATTATATAAGAAGGCCGCTTATGACAAGAACTGATAGTAACTAAAGAGATAATATTCAAAGAATGTTAATAATATGCATTAAAATGGGATTTTAGGTTGGTTCCATAAACTGTCAAACTTGACTCAAATCTGTTTTGTACCCATGTTCTAGTTTTAGAATCTAAACCAGAACTAGAATTTGACTAGTGTCTAACTCATAACTAGTACCTAAACTGGTTTAGATTTTAAAGCCACACTCCTCAGAAAAGCATAGTCGAGGCCTCCCACGAAGAGGTTAATAAGAGCTGCCCATGTGTGTTAGGCTGAGTTAGAAACCGACAGTAGTGGAGTGTACTCTGGTGAATGGCGCGGTTGTAGTCCATTTACCCCCTTCCAAATAGACATCCTACTTGTGAGAAATGTTGCTTCAGAACAGGTAATAGAATGCCTGGTCGAAATAGGGTTGGCTAACCCACAGTTCCAGTGCCCAGGCTTTTTTGTTTTTGTGAAAGGCAGTGATTGACATTTTTAATCCTCCTGTGCAAAATTTCACAGGACACAAATGCTTCCTGTTAGAATTCCCTGCAAAGATGGAGAAGAGCGTTCACAGATGCTCACAGATCCCAAGAACTCTCTCGGAGCATCCCAGGAGCTCTTGCAGCTCCCTAGAAACCATGTTTTTCACCATATTGTGAAAAATAACATGATTGGTACCTGCAATTTCTGACACCAATCTCACATCTAATCTCGGAGGCTTTATGAATATCTACAAGGGACCCAGGGTCTAATTGCAGCTGCGGCTAACTATTGATTTATTGAGCTGTTGGTACCAGGTAGTTTATGAGGACTCTGTAAATATGGGCTGATGACAGTCATGGTCAAGTTCCCGTAATTTCTTAATGTCAGTTTATTTATTTGCAATATTTATGGTTGTAAGATAGAATCGAATGATTATCTGTGCTACGGGCAGAAAATGCATTTCTAAAGGATGACAGTAAATAGAAGCATGTTGTTGATTGGGTTCTCGCAAATATATTCAAGAACCAAGTACTAGTAACTAAGGGGGAAAAGAATCACACAAGGAGCTAGAGTCGTATGAAACAAGGAGCAAAATGAAAACCAAGAAAACACGAGGTTTGAGGAATTGAAGCTGTAGTAGAGACTACGCTGGACATTCAGGCTGCACAGGGAGGGGAGCGCTGGGGCATCGTGTCACTCAGTACGGAAGGGGACCAAGATCAATGGTCGTGAGTGTCCAGGAGCATCTTCCACAGCAGTTTCCAACCCAGACCTTTGTCACACAAATGCACGCCACCTGCCTTCATCTGTGCCACGGAGAGTTTGGCTCTCACTGCAGACCAGCATCAGATGCTGTCGGGGCCAGGCTGGCATCGAACAAAGGGTCGGCTTGTTTGTTTAGCTCATTTTCCTGAGGTGAAAGTTCTTGGGGGATGATGGGTCACAGGGTCTTTTTCCTCTAAATTGGTCCAGGGCTCCCAGAAATGTGGAGACCAGTGAACCCAAGGTCACAGCAACCTTAAGGTTTTATGAAATCACTATTTGACATCTTTAGCATCATTTTGGTGGCAAATATCTGTTCCCTTTGTGGCCCTCCTCTGTGCCTTCTCCCCAGCCTAGCCCCATCTGCAACACAGCTGGGCTGGGAATATTTCTGGATGTAGCATCTCAGTGCATGTATTAACTATGTACTGGAGTGAAAATAATTTTCCAGAGAATCGCAGAGGCCATTTCTTTAGTGTGGCATTCATATCCCTCTGGGATGTGGCCCGAGATCACCCCTGGCCACCTTCTAGCTTCCTCAGAATGCTTCTTCCTACGTCACTCAAGAAATTCTTGCTTTTCAAGGACCCTGGACTTGGATTGTCCAGTACCCTTCCCACCTGCTGGTGTGGAACGTCGTTGCTTCCTCTTCTTGACTCCTAAAGTCCTGCTTTTTTCAGTCTTACATTTTTCAACGTCTAATTTTGATCCACCTCATTCTGAGTATTCTTGGCTGGCTTCTCTGAACAACCAAAAACCAAAGGATATCGCTTCGCCCTCAGCTGCCATTTGACTTAGACTTAAGCTACAATTAGTAGGTTGTCTGTCTGCTTTCCACACTGGATGATAACACCTCTTGAAGGCAGAGGTTACTTTTTTTTTCTTTAACCTTCATGCTAAACCAATGAAAAGAAAGTTCTGTATCCTGCACACACCCAGGGTTATGACCTACTGGTCACATTTAATTTTAATCAAAACCAAACCAAAGCAAAAAGCAATAGCAATTCATCCTCCCTTTATCACTAATCTCAGATTGACTGCATTTCTTTTTACTCTATATCTATGTAGTCTAGGCAGGTCTATCTTCCCCAAAACATTTAAAAGGGCGGGGGGTGGGGGGGCGGTTCAAGTTATGATTTGTAAAGTAAATGACCGAACCTTTGGATTTTTACTACTGATAAATTCACTTTGCCTGAGAATTCATATCATTTTTAGTCAAGAAATACACTAGTTAAAGGCATTGAGTTGTTTTTATTCATTCATTGTTCGATGCTTTGGAAGGACTGATTAAAGCTGGAGTTTTATGATTGTATACCCCACCGTTTTAGAAAAACAGTATTTTTTTTCCTTCGATATATTTATTATCTGCCTTAAAATCATGGAATCCGGCTTAAGCCAAAGCAGCTATATTTTTCTTTTTTACAATAAACACCTTTAATTACCTTTCTTCCAACAACTTTGTTAAAACACACAATGTATCTGTCTCCTGAGGTGAGCGTGAAAAAGGAACCCAGCAGGACTGATTTCTGCCATAATTAAAGAAAAACTGAAAAGGTCAAATACTAGGATGGGGGTAAATCTCAGGCAACTCCTGGGAACAGGTGCCACTCTGCACTGAGACTGTGAATCACAGAATTGGTTATTAAATCATTTCTTGTATGTCTTCTTCTCGACCTTGCGCCCACGTGAAACAGGAAACGCATCGCATCTTCAAGTAGCACCTGTTTTAGTTACCTTTTTTCTGTAGACTGGTGAATTTCTAATGATAAAGCCAGGAAGGAAATAGTGCCAAGACGGTTGGACAAGCAGTTTCAGAATTAGGGCAAGATGGCTTTTTTGTTGTTTGTTTTTTCAGACGTAGTCTCCCATTGAGTCAACTCAATGAAATTCATCAAATACACATGAAATATCTACTATGCACCAGCGAGTCAACTTCAGCTAGGTGTTAGGGACATAAAAGAACAAGACATGCTCTCTACCCCAAAGGGTTTCGCAGGAAGAGACAGTCTTGTAAATAAATAAGTAAAATCTATTGTGAAGGGCTGCTCTGCTGGAAGTCAGTACAGGGCACCCCAAGTAGACCACAGGCAGTCCATCTGAGTGTGGAGACATCACAGATGGCTTTCTAGAAGTGGCATCCCCAACCCCGAGTCCTGAGAGATGAGAGGGGGTTTCCAGGAGTCCAGTGATGGAGGAAACACCTGCAAAGAACCAAGGACCTCCTTTTTGTTCAATTGAATGAATATTGTTGAACATTTCCAGATGCCGGAAAGCGAGCTAGCCCTGGGGACACCCTGGTGAGCTAAGTCAGTGTGAGCATTTTTCAGGGCTTAGAGTAGAGAATACAGACAGGGGAACAGCCCAGTGCCCATGCTGCAGGACCACAGTGGCTCACAGAAAATGTACCTCACTCAGTATCCCCCAAAGAGCCAGGCACTTACCCTAAAGCTATAAAGTTAGGCCTGGAGGATGGGGGTTGGGGGGGCAGCTGAGGAAGGGAATCAGACATTGTATTCCTGCTCTGGCTTTCTCCCACACTTCACTGCCTCCATCTCCTTTGTGGGTGGGAAGGGTCAGCCTGAATAAGAGAACATTGTGGCTGCCCCATAGGACTTCGAATGCCTTCCCTTGCTTCCTCTTCCACCAGTTCTTTCCATTGCTACACGTTGCCCTGGATACTCGCTTCCCACCAGTTTCAAGCACCTCTGCCCCAACCCGATCCAAGTGTTACTTAGAAACTTGTCGTGAGGGTTCTTTACATCAGGGCTTCAGGATGACAGTGAAGGAGGGTTTTTTGTTGTTGTTTTGTTTTTAATGATGGAGCACGGGGGCGCCTGGGTGGTTCAGTCAGTTGGGCTTCTGACTTCAGCTCGGGTCATAACCCTGGGGTGCTGGGATCACGCCTTACTTTAGGCTCCCTGCTCAGAGGGGAGTCTTCTTGTCCCTCTCCTTCTCCCTCTGCCCCCACCCCTCTCATGCTCTAATCTTTCTCTCTCAAATAAATAAATAAAATCTTTTTAAAAAATAAATAAAGTGATGGAGCAAATGCTCTAAATAAGAATGACATTTAACTAACTAGATAGAATTATAGACAAGAATCCTTCAGGGATGTCCAGTATTGCTTCTGCCTTGGAGACTGTGGTGGTGGGAACACATGGCCCTGTTGGTGTGCCCCATGTTGTTTCCCCCCAAGCCATCCTGCCATGTCCATTTTTTTTCTTATCTCTTATTACTGCTCACAGAGCTTCTTGTCTTTTCCTCATGAGGTCTGAGAATGGCTGCCTAATGCTGTCATCTCCCTGACCCGAGCCCCTGTGTCTACTATCTCTCCCAGCCACACTCTGCCAACTCATCAGTGTGATGGAAACAATGATGGGAACAGAGCCTGGAAAACCCTGTTGTCGGGACAGCTTCTTCATGCCTGAAATATGACCCTAAAACATCATTCTGAAGTGGGACACCTGTGTAGACAGCAGCACTGAGTAGCCCACAAGCCGTCATAGACGAAGACCATTGCGTCCAGTGACTTGTGTGGGCTTTGCTTGTAGCATCCTGTCCCCAGCACCCGCCGTCACAGCACTGCCACACTGCTGCCGTCAGGAGGTTAGAAGGCTGAGCAGGTTGTTCCAATTAGAGCTCAGCTCTACAGTCCCTCCAGAAGTACCCACTCCCCAGATCTCCTTTTCCCTACCCGAAAGACAAAGGGAGGAAACAAAAGTTTCCCGAGGAATGCAGATAAGACATCATAACTTGGGACTCATCAACATTAACCCCAATCAGTAGACAGAGAGGCACTGTGACTGAGTTTTACTGAATTTTAATGGCATAATTTTTAGCCCAGAAAGCATGCTCATGTGTGCCAGAGTGATTAATGGTACAGTTTATGCAGCTCATTGGTCATACTTAAATTAGTTTAAATATTCATCTGTTGTTTTGTTATGATGAATCTCTGTTTCATTTTCTTTCTGTTTTCCCTTGAATACTTCTTATCTGATTGGAAGATGTTTGCCTGAATTTGGGAAGAGGTGCTGGCTGACCTTCTAGGTAGCAGTGTCCCCGGGCTGTCCAAGGTGTAAAGAACATTCCATTCTGTGCTGAGAAACGCACACACAACCACACCGTCTTTCTTGGGCGAGATGTCTCAGTGGATTCGGTAGCTGCCAGCTTAGAGGTTCTGTCTTCTGATCTGGGACAGATGAAACAGCTAGGTAGACTTGGAGATGGTTTGATGGCCACAGGACGTCCTTGAAATTTCATGCCTCAGTCTTTTAACACCACCCTTCTGTAAGTTCTCCCTCCTTCATGTGCATTTACAATTTACATTGTTTTTTTTACAGTTTAAATTTTGAGTTGGAAATTCCAGATACTCTGCCTTCTGGGATTTTATGAATATTCTTCCCAAATAGGAAGCTGCTCAAACATTGAAATTCTATTTGTAGTGGAGAAGGGAAAGGCCATGAGGGTAATTTCAATGACATATTTTAATAACAAACTCTAAGGTCTTATTAAAATAAAGCAGTGCCTGTACTGGGCACTGTGATGAGCAGAACAACACCCAGATATGGAAAATGTTCCTTTTTAATCTGTGGCCTTGAGAGTGCAACTTGCCAAATACCTACTCCATAATTCTTCTTCTTATGAACTACCCTGTATAATCAATTTAAACCAATTTAAGTCAATTTACCCTACATAATCAACATAAACCTTTAAAATATAAGAAATTTCTTTATTATGCCTGAGAATTGACCCTTAGAGAGCCAACTGGATGTAGGATGGAGAATTCCAGATACCAAGGATAGTTAGAGCTCAGCTTTCACAGATAAACCCATTTATTTGAAAGCTGTGACCTCCAAACCAGCCAGGCATGTCTCTTCATCTGTTACCCTTTTCCCTCATCTCCCAGCCCAAATCAGAGAAAACAAGGTGTGGTGTATACACATCTCTGGTCATGAAAGATCCCCTGCATGGTTCGGGAATCGTGTTTCTGAATTTTCTAGCCTTGGAGGCCACCCTTTCAATTAACATATAAATAAATTACTCTAATCATCCATGACACATTATGAGAGGAAATCCAGCTTTGTACTTAGTATTATCAGTGATTCCTAGGAGTGTGTGGGGAGTATATTTTCTCCTAGGGGGTCAATTCTCCCTCTTATTCCCAGCTTTTTTTTTTTTTTTTTTTTTTTTTTTAAGTAGGTTCCATGCCCACAAAGCCCAGTGTAGGGCTTGAACTCTTGAACTCACAACCCTGAGATCAAGAACTGAGCTGAGATCAAGAGTCGGATGCTCATCCGACTGAGCCACCCAGGCGCCCCTCATTCCCAGATCTTCAGCTCTCCCTACTGAATATGTCACCCTCATGCCTATAATGGTTGGCTTTTTTCTGCATTACCTAGCCCCGAATATGGACACTATATTCCAACTAATACAATTCTAACAGGTTACAGTTATTGCTGAAGTTGAGAATCACTAAACAGCACATGGAATATTATTATTAAAGCCTATCATCCTTCATGGTACAAGACATTCTTCACAGGCAACTTCTTCCCTGGGCCATGCCATCGAACCCCGTTCTTAGGACTCACTCTTGGGCCTTCTCCTTTCCCCAGGTTCTGGGGGCTCAGCCTCATATGTTTGATGTGCCCAATGGAGGAGATGAATACTTCCTGTTACCTTGGTACTCAAGACAACCCTGGGCCCCTCTTACCAACCTTTGCTCTTTCTAGACCATTTATTCTCTGCTACCTTTGTCACACGTGCTTCCTTGTCATTCTCTGCAGTAATCTGCGCGGTATTCTCATCATTGAAATTAAAGTGTGGGTGAGCCCTCCAAACACAACATTCTATATTATTTTAATTCTAATGAACGATGGTTTATAATTATTCATAACAAGAGAAAAACAGCAGCATCTTTTTCATAAAGAAATGTCTGAAATGTTGAAATGTTTGCAAATATGTCAAGTGATGTCAAAATGCACATGTGGTTATATGACAGATTCTAACGTCATGTGATATGTGACAGCCTCCTTCCGAGAGTTGTCACAATGATTATCTGCTTTGCCACAGAACATGGAGGATTTTCTGGCCTGGGAAGAGGAGATAAGGCAAGAGTAGAGGCCTGAGCGCATCTCACTTAGCATAACACAGGCAGGCTTGACCACTGCCTTCTGGGAAATGGTGGCTTAGCCCATAAGATAGACAAAATGTTCTCAGAGTAGGAAGACCATTCAGTGTTTGTGGGGAGCAGACAATGAGCAGCATCTTGAGTAGTAAAATGAGCACTGACTTTAAAGTGCAGAGGGCAAGTAGGGCTTTCATCCCACCTCTGCCCATTTCCCCTCCTGGGGAAAGTTATAGCCTCCGGGTTTTCAGTTTCTCGTGTTTTTAATCACAGAGTTTGAACCAGGTGCCCTCCTACACCTTCTAATTCTCTGTAAGACTCCTTTCAGCTCAAAAACCCTGTAAGACTGCTGTTCAAAACTGCCACACTCCAATTAAATTTAGAACCCTAATCGTCTAGCAGGACTTCACTTGTGGAAATAATGACTCTACACATCAGTACCTGAGGTTTCGAAAGCTAAACATGTCGTCAAAACCAAATCGCTGTATAACTGTTGGAAACTTAACCACAACCCTCTCCCACATCGTTGATGTCAAAACACATCCTCTAAGCCGCCGCAACATCCACTGTTCCTTGAACTTTCGCACATTTTAATAGAGGCTTTGATGCAAACTGTAGAGCAGTTAACCCAAGGGGCTTTGAACTAACAAATCTCACTGTAGCCCAGATTTTCTCTCTGGGTTTTCACGTGACTCTGTGTGAGAAAAGCAGGAGATTTCAGAACTTAGCAAGGTCCACTAGAAGGACCGATGAGAACATTAGGAGTGTGGTCCACAAAACAGCCTAAATCAGCAGTGTCTGAAAGATCTCTCTCTCTGCGAAGGCCCATCCAGGTTAATATCTAATTTTCTCTACATTACAGCATATATGGAGGTTGTCATGGTAACCGGGTGAAAAGTTTAGCCAATAGAATCTATGTAGCACTTTTAGTCTTCCCCAGCTATCTAGATTTCTTTTCTGAAGCTTTTTTTCTCTCAACTCTAGTCTGCCAGTTTGTTGTTGTTGTTGTTGTTTTTCTTTCTTTCTCTCCCTATTTTTTCTTTTTTTGTAATCTGTTTAGTGTTCAAGAAAAGATTTTGCTCTTATTTTTTTTAAGGAGCATCTGGTGTGGACAGTGATGATGGCATGCAATGTTGTAATTGGAAGAGATTATAGCAGTCACCTCGTTCTTTATTTTGCTCTCTGTCAAATAAAAACAATTGCCAAGGAACTTGATAAATACAGAGTCTTGGTCTTCAAACTGGTGAATCCAAATCTCATCAGAGATGAGAGGATCCGTATTTTTAACAGACATCTGAGTTAATCATATCATCAAGACAGTTTGAGAAACGTTGGTCTGATTTCATCATTTCTTTCCATTTGTAGATAAGAACATTCATTTTTGTTATACGCACCATATGAAGAAAAGAGGAAAGGATTTCATGGTTTTAGAGGGATTAATGGCCTGACAGAAATGGAAAGTTATTCCTGATGTAGCTGAAACACTCAGCTTGGACCCTTTCAGCTTCTAGAACCTTTAACTTTGCTGAGCCCCAAATGGCAGTGACTATGGTCCATTAATCACGGAAGTTGCCTTCCACACTCTGCCAACCTCAATGACACTTTCTAGACAGGTAGCCATGGAGAAAGATTGCGCTCCATGAGGGAGATTCAGATTTTCTTTGGGGCCTTGCCCTTACTCTTTTAGATGTTAATTTGAGTGCGTTTTTATCATTCTATTTGCTGCATTTGTTAATTTTCTGTTTTGATTATTCTAGTCAGGTAATGATGAGCTCAGCAAAGTCAACACATGTACAACTCCAAAGTTCTACACTTCATGTCAGTTATAAATTTCATCAAGCAGCTAGAAAAACAACCATAATAAGGAATATTCTAATTAGTCTTCAAGGCGTTATGCTGCAGAAAATATGGGATTTTTTTTTTCCTTTGCAGAGTTTGCTAATTGCCCTCAACAATAGGTATGAATCTCTCTTGTTATGCTTTCAGAAAATATATGGCTTTGGCTTCCAGCCAGGACACTCTGGAGGTATGATGGAAGTTACAAAAAAAAAAAAAAATTAATGTGTTGAACAGCTAGAGAAAACAGTTACGTGGCTGCCGAAATGAAAGTACCTAACAGTATTCTTTCTACAAACACATTCTAAAAACACTTTGGGGTCAGTGGAGAAACAGTTCCCACTCAACAGTTGATGACTTCCATAAATTTCAGCCCAACATCTAAACTTTATCTTAATTACAATTTTAAATATGCAAATAGAATACCTAAGCTGACTGTAATTTCAAGGGATACGTGGTTATATTTTATTCCCAGTCACATTTTTAGAATTCATCTTGAGTAGTGCTGTGAAGACCGTCCAACTGCCTCATGTTAAGAGTTGAGAAGTTGTCCTAATAACCAAATTATGAAAGTAAGATGAATTATCTGCATATAATTTGCCGTGCTGTTTTATGTTTGGTAGAACTGGGTTAGGGAGGAAGAGGGAGAAGTTCTGAATGTTTGGAAGTATTTTTGCATCCTAGAATGGATGTCCTCTTAGTCTCATAATACCTTCTAATTGGAAGTCCTCATGGGATAGACACCTGGTGAATGGCCTTTAACTACCATCCAACCCATGTGGAATGCACTGGGGACACAGCATCTCTCAGGGACTGGTGGAGGGCTTGGCAGTTGCCTGTGGTGCTTCCCAACTGCTGGAGCCCAGTGCGATTAACAAGTCCTGCTGGTCCCTCTGGAATTTTTCTTAATCCTCTTTAGATGTCCCTAATTTGAATTATTCTGTGTCATCAACAAAGATTTGACAGTTGGGCCTCAGTGAAATCAGGAACTAGAATTGCAATTAGAGTTTCTTAATCGTTGTGCATATTCTGTTGCTACATTGGGAAAATATTGGGATCTAATTAAAAGAAAGAGGAATTGTTCATTTGCTTAATATGTCACTATTTTTTCTTTTAAAATATAAAAATAAAGAAAAGCTTGATTATCTTTGATAGTTGCAGTTATCGACCAGTAGGGACTACTGAATATACATGATGCAAAAATTCAATGTCAAGGAATAATATATGCTTGAATGAAGAACAATTACTGTGAGATTTAGAAGATTAGGAATCTAAGTGTTTTTTTAAGTATTTTATAGTTTTTCTGGCTCTTGGCCCATTCTTTTATTTGTAGAATTATGAAAAACATGATTGCTTTGGTAACAGTTTTCTTTATCCATCTCTTTTTCAGCAGATGGTAAAGCTCATTCTTTTAATTTAATGTGAAATACATGGTGTAATTTCATTTATATGAAGTTCAAACACACACAAAAACTGAACAAAGGGCTTAGGGCTACAACACATGATCAGCTATAAAGAAGATGAAAGAGAAAACGAACCCCAAATCCAGGGGAGTCGTTTCATCGGAGTCAGGAGGAAGGGGTGGGATCAGGTCTGGGCACCCAGTGTAGATGAGCAATTATACCAGTTGCTTGTTAAAAATGGCAAGGAAGCCGGCACCTGGGTGGCTCAGTGGGTTAAGCCTTCGCCTTCGGCTCAGGTCATGATCTTAGGGTCCTGGGATCGAGCCCTGCATCGGGCTGTCTGCTCAGTGGGAAGCCTGCTTCCCTCTCTCTCTCTGCCTGCCTCTCTGCCTGCTTGTGATCTCTCTCTCCCTCTGTGTCAAATAAATAAATAAAATATTTTTTAAAATGGCAAGGAAGCCTTTGATGAAGACCATCGCGATAGAGTCGAGATTGCTGCAGTAGGAAAGAGAGAGTGAACTCAACTCCATTGACCCAAAGGCTGGAGAGTCTATAACCACCAGGGTGAGCTAGTGAAAAAGCACTGGAGAACTGAGGTCAATGGAACTAGCCCGTCTGCTCTTCAGCCCTCTGCCAGACACTGGGGATAGGGGCCCTAGCCTTCTTTATGGTTACATTGCAAGGAAATAGTTCCCAGGTCCCAGAAAGACAGTCCTAGGTTGTGGCTTTTGTCTTCTCAAGTATTTATTTTCTCCTCGTGAGTGTATAGAGGTTTATCAGTAGCATTACTAGCAGTTTTATTATTATTCTTTTACTCTCATTTTAATGGAGGCTGTGGAAGGAGAAGACTTATATTGTCTAAGTAAAGAGAGGTCAGGGCCTAGCCAGGAAGAGACCGGTCTATACAGCTTAGTCAGTGCCAAGGGGGCTTTTGAGGCCACGCTGAAGTTCTTTTTCCTAAAACTAGGGAGATACAAAGCTCTTCGTTGTGCCATGATCTCTGTACCTTACAGATACTTTATGCATTTTCTCGAGTATTTAGTGGAAGCAGAAGAAATACTGAATAATGCTGAAGAGAAGTATTAGTAGCATTGACTAAAAGTGGAAACAGCCGTGTGCTCTGGCCAGGGCCAGAAATGGCGGCCAGGGCGACAGCCTCACGGGCTGCGGTGGGGAGAGCTTGCTGGCTGGTCTAATGCATGAACACGTACTGGCGCCTCTCTGTTGTTTTTACTGTCTGTACTCTGTCTCTCCGAAGTAAAGGGCAGTATTTTACCCTTTATTTACTCCTGAGGAGACTCAGGCAGAGAGGGCATTAATTGTTGCTTTCTAATATCACAATAAACCTGCATTCCCTAAGGCTATGTTCCCCACCCCCCCAGAACTAAGTTAGCTACTTAGGGAAGATCATTCAACACTTCCAGGTCTCCAGGGTAACATTGCCTGCTTTATTGTTGCAAGCCGACAAATCACCTCCCATCTGTCTACGCTGGCGGTGTTACTGCAGTGGCATGCCCTAGATGTTTCTCTGGTGGTCTGAAAGAATTAATGTGCCTCCCTAAGCATCCAACTTAATGCTAAGGAGGGACTTGAGCATTGGGGGAAATCTGCCTGGCAAAGAGGTTCAGGAATGACATTGGCAGTCCATCTAAGTCTTACTAAAGTATCTTAGCGAAGTCCACAGGGGCTCCTGGGAAGCTAACATTTTGAGAAAATAAAGAACCAGCAGGTATTGGTGGTGACCCAGACAGATCCTCTGGGCCCTACATGAAGCTTGACATCACAGCATGGGAGTCTGAGGTGAGCATGAGACAGAGGGCAGAAGCCAGCCAGAGGGAGCACCCGTACAGGAGACCAAGTGAGAGATGCCTGGAGAATTCACAGCAACCCTGATGCTCAGACCTCTCAAGGTCAGAAGAAATGCAGAAGAGACAGCCAAACAAAGATGAGAGAAGTGACATCTCAGAGGAGATACTCAGGAGAGGTGAGCTGGGTCCCAACATGGTATCTTACTTGCAGAACATCTTCAAAAATGAAGTTTTTCCTTCTCATCTTAGATGCTGACAGAAGCCAACCCACAGAAGCAGCAGCACTTGGGCAATGAGCAGATGAGAGAACCACGGAGGGGCCATTCTCTCTACAAACTGATATGGAAGTTGCCTGCCAGTTTTAGGGATTTCCCATGCTGATGACCGCTGTGTCTTGTTTCAGCGAATACCTCTTTAATGATCTCTAATGATCTTTAATGAGATCGCATGTTTCTGGGCCAAAAATTTGGGTCTTGGTTCATTGCATCATTTTGCTCTGGTCTAGTACATGGCAGCCACATAGTGGCCCAGTGTCAAATGTCAGCCAAGATCCGTGTAACAGGGGTGAGTGGGACTACTGGATCCCAGTGCTTAGAGACCTCCCATTGACCACGCTCTCTAGTCATCCAGGATGACAACCAGTCACAGAACTTCTGGTGGCTCATACATAAAAACATCATGTAGTCCAGAAGGACTACAAGAAAAGTAGTCTTCATGTCTGTGTCTGCCTGCCTGCCAGCCTTCCTTCCTCTTCTGTTTCATTGCTAACGACTTTAAAGATATTTCTAAGTCTATATACTTTAGTAATAGGATAAAATGAGGAATTTTGCATAGTTGAAATGGAAGATCTGTTTCCCTCAAGCTTTCTTCCTACTCCACCCCCAACCTCCAGAAGGACACTTATACCACTAAGGTTCTGAGCAAGATAAAATAATTCTGAATGTCTATTTCTGAGAATGTTATAATCTGCTAGATTTTAAAATATATACATATTGGTTTTAAAAATTAGAATGAAACCTTAACATGTTTAGTTTGTTTCAGCCATTAATCATGTCAGATTACATAATATCAGATTTTGATTGTGTGTATGTGTGTATACATATACACACAGAGAAAGTCTTTAAAGACAGTGGATTGCCCATATCTGTTTAAGTCTTCTCCCTTGGCAGTCTCCACTAAAATGACAGTAAACGAATGTTAAAACCAACAACAGCAATGACAACAACGACAGCCATAAACCCCCAAGGACAGAATAAAGCAAATGTGTGATTCAGTTCATTTTAGGAAGATGGAAAGCTGATGTAGGAGAGGCAATTGATTTAGCAAGATGGAGGGAACCATGGCAGAAAGAGCCCACAGAAAGGGTTACCAAAAGGTAGTCCATTGGCCTTCTAGCCTGAAGGCTCCATACATGGGACACCGGGTATTTTGGAGGCAGAGCACAGACAGAAGCTTCAACTAGACAAAGGCTAGTTGAATATCAGTCAGTGTGCAGAACTGATGGATGCGCAGTATCTTCTTTTTTTTTTCTTTTTAATTTAATTTTTTTCAGTGTTCCAAAATTCATTGTTTATGCACCACACCCAGTGCTCCATGAAGTACATGCCCTCCTTAATACCCACCACCAGCCTCACCCAACCCTCCACCTCCTCCCCTCCAAAACTCTCAGTTTGTTTCTCAAAGTACACAGTCTCTCATGGTTTGTCTCCCCCTCCGATTTCCCCCAACTCACTTCTCCTCTCCATCTCCCAATGTCTTCCATGTTATTCCTTATGCTCCACAAGTAAGTGACTCTCTCTGCTTGACTTACTTCATTCAGCATAATCTCTTCCAGTCCCATCCATGTTGATAACAAAAGTTAGGTATTCATCTGTAGGGAGAGAGGCAGGCAGAAAGAGAAAGGAGGAAGCAGGCTCCCCGCGGAGCAGAGAGCCCGATATGGGGCTCACCCCCAGGACCCTGGGATCACGACCTGAGACAAAGGCAGAGGTTTTAGCCCACTGAGCCACCCAGGCACCCCATATTCATCCTTTCTGATGGATGCATAATACTCCATTGTACATATGGACCATATCTTCTTTATCCATTCATCTGTTGAAGGGCATCTTGGTTCTTTCCACAGTTTGATGACTGTGGACATTGCTGCTATGAACATTGCATCATACAGGTGACCCTTCTTTCCACTACATCTGTATCTTTGGGGTAAATACCCAGTAGTGCAATTGCAGGGTCATAGGGTAGCTCTATTTTTAATTTCTTAAGGACTCTTACTGTGTTCCAAAGTGGCTGCACCAACTTGCATTCCCACCAGCAGTGTAAGAGGGTTCCCCTTTCTCCCATCCTCTCCAACACTTGTTGTCTACTGTCTTGTTAATTTTGGCCATTCTGATTGGTGTAAGGTGGTATCTCAGTGTGGTTTTGGTTTGAATCTCCCTGATGGCTAATGATGATGAACATTTTTTCATGTGTCTGTTAGCCATTTGTATATCTTCTTTGGAGAAGTGTCTGTTCATGTCTTCTGCCCATTTTTTGATGTGATTATCTGCTTTTTGAGTTGTTGAGTTTGAGGAGTTCTTTATAGATCTTGGATATCAGCCCTTTGTCTGTAGTGTCATTTGCAAATTATCTTCTCCCATTCCGTGAGTTGCCTCTCTGTTTTGTTGACTGTTTTCTTGGCTGTGCAGAAGCTTTTGATCTTGATGAAGTCCTAAAAGTTCATTTTTGCTTTTGTTTCCTTTGCCTTTGGAGACATATCTTGAAAGAAGTTGCTATGGTCGATGTCAAAGAGGTTACTGCCTATGTTTTCCTCTAGGATTTTGATAGATTCCTGCCTCACGTTGAGGTCTTTTATCCATTTCAAGTTTATCGTTGTGTATGGTGCCCAGTATCTTATCATTTTCACATAACTAGGCAACTAAGCTTTCCTTCAAATGAAGGAACTGTTAAAACTTGAAGAACCTGAGTAGGGAGACCCACATTTTAGGGATACTAGTGCCCGCTAAAAATGAGAAGGTTTAGTTAAAGTCTACATAAGTCTCCTTTACTCCAGAAAAACAGTGGTCAAACAAATTACCTCTCACCTTACTTCCCCCCCATGCTCCTGCCAACCAGAAAATTAGAGAAGTCTTTCATGAGGCAACAAATAGCCAAGGATCATCAAACATTGGGACAAAAACATTCACTGTGGTCAGGAAAGAAAAAAGAAGAAATTTTTTGAAAATCAGGATAAATAGAGATAAAGCAGGAAGCAGAAGAAAACCCTCAGTAAAACAATGCTGACATACCTGCCCCAATATCGTTGTTAGCAAAGGAATCAAAATAAGACAGGTCTGTTGGGATACCTGGGTAGCTTAGTTGGTTAAGCATCTGTCTTCAGCTCAGGTCATGATCCCAGAGTCGAGGGATCAAGTCCCATGTCAGGTTCCCTGCTCAGCAGAGAGCCTGCTTCTCCCTCTGCCCCCCCACCCCACTTTGCTTTCTCTCTCTCTCTCTTTCTCAAATTAAGAAAATTTTTAAAAATATATATATACTTTAATGTACATGAGAGAACTATAGCCATCACATTGATATATAAATAAAGTGAATGAATCTCAAGTGGTAGAATTTTTTTTTAAGTTTTCATTTAAATTCCATTTAGTTTATATACCATGTCATATTAGTTTTAGGTATAGAATTTAGTGTCTCAGCATTTCCATACATCAGTGCTCATCACAGCAAGTACCCTCCTTAATCCTCATCACCTATTCATCCCATCCCGCTGACCCACCTTCCATCTGGTAACCATCAGTTTGTTTTCTATAGTTAAGAGTGTATAGAATTTCAAATGTGCAGCATCCATGTTAGAAGTTATAAAAGGTTAATTTTGGAATTACAGTCTAATGTCTTCATTAGCAGTTATGTGATTTTTTTTCCCCATAATCATCTAATAGATTAGCAGCAGAATCAAGTTTAGAATACAGATTCCTAATTTCCAATCCACTTTGTTACCTAGCTCTACAAAATGGGTGTAAATGTCTGATTAAGGGCTTCAGAAGTTCCACACAATAAACATGTGAGACACATAGTGTCAACATTATGAATTTGTTAGATATAAAACCTAATAGCCAAAAATTGTGATAGAAGATCACTGTTTGTTTGTTTGTTTGTTTGTTTGTTTTTTCAAATTTAGAAGAGCTATCTTGAGATGACTCATTAGGCTTCTTTAAAAATTTAGCCTAGGAAGTTTGAATAAGGCCTTTAATTTTTTCTTCATAGTTTTCTTTCAAACTTGACATCCAATATGGTCCATTGATTTTTTTTAAGATTTTATTTATGTATTTGACAGAGCAATCACAAGTAGGCAGAGAGGCAGGCAGAGAAAGAGGGGGAAGCAGGCTCCCCACTGAGCAGAAAGCCTGATGCGGGGCTCAATCCCAGGACCCTGAGATCATGACCTGAGCCAAAGGCAGAGGCTTAACCCACTGAGCCACCCAGGTGCCCCTGGTCCACTGATTTTTAAAGATAGATGGTGTAGCATTCAAGTATTTGAACGCATTTCTAAGGCTCTGTCTTGTGAGTATTTGGAAAACAGAAATCACTTGTAACTGGCCTCACCCTGCCCCCTATCACTTCAAATTACAATCCATCCAAAATGGCAGCTTTAGTGTGTAAAAGTGGGTTAAAGGCAAGAGTCTTATGCCTCTGCTTTGTCAGGATGGGAAGAAATTATAGGGCGGATAGTATGTGTACCAGACCCTCCGGGCCTTGTTCTCTCCCCTCCATTAGAGAATTGAGAAAACTTGGAATTCACCATAGAAGAACCAGAATCTAGAGATCAGTGTCTGGCTTAAGAGGTAGCTAACTTCTGTCTATGCATTTGCAGGTACCCTTGCTGAAACATCCTTTTCTCTAAAACAACCCCCCTAAAATCTCACTCATCTGCACTCCTCTCCTTGTCTTCACTAGAAACCTTGCCATCTTGCCCACCTGTCGCTACTCTGGATTTCTGAACACAATTATCAAAAACACATTTATCATGAGGGAAATAGAAAAACAACATTAGTCTGACTTCTAAACCCACAGGACCATTATAGTTCATGGCATTCACCTGTCGAAACCTTTCCATATCTTCTTGTGAACTATAAAATATCATCCAGGGTGTAGAGCATGGTTTTCAAGGGCAGTTAATAACCTGACGCCTCAACCTGCCCCACCTGCTAGCTTCATTTCAATCCCAGACACCCATCACTCCAGATCATGAGGACCCTCTTTAACTTTTGGTGAATTTCATTCATCTGCATATTTCACAAGTGCTCTCTGCCAGTTAAACACTCTGATCGTTCAGGACCCGGTTCAAGTATCTGGCATCCTGTGAAACCTTTCTAATACCTCCCTGTGCTGCCTCCTGTCCCATCAGAAGCCACTGCTTCCTTTTCATTAAAGTCCCACAGCACCTAATTTTTGCCTTTATTAGAGCACTTTTCACAGTCATATGCCTGTCTTAGATATGCCTTCCTGCCTCCCCAAGTGGAGAATTGTTGGAGAGAGTCAAGAAACATGTCATAATTTTCTTGTGTTCTGGAAGTTTAATGAGTATCGAACCTGCAGAAGGATTAGGTTAAATGTTTCTTTAATTGGATTTATATAAGAGTTGAAGAGTGTTTTCTGTTATTCTAGTTGATGCTCATGGCAACACCATTAAGCAGGAGGAGTTAAGTATCCATAGTTAACTCTATTTGAGCCAGTAAGGCAACTGAGCACCTATGAGAGATCGCAACTTGCCTCAAAGTCATGTCACCAAACAAAGGCTGAGCCAGTATTACTACCTGGGTTTTCCAACCTCCAGTTTTGTGCTCTACACCACGGCTGCATAACATCCCCTGGCAAGCAGGGACATGATGAAGAGGCGAGGACACTTGGGGGGATCTCAGCCTTGTTGAAGCAACACTCATGCACACATCTCCAAGGGGTCAGTGCGGGGACTTTTAGGGTCTCTTTCTTCTAAAATTTGTGAGATGCCAAAGCAAAAGAATGAAAGATCAGTTTCATTTCTGACACTTTTGTTCACAAACTGATTCAAGAAATCTTACTATCGAGGCTGCCTCCTGAATTATTAAACAGAGGCTTTATTAGGAAGGATTCTCTTTTCTTTCTACCAAAGCTGCTTTGTTCCTTGGGCGTAAACAAAACTATCCCTTTTCTCTCTAAATTGGCCAGAGAGCCAACCTTGTATAAATAAGGACTTCTTAGCTTTGGTTTTGGATGTCAGCTCTTTCTCTTGAGGTTTTTACCTACTTAAAATTCACTTGTTGATCTTTAAATTCACAGGTAGCTTGAGGCAAGTGTTTGAATTTCTAAAATGAAACCATGTGCCCAAAATAAGCTTACAGGAAACAAAAATAAGACAAATAAATGGAAAATCCTCCAAAGTAGGCAAAACCATTAAAGTGATAATGCTCTAACTTTCTGACCTAACTTAAAAATAATGTATATTCAAATAAGCTTAAAACAATGGAGGCACTCTCCACCATAAAGCCTTCAAGAAAAAGCAGAAAATAACCTCAGATGAAACTTCATTCTATGTCATTTCTCTTCCTAGGATCCAGCCTTAGATAATCTGATCGAATTAGTCTGGAATGGAGCCCTGACATTAGTATTTATTAACTTCCTAGGTGATTTGAATGTGTGCCAGGATTAAGAAAGCCACATGAACAATACTTGAAAACCATTCAAACAGATGTTTATTGTAGGCTTCCCCTCTCTACAAACCCTACCACACAACCTGCCCCTTCCCTAAACCCCACCCCCCCACACCAAATTTCGTTCATTTGTGTATTGACTTAATCAGCAAGGTGAATATTGGCTTTGTGCAAGGCACCATGTTTCATCCCTGAGAAGCTCCCAGTCTTGGTGTGGAGAACACATAAAGGTGTGTGGAGACAGTAGCAACTCTTGGGATGGAGGGAGGGCAAATGAAAAGTGAGCAATTTTTTTTTTTAAAGAAGGGAAGTAATTTCAGATTTTCCTTCAGTTCTGATTTTTTTTTAATACTGCCATTAGGTACTGGATTGGTTCATGTTGTGGGTGGGAAAGAAGGATGGAAGCATACCTAGTGGTTTTAGATAATTGTACATTCTGGACTTGGCACTTTCTACCACAACTTCTGTTTATAGTTTATAGACGTAAGACATGAATAAATAGAAATAATTCCTGAATAAACAAAATTTCTATGGAAGCATGTGACTCTGTCCAGCGCTACTGTTCTGCCTTACTACCCATCTGAGAACAAAATGGACACTACTGAGATTACTCCCTAGTTGGAAGGGAAATTTGTACTGACATAGCCAACTACTATGCTTTCAGGCAAATGAATATTGGCCTTTAAGAAAAGACAACTTGGAGGCAAGTTGAGCCCCAAACTACAATGAACAGGAAACAGAGCTGACTCAGTATAACAGCAAGCCCCCAAACCCTTATTGGAAGGGTTGACCCTTCTATATGTTCGGATGTAGCTAGAGAGGAAATAACATTGAGTCTGGATATGGTGCCATAAAAGATACAAAAAACTATGGTAGGCCACAAACATGGAGCCTATTTGGAGTGGAGAAGAGCAGAGAACCATGGTATTCCAACTCTAGATTAATCTGAGGCTCCCTTTGTCCGCTGCTACCCAACAGGAAAAAAATCTAGAGCATGAAAAATGTCCATAAAACATAATATTCTCTCTAGTATTTCCTATTTTTTCTTTGCATCAGATTAAAACTCTATGAAGTCAGTGCAAATCCATATCTACACCTAGACTATCAAGAATCCCAGAATACAATCTGTGTGTAGAGGAGGAATATCATTAGTATAGTTTGAAATCATTCATTGTAAATTATCTCCAGTTTAATAGTCAGCATCTACTGAGAACCAACTTTGGACAAAGCATTGTGCTAAGTGCCAGTGTTAAACAAGTAAAATGAGACAGAACCCCTGCTGAGTATATACAAATAAAAATTATCCCCCCAAAACTCTAGAGTGTTCCTACATAGACATTCTGGAGTGAGCTACAACCATCAAGCCAAGCACCAGGCTCCTGTGTATGGTTCTGGGAATGTTGAATGGTCAGCTCAGGATACAAAAGGCCAAAAAACAGATGCTACCTGTCATGTTACCTGATTTTTAAAAAATTTTAATTGTTGTTAAAAAAAAAACCACAAAATTTACAGTCATCATCATTTTTAAATGCACACAGCTCAGTAGCGTTAAGTATATGCTCATTGCCATGTAAGCAGCTCTCTAGAACTTTCTCATCTCGCAGCACTGAAACTCTATACTCCTTAAACAACCACCACATGTACACGAGTGTGAGGTATCCAAATACTTGAATTCACAGAAAGGAAAGTAGAATGGTGATTGCCAGGGGCAGAGGGGAGGGGAAAATGGGGAGTTGTTGCCTGATTTCTTCTTAAATACCAGCCTTCCCTTTGACTTCTGTGCTAGGCATGTTGACATCATGGCCACCTGTCTCCAACCCTAAGGATGGAGGCAGCGTTGTTCCCAGAAGTGCTTGTCTCCCGCCTGACCATAAGGGCCAACTTCTGCCTGCACCCAAGTTCTACTAGCTTGGATCTGCCCCCCTGTTCTCCTGAATCCTTTCTTTCATGCCCACTCGTAATTGCTCTGCCAAACGTACTTGTTTACTGTTTTTCACAGACATCAGGGCACACCCCTGCTTGGGTGTTCATTATCTATCCGCGCCCAGCCAGGCTGATTGTTCTGCTCTTAGCCCAGGCTGCGTACAGGTGAGCTCATCCTCCTTCAGCAGCCTCAATTGGACTGCGTAATACGCACCCGCCCTCCACCACCCCTCTCCCCAAGATTAACAGGTACAGTCACCATGTTTTGGAAAATGCCTAAACCCGCCCTGCCCTTTACATTCCGGGTAGCAGGGAACAGTGAAGGAATTCAAACCAAAAAACCATCTCAAAAATGTCATGGTTCCCTATCCAATACGTGGGAATCTTGGTCTCCAGCACATTGCTATTCATACATCACACAAATGTTCTATAAATTATTCCTGAGAATTATGTGCAAATTTCAGTGCTCTCTAGACAATTCTAAATATCAGCTTCCATGCAAGATTTTACCTGCTAAAAGCATCTATTTATGGTCTGGCACTACATCTCTGACGTCTTGGCATGATACATATTCCATCAGCCTGATGCATTGCACCTCCCAGTGAGTCACGGTGTCACTAACTCAGAATTAAACATGTTGCTAAAGCACTTTACAGCCCTTGCAAAGCACATAAAGGCTGTTTGACAATTACCCCCAGGAAGGCAAATAATCAGCACACCTCTGATTCCCTTATTATTAACCATTATAAAATCATGTGCTGTGATAAACGTACCTAACAAAGACATTGATTTTTACAAGACTTCCCAAGAAGAAAACACATATATTTGATATAGGAAACCCACAGGGGGTCCCTCCATTTTCCTTTGTGTCTTCAATTTTGCTGGGAGCCACTCCTTGTATGATTCCGACTTTCACCTGTCAAGCTCAGGCTTTGACTACTAGTTATGGAAAAGTCACTGCCTAGTGCCCTCACTACAATATGAAGGGATGTCTTACAAAGGAAAAGAAACAAGTTTTTTGGCTGTTTGTCGTTAGAAGACTATTTTTAACCCAAAGATTTCAACTTCTGATTTTTTTTTCCCCTTTCTTCCTGTTTAATTGCAGGGTAGACAAGTAAGTAGGCCCCTGGTCTGCACCAAAATGTCCCTGAGGCCGTCCCCAGTGGTTTTGTCTCACTTTTTTTTGTTTCTTTATGCGATTGGTACCACTCTACTGATCATTCTTTCCTTAAAGTGCTTCTTTCCTTGAAGGAGCTATGCGATCATTCTTCACCACTATCCTTCTGACAGGGCCAAATTAGCACTTATGTTAGATGTCCACAGATCATTTCCGAGGAGTTTTCTGAACATATTCATAACATAACATAACAAAGGTTTGCACAGGGAGTACATTTGACCGCTCAGTGGCACATTTGATTTGATTGTTCGCAAGGTGTTTATTGTGTTCTAGATGGTTAAACACAGGTTTCAACTGAGCTTGCCACAAAGAAATGAAAATGACCCATGGTAAATTTGTCATATTTACAAAATGAAACCAAACAGACAAAAAGCATAAGGGGACAGCACAGTGAAGATGAGAAGCACTCCAGCTGTAAGTCCACGAGGCTCTGAGTTCCAGTCTCAACTGGCTCACTGACGGCTCACTGGCTGTGTTACCTTAGGGGAGGATACTGAGCGTCAGTCTTTTAAGTTATAAAAACAAGAGCTAAATAGCAGCCAGAATTCTTTGCATAGAATTTAAACTGTGCAAAGTACTTTATACCTATTAACCATGTTGACTCTTAGAGCTCTCCTACTCCTGTTGACATTTTATAGCAAAGGGAAGGGAGCCACGGAGAGGTTGAGTAATGTGCTCAAGGATACACAGCAAGTAGGGGGCAGGGTGAGGACTGTGAACCCGGCAACTTGGCTCCAGAGTCTGTGTTTTAACCACCAGGCAAAGTTCCCTCTTCTAAACATCTACCTTGCAGTTCAGTGGGGTGACGTGTGAAAGTTCCTCTCACTCTGCCTGGCAAATTGCAGGTGTTTGTAAGAGTTCATTTCCTCTTTAAAAACAGATAATAGCAGTAATTCTACCACTAAGAATAATGCCTTATATCACTCAATATGCATATCAGAAGATATTCACAAAGTTGCAGAAATATAGTTTCAGAAAATCATCATTGTCATGGATTGTCATGGATACCTTTTATTGAGCACTTATTATATGCATTATCTTATTTAACCTTCACAGCCATCATAACAAGTTGGCATTATTATCATATGTGTATTATAGATCAGGAGGCTGAGGTTCAAAGCCGCATGGCCAGTGATAAATACCAAACCCCATGATAATCAAACTATTGCACTATAACATGAACTATCAGAAAGAGAGAGTATGGAAATATTATCATTATGTTCATTCTGAAGCTATAATTATGTAATGAATTTCAGAATTATAAATAAAAATTGACAACTGGTAATTTCCTACTTACTAATGACTCAGGCTGCTGCAATAACTTATTAATTTGGGGCCACCAGGAAAGTCACCTTTACCCTCTGGACTTCAGAGCCCTTATCTAGAAAACAATGTCCCTGTGTTATTTGACTATCATAGTAAGACATCACTGTAGAGTCATGTGACCAGATTTTGGAAGCATACCAGTGGTATCACATAGAAGGGGTAAATTTTTTATGGAAAATGTCAACGATCAAGAAATAGCCTCTAAATTAGACTTTTGTTTAGTAAATAACGTCAGTTAATCCTCCTCTGGAGGGCATTTAGTTCTAATTATATAAATATTAATTTGGGATCTGCAAGTGGGCGATGGCATTTTATTAGGTTTGATGAATGGGAAGCGGTTATACAAGATATGGCCTCTCCCAGTGAGAAGCTTAGAACGGCAAAGGAAAGTTGTGAGATGAGCACTGGCGTATTAAATACTATCTCAGCATAGTAAGTAGTATGTAGAAAAATCATGAACTGTGTATTTCCCTAACTCCTGCTTACTCCGTGAGGCTCCGATGAAAACATCATTGTAGGCTCGCATGATCTTTGAAGACACTGAAGAAGATGTGGGACAGATTTGGAAGAAGAAGGCATTTCAGTTAGAGAGAATCATTGGGAATATATTCAAGGGACAGTAAAGAGCTGGACCTGATTGAACCCCAAAATTTGTACTGTGGGGGCACGTGGGTGATGTGGGTGACTCAGTCAGTTCAGCATCCAACTCTTGATTTCAGCTCAGATCATGATCTTAGGGTACTAAGATCGAGGCCTCTCATCAAGCTCCATGCTAGGCGTGGAGCCTGCTTAAGATTCTCTCCCTCTGCCCTTCTCCAGCATCCCCCCCCACAAAAAATTCATATTGTGGAAAAGTAGCTATAGAAGTTAGTTGAGAAGAAATGTTCTTTTATTCACCTAAGGATTTGCATCTTTTAATACTGAATTTTCTCAGTTTCTATTGATTGAAAGTATTGACTTGCATGTTATATTACCCAAGCATATCCGGAATTATACCTGATACCCCATGTTGCAGCTCTACTCTCCAATCCTCTCTCTTTCTTCTCAAGGAAGTGTGTTGGGTAGATGAGTAAGAATAGTGACACTAGTGTAGAGCTAATTACTCTAATTTATTAAATTTGATCATTGGAGGCCTTAATATTTGACTTACCAGCAATCAATTTGTTGTGAGTCAGATCCCCTGGACTGGGAGAACAAGGAAGGACAGGCTAGGTAGGAACTTCTCCTGCTGTAAGTTAGGCAGGAGGGATCAGCAGGGTTGAAGGATGGCCCAAGATGGCAGCAGTGGATTAGAAAGAAAATGAAATGATTCAAGAAACATTTTTTAAGGAAAAATAAATTGAAAAACAATATTTGTTGAGTGATGAGCATGTATACAAAACTGTAACAATCACTAGAAGAAATGCACAGAAGGGGAAATAAAACAATTATACAGTCACACAAATAATAATGCAAGGCCAACCACATCAAAGAATCCAGCAGATGAGTAGGTCGTATACTATAGGATTCAGAAATAAGATGACTCCAATTCCTCACAAAGTGGTAAAATATATTTGATACTATTGTCCTCATAAAATTGCCAACCACAAGAAGAATATTTTTTTTTAGATTTTATTTATTTTATTTGACAGATAGAGATCACAAGTAGGCAGAGAAGCAGGCAGAGAGAGAGAGAGAGGAGGAAGCAGGCTCCCTGCCGAGCAGAGAGCCTGATGCGGGGCTTGATCCCAGGACCCTGGGATCGTGACCTGAGCCGAAGGCAGAGGCTTTTATCCACTGAGCCACCCAGGTGCCCCAAGAAGAATATGTTTTATGAACGACCATGACAGAATGTTGAAAATAGTTAACATGTAAAAAATAATTGTGCAATTGAGTGTGATCAAAATCTGATACTGGATTAGTGGTCAGAACCTTTCTCTCCTCTAATACTCTCCTTCAGTATTAGTGCCCAAACATAGCTCTTGACTTTAATTTAACCATTGTGCACAATCCACTTGACTACTGGGTAGTTGTTGTACTACACGCATATATACTTTGCATCTAATGACATACGATTTGCAGGTTATAGGATCTGCAAATTGTAACGTTTACCTTGACCTACTTCCTTATACTATCCATTTCACATTCATTCCTGCTTTACCCTTAAGTGTGCTAACCTCTTAATAGTTCTTTCTATCTGATTTCCTAGTTGGATTTACCACCACTCCTCTCTGGCCACCTGATGTCCCTCGCTAGTTTAGGTGGTTCCATTATTGCCTGGAATTCCAGGTCTTAAACCTCTGAATAATTCCATCTCTAGAGGCCATCCTGCCCAAGAACAAATTCCAACAATAAAACATCTAATTCCAATTTTAAATGTCTTCTCTCTCCTGCCTTCTTTACTAATTTCATTTTTATTTGCTAGAAATCTTAATGTCTGCTGGACAGATTTCAGAACCAACCTGCCTTCTCCTCTTCAGATTTTCATTGCCAAATTCACATTTATGCTAATGAAGCATTGTGTTTTTGTGAATATGATTATTTTCATCCTGGCCAACATTAGTACACTTCAAGGGGAAGTTACATATTTTATCACATGCTTTAATGTTAATGAATTACAACTAATTAGTATTTATAAATTTAAATCAAAATGCAGAGTACATTTATTCTAGTAATATAATTTCTCTAGAATAGTTCTATCATCCATATTAAGTCAGCTGCTTTTGTTTAAATTTGTAATAATTAAGCATAAAAGAAAGCCTTTAATTTTACATTTGTGATACTCAATAGTCTGTTCTTAAGGAATATGTAGTATTTTTCATCTTGCGAGCACAAGAGCTTTTTACAAAATGACTGTGCTTGTCCTCTTATACAGGTACTGCAGTACTGATCCTGTATCTGGGACGTATAAGTACCGTAGTACTGATCCTGTGTCCGGGACGTACAAGTGCTGTGGTACTGATCCTGTGTTCAGGACGTACAAGTACCGTGGTACTGATCCTGCATCTGGGAGGTGCAAATACCGCGGTACTGATCCTGTGTCCGGGATGTGCAAGTACCATGGTACTGATCCTGTGTCCGGGAGGTACAAGTACCGCGGTACTAATCCTGTCTTCAGGATATACAACACTGTAGTACCGATTCTGTGTCCAGGATGTATAAGTACCGCAGTCCTGATCCTGCATCTGGGAGGTACGAGTACCTTGGTACTGCTCCTGTGTCTGGGACATACAATACTGTAGTACTGATTCTGTGTCCAGAATTACTATTAAACATGGCACTTGAGAAATTGGGAATAGACCGAAATGATGCTTCTTCTTGGGCCTGCCTTCCTTGAAACAAGGCTGTCTCTCTCAGAATCTCCTCTGATGACTCTTTAGTTCATGTTGTGTGAAAACTATCTGCCATTGGTCACTAAGTACAGCCAATTCTCATTATTCACAGGAATTCTGTCCTAAAAAGTTCACTGCCAACACTGAAATAGCAAATACTGAACCATTGCTCTGAGGGGAAATATAAGGTTAGGTTTCCATGAACCGCCCTCGCTACATTTTCACCAGCCCATCCATACATGGCCTGCTTTTTGTGTATTTCAGTTGTAAGGTACTTTATTTAATATAAATTTGGGTTCCATTAGCATTGAACACTTGGCCACCAGCCCTCTAGCTCATGCCTGAAGGAAACTTATGTACCATACATTTTCCAGAAGGCACCTCTCAGCCTTCTCGTGCTCAGGAACACAGCACTCAGCACTGTGCTCAGATGCCATTTTAATTAGCAAAATCACCAACAAAAAGGCAGAAAATATGGCACTAAATAGACCATGGAAAGGACATTTCTTTCCCGTATGAGGTCTGAGGCAGGAAGGCGGAGTGTCACCTTACTGGACGGCAGGTGGGAACATGTGTGTCAGGCGACTCAGGTTTTTTGCCACTTGGCACATGCACGTGTCCTTGAACAACCATAAAAGCACTATGAATGTTCTTGGGGTTACAAATAAATTTTAGCAAGTAGACAAATTTGCAACTACGGAATCCATGAATAATGAAGATCAGTTGTATCATCTTTTTAAATAAAAACGAAAGCCACAGTCCAACCCAGGATTGGTGGCAGAAGGCAGCTGACATTTGTTGAGCTTCTGTTAGAACCTAAGTGCCTTACATTTAATAACACATTAATCAGGAACCCATAGAATGTATTTTGATGTGATTTGTCTTCACATAGGATAAATATCATTTCTGTATTAAGTTGGCCTATGTTCTTTTCTCAACGGTGACCAAATTAGCCTGGGAACGTTAGGCACGGAACATAAACAGAGATGAGAGCACTCCTATCCCCTGCAGAAGCTGGTCGTTAAATCGCCAGCCAGAAGGTACACAGCATCTTTCCATTGTGGCTGTGGGTTTTGTTTGTTTGGTGTTTTTTGTTTTTTTTTTTTGTTTGTTTGGTGTTTTTTGTTTGTTTGTTTTAAGATTGCCATTGAAATGAAAACACAGACATTGTACTAGCTGATGTTAAAGGGAACCTCAAAGCTCTCACAATTAAAACAGTATATAGCTAGTGCAAGGATAGACAAAAATTGCCACTGGAACTGACTAGCATATCGAAAATACAGTTTATATAAGAATTAGTACACTAAAGCTGGTAATTCAAAATAGGAGGGGAGAAGACAAATTGTGCTGAGAAAATTCTGTGACAATAGTTTTAATAAAGTAAGTTTCTCTTTCACATTAGATTCTACAATAAATTCCAAGGAATTAAAGACTTTAATGATTAAATAAAAGAATACTAAAACTATTTTTCTTAAAAAAAATATATATATATATATATATATTTATTTATTTATTTGACACAGAGAGAGAGAGCACAAGCAGTGGGAGCAGCAGGCAGAGTTTGATCCCAGAGCTCTCCACTGACCAGGGAGCCCAAAGCAGGGCTCAATCCCAGGAGCCTGGAATCATGACCTGAGCCAAAGGCAGATGCTTAACCGACTGAGCCATCCAGGTGCCTCAAATAAAGTATTCTTCAAAATTCTGAATGAAAAAAATTCTTATAAGCATAAGAGAGAGGAAAATTGATAGGCAACAAACCATATAACAAAATTTCATGTAGCAAATGAGATATCATTTGCAAATTAATACAAAACAAAAAATATATTGACAGAGGAGTCATATATGTAATACTCTTTTCAAACTTTTAAAAATCAATCACAAAAAAGTAAAAGATAACAAACAACCAGGTCACAAAAGAAGATCTAGGGTTTTTCAGAAAAGGTGTAAAAACAATGTTGAAGTTCTTTCAAATCAAAGAAATACAAGCAAAAATAATATAACATTTCATCATCTCCGAAGTTGCTAAGATTTTCATTTTGGTTTTTGTACAATAAACAAAAAATAATGGATCATTTCTGACTAGCAGTTTTGCAAAGGAGATTAATAATCTTTAAAATGTTTATAGTTCCCGAACAAGGATTTTCACCTCTAAAATCATGCCGCAAGAAAATAATTCTAGATCATGCACATTATTTTCTTAATAAATTTTTCATCCCAAAATCATATATAATTGTGAACAGAACATATATAATTGTGAACAATCAATGACATCTGTCCCTTCCCCCCAAAAAAGGAAGAAAGGGCTAATTTCTTCCATTTGTCTAAATACATTCATCTAGCCATATAATGTCATTTCCTAAAAATAAGTCCTCTAAAAATGTTTCTGAAGACTGTTGCATGGATACATAATCATGTTATAATTTAGATAATAAGTCATCCCAGAAAACTGATACACTATTATCCCAGTTTTACAAATAAAATATTTTTACATATATTTACATGAAGCTTGGAAGAAACATAATGAAACTGTTAACAGATTATTGTTTTGTCAGTGAGTTTGTGGGCAACTTATATTTTCTTCTTTATGGTTTTCTGTGTTCCAAATATTATAAAATATACATAATTCATAAACTTTAAAAATTTGGATCTTAACTACCTCTTTTTGCTTAATTTGCAATTTTACCTTTTGTGATCCAGTAATTTAAGTTTCTCAAAACAGTCAAACTGAATATTTAACATTCTACTGATTAATGTATTTTATTTTATTTTATTTTTTTAAGATTTTATTTATTTATTCAACAGACAGAGATCACAAGTAGGCAGAGAGGCAGGCAGAGGGAGAGGGGGAAGCAGGCTCCCTGCTGAGCAGAGAGCCCAACGCAGGGCTCGATCCCAGGACCCTGAGATCATGACCTGAGCCAAAGGCAGAGGCTTTAACCCACTGAGCCACTCAGGCACCCCTGGTTAATGTATTTTAAATGCTGATTTCCTTCCTAGTAATATTGTGTACTTTTAAATAAGGTATGTCCTCAGCTCTGGCTGTGCCTGTTCAAAACCAGAAATCCTGCCAATTTTTAAAAATTTAAACTTGTTATCTGTATTTTGGGTTATAGTATGACAGATAAATGTTTTGACGGCATTTCATCCACTTTGGCCAAAGAGAGATGGCAGAAATGTGAGCCAAAGAAAGGACCAACAAAGATGGGAGAAAATCTGGGACATTTTTTGTTTTTATTATTACTTTTTATGACGATTATGCTTGTGAATTATTTATAATACTGCTACAAAGAATATATTTGAGTAACTCGCAGGTCTCGCTTCCAAATGATGTGTTGTTTTGTTTTTATTACTCCAAATTTTATGATTATGTGAGGATTATAGGATAAATATAATTAATACATTTTATGGGTTGTCCGATCATCATGAGAACCATTATGAATTTTCCCTCATTTTGGTGAAGACCTTAGTGAAGGCTAGAATATTTAGGCTTTGGGATGTTTCCGTTTGCCCACCTGCATTGTGTCACTGTCCTGAGAGGTGATGGGAAGGGCGAGGCCGGAAGCTGGGAGGGCTGAGTGTGAGACTGTCATTCCTCTTCTGACTGGTGCTAGAACTGGGACAACTTCTCTGAGACTCAGCTTCCTCGTCTGTGAAATAAGAATGAGTCCAACAGGCGTGCGTCTAGTAATCTGATTTAATCACAAAATGGGGGGAGGGGACCACGTTGGCCTTAAAGAATCCATCAATGTGACTTGTCTTACTGCCCTTTTTTTTTTTTTTTTTTTTTTTTACAGAGCTATTTAATAAAGAAGTTAAAGTTCTGTTCTTCAAAGGAAAACTATGGCACCAGGCAGTCTCAGTTCCTGCTAGGGGATGTGCATATAGCTTTAGCAAACACTGCCAAGTTTTTGGAAATTAGCCTATGTTCCCTAAAAACAACTTTACTAGAGTAGAAAGGTCAACCCACATCCTTTAAGGATTGGCCGTGGATCCCACCATGGGATCCGTGTGTCTACATGGTCAGTAAGAGCCGTAGCTCTCTGCTGGTCAGACCCTGAGAAAACCTGACAAGTTACAAACCACGGACAGAAACAAACAATAGCAACAAAACCCTCAAGTAATCCCTAGTTTTGAGCCATGTCGAGTCTAGGTAAGCCTGCCAAGCAAGGTTAGTTAGGGGCCAAATGTTCGCCCGATTACATCAATCAATGAGCAGCTTTTATGGCCTTCGTGGACCTCCTGGAAATAATTTTGTAGGCTCTCTGCCAAAGATAATTGTTTGAAATGTTAATATTCATTTAAATATTGTTCCTGACGATAACTGATTCTTTTCAAGCCACTTTGGGTTGGAGCCAGTAAAAATCCTCTCCCAGCTGCTTGTAGGATCTTATCCTTCTGTTCTCTATGGGAGAAGACAATGCATCCGTGTCACCTAAAAGGAGTAGCAGTGACACTATAGATCAAGCCAGATCTCTTGTGCCCATCTCCAGTTCTGTCACCAAATTTGTGACCTCCAGCAAGCTATTTAATTATTATACCCCTCAACTTCCTCATCTGCAAAATATAATAATGATAACATTATCCTCCAAGAGATTCGGCACCTAATACGTTACCTAGTAAGACCTAAATAAATACTAGCTACATCTATTATGATATTTATAAAATCATCTATTATGATATTTATATTTATGTATTTCATAATCCTATTTTACACCATTCAAAACTGTTTCCTGATTCACAAAAGGACTATTTCAGACAAACTTTTAATTCTTGCAAAGTTCTTCCATTGCAAGGAAAGAAAAGTATCATCCTGGAGAGGGGTCTGTGCACAGTTAGGCTTTGCATTCCCATTACCTACTTCCAAACAAGACAGTCAGAATCGGGTCCTTACGTTTAGATCACCATGTTTTTATAACTCGGGCTTGATCATGAGACTCAACTACTTAAACCAGGTTTAGGTTCCTTCCTTCGACAGCACTGTGTAGTTTGGCCCAGAACCCTGGGCCTTCACGTGAGAACTCTGCCTAATGTTCTGTACTGAATAGCAAACAGCTGATCCCACCCAACCTACTTTCAGTGGCTTTAGATGAAAGACATGCAGATTATAGAACATTCTATGGTGGACACGTGTTCACTTGCAAATTTTACTGTACTCGCTAAGGAGGGAGGAGCTTTGGGGAAGAGAATGACAGAACAGAATTTAAACACTGGGAGAAAATTTCTTCTATCGTTCCACTTACGGCATTTTCTAGCCATTTTGTGTTTCATAGGGTGACCAATACAGTTGGCTTCTAGGATGTATTTTGGTCAATATTACCCAAAGCATTTGCAGTTTTCTCTATAAATATGTAACTTCATTGATATTTCAAAAATTTTTATGAATCTTTAACCCCTAAAAGTTCTCTTAGATCACAGCTTTGCTGGCATGATACTGCTTTTTAACAGCGTAAACCGTTAAAAAGATTAATGGCTCAGTGGAGCCCATTCCTTTAAATTCTAAATAAACCCAAAGTAGCCTCTCTGCTGACCCAATTCTGTGTTTTTCTGCAACATGCTCACTGAGCACAGACCCCCCCAAATGAAGATGAGACAGAGACAAGATCTGTGGTTCCTCATTCTCCATCCCGCAGAGTCCGCTCTCTGCTGAGCTGAAGGTGCTTTTAGTATTTTTGTACAACATGGTTCCTAAACATAGAACAGCCTCTTCTCCTGTTCCCCCTACCCCCAGAAGGTACACTGATCTATTTCACACTGAAGTTTGTGTCGGAGTTCCTGGAAGATAGAATGGGACATTGTACTGTAGGGGTGATTCATTGTGCCATTGTGCCATTGTGACTTTGTGCCATTGTGACTTCTCTCTGTTTCTGCCTTTGTACTCACTTTAGAACCTAATCGCTAGACAAGTGCCATTGTGACTTCTCTCTGTTTCTGCCTTTGTACTCACTTTAGAACCTAATCGCTAGACAAGCTCTGATCCCTAGAATTAGAAGCTCAAACTTCATAGCCAAGCTCTCCTGGGTTTGAATCCTGTTCGCATCACTTGCCTGTGTGACTCTAAGGGAAGTCGCTCAAATTTCCGGGTCTCCAGTTTCTCAGCTGTATACACTCGTGCCTGCTTGTGCACACTCTGTGATTGTTGTGAGCCCCAAATGGCATTCAGAGCTCTTGTTGCAGTGCTCTCCACATAGGGCTCTGCTGTTGTTGCTGGGGACATAGTTCAGAAATTAAGAGATCCGCAAAGAGCAGGAAGAAATCATAAGCCTTGAGGCAGTATCGGTCATTGGAGCAGAAGGCATGAGGTGGTGAGCAGAGGGATACGCCAATAGCTGAGAGCTGCTGGGTTTCCCAGCTTTCCAGGAGGACTGATTGTTCAGTAGGCCGGCCAGTCTGCGTGCGGCTGACACATTGGTGGGAAATGGAGACAAGTCAGTTTTACTGACTTGCGGCAATTCTGTTGAAATATTGTCAAAAGATCTTAACGTAGTGTTTCATTTACTTTGGAGCTCCATCAGCCCGAAGGGAATTCCAAGGAAAATAGCAGTGATAATACATGCCCCCTTTTAACGTGGGTTGTTATGAGATTGAAACGTGTTTATGAATGTGGAGTGCTTTTGAAATGATGAAGCTCTCCATGAATGTGAGGTGGTAACATATTATTAATATTATCAGCATTTTAAGTCAGGGCTAATCATATAGGAGTTTGACTAATAGAGAAGTAAGAGATGATGGACATGACTGTGCCTCCGACCCTCAGTTACAATTTACTGAAGGAACTGAAGGTTGTAAGATTATGAACCGCTGAATTTCTGTAATGTCTTAGAAGTGTTGCCTTTGGGACCAGCTTGAGTTTTAGAATTAAACCAGCTTGGGCTTTAAATTTGAATTCTGCCACTCACTGGCTGTGTGACCTCATAGAAGTTGCCTCGATTCTCTGCACCTCCAATTCTTTATGAAAAGCGTTTCATAAAAATGTAGTTAGAAGGGCACCTGGGTGGCTCAGTGGGTTAAGCCTCTGCCTTAGGCTCAGGTCATGATCCCAGGGTCCTGGGATCGAGACCCACATCGGGCTCTCTGCTCAGCAGGGAGCCTGCTTCCCCCTCCCCCTCTGCCTGCCTCTCTGCCTGCTTGTAATCTCTCTCTCTCTGTGTCAAATAAATAAATAAAATCTTAAAAAAAAAATTTTAGAAGAGTTGGGGGAAGTCACCTGACTCCTCCAGACACTCAGCGAATGGACAGACGGATGGATCCCTCCCACAATTACAATTTTGAAACAAAGTAGTAAATTGTTGCCTCAAACTTTAATCCACCGGATAAAAGACATGAAAACAAAATGATCCTTGAATTGTGTTTCTCACACTTGAAAATATCTTCCATAGCTTAATATAAGTAACCTGCAGAACAATGCGGTCATTGCAACATTGCAGTGTGGTCAAAGCAACAGTGTGGTCATTGAAGCCATTCCAGAAATAAAACACCCAGAAACACCAAGCAGATGACACATGCTACCATGGTCCTCACGGATTCCACGTCATCAGCTATTCCCTAGGACGAAAGCGAGGTAATAGTGGAGTCAAATTTATTGGTATCTTCCTGGTGAAGTGCTTAAAACAGAAACTAACCATTCATGAAGCAACTGCCGCGTGTGGCCGCGAGAGTGCGTTGATAGCGTGTCTGAATACACCAAGCGATAGCAGGGAGTTTAATCGTGCCGTCCAGGTGAAAGCATCCTTCCAAGCCACATCACTAGCAACAGATTTCCATTAAGAATTGGCATGCTTTCAGGGCCCGGGCTCTCCCAGAGCAGAGAGAACAGGCAGATGCAAATTCGTGCCTGCCCGGCAGGCGGGCAAGCCGGCAGTGTGTGTTTATGCCAAGGGGAAGAAACCATACCCTTTGCACATGGCTAAACAGCTCGGCGTTTAGCCTCACTCCACGGGGCGCCTCTCCTCGCCTGGGAATGCCCCGGGTGGTTTGGAGCGGTTCAGAGCCAGGATCTAATTCACATGGCGATACCTGGCTCTTAATGACCCTTATTTTCACACCTACTATTCTCCCCGCACAGAAATCTCAAGGCAAAAATGCGGCAGGCACAACCAGGTCTGTGTATAAGAGGGAGTGCTCGTTCCCTTCCAGAGACTGTCCCTGGGGGTCAGGGGTGGAGCAGCGGTGGGGGGTTGGCCGCAAAGGGACTGTCAGATTTTCATCTTTCGGTTTAGACACAATCCAGATAGATGTAAAACAGAAGGAGTGAATGACCTCACCGAAATTTTGATTTCCCTCCAACATTTTTTCAGTACTAGTCTGTGCCTAATAGATAAATGCTATTCAAAAAACAGCCCTGGGTGTTAGAAGACAAATTAGTAGTTGCCCTTGGGGGATAGCAGTGAACAGAAGGGCCACCAAGGGGGCATCTGAGCTACTGGTACCGTTCTTGGTGTGAGTTGAAGCCACGCGGACATGTTCACTTTATGAAAATTCATCAAGCTGTATATTTGTGATCTGAGCATTTTTCTTCAGGTAGTTTAATTATGCAAATTAATTTAAATCATTAAATTTGTGTGCATTAGCTTAAATTAACAATTAATCCAAATTAAATTGTATAATCACTATTTAAATATATAATACATTTTTTCAAATATATATATGTAGGTAGAGGAAAGAAGACATGCAATTTGACACAAGGTCCATACCAAGTTAGGATATATTTAATAAAAATTAATATTTGGGTGCTATTAAATATATTGAGTTTTTAAAAACTGGTCAAGAATTTGAATTGCTTTGGAAGTTATAATAATGTTCCATGTGAAATAACCATTGTCAGTGTCCATTTTACAATACATTTCCAGGGATACTTATTTTTTATTCATTCATTATAACCTTTTCAGCATCATTTACAGAGTATTTGAAATCCAAGCTGTAACCATACATGATTGCTGTAGCACTCACTTTGTTTCAACAAAATATTTCAACTAAGGCATTAATTGGATCCACTGGTTTTGCTCAGTGGAGAAAAAGTATCATTTATTTTATAAATGCAGCCATGTTGATTTTTAAAAGTCATCTAACATAAGCTTATTAAATTAAAATATTTCTAATATCAAAATAATATGAAAAGTTTTAAATAAATGTTCTATATTCACCATAATCTTCCTGTGGAGAATGTGTAGTAGTTAAAAGATAAGACTGCAGAATGACATCTTCAAAGTGTTGAGAGAAAGATAAACAAAAATTGAGAGATCTTGAGACCTAGAGATTTTTATTAAAACAATTTTTGACTCTGCCAAAATTTATCTAATAGCCTCCTATTAGCCAGAAGCCTTATCGATAATATAAACAGTAATTTGACACATATTTTATATGTTATGGATATTATATGCTGTATTCTTACAATAAAGTAAGCTAAGGAAGAGAAAATATTATTAAGAAAATCATAAAGCAGAGAAAATACATTTATAGTACTGTACTATACCTATTAAAAATAACCCTCATATAAATGGACTTGCACAGTTCAAACCCATGTTCTTCAAAGGTTAACTCTGTGTGTGTGTGTGTGTGTGTGTGTGTGTATCAAATATGTGCGTGCGTACTTGTTTATTTATTTATTTTGCCCAAGACAGCATAGCTAGAAAATGGCGTGGCTCAAACTGAAGTCTGGGCTTCTTAACTATTATGCTGCTAAGAGTATCAGTCTTGCCAAGTTTATTTCTCCAGTTTTAAGCGACAACATACTAAAAAGAGAATTGTAGATGCAGATAACAGCAAATACAAGTTAGAACAAACACTGGCAGGTGTTAAAAAGGGCGGGAATGTAGAAACCTCAGAAACAGGCATTACCCCAAGAAGCTTATCACTAGCACATTAGCAAGTGAAGTTAAAAGTTAACGAAATAGTCATTAAAAAACTACTCTGGGACTCCTGGGTCACTCATTTGGCTGAGCACCTGACCCTTGATTTCTGCTCAGGTCATGGTCTCAGGCCTGGGATCGAGCCCCCAGTTGGGCTCTGCGCTTGGCATGGAGTCTGCTTCAGATTCTCTCTCTCCCTCTCTCTCTGGCTCCCCCTACTTCAAATAAATAAATCTTTAAAAAAAAAAAAAAAAGCCTTCTACCTATGTCAAAAATTTTTCTTTAAAGCTCTGATTATATTTTAAAATATTCTGTTTTTTGAAAATACAGTTTTGCATCTGAATGATACTCTGACACCCTAAGGATTTTTATCCTCAAGTGCACTATACAGATGGTACCGGGGAGAGGTCAGCTTCATTATACGGAAAACTCATGCCTGAGCAATGCCAGGAAATATAAATAAAATATATAAATAAATTTATAATTACATATATGTAATATTTTAAAATATTATTAAATAGTCCTCTCATACCCACAATGTGCTAATAAAAAGCAAAGAGTTTTTTAAACCTATTTAATCATCTTTTCTTTTTCCCAAAATTCTCTACCCCCCCCATGACTAAGGTAGAATTTGGTCTCTTCTATCTCAAAAATAAAGTATTTCCTAACAACATTCATGGCTAGCTTCTCCTAGATCAAATGTGGAACACTTTTTCTGATGACTTCTCACTCCCACCCCGAGAAACATATCCCAATTTTATGTGACCAAGAACATATATCTTCCTGTCCTATGTCACTGGAAGAATCTCAATTCTGCTTAAAATGTAGATAAAATATGGGGCGCCTGGGTAGTACAGTCAGTTGAGTGCCTGAATCTTGGTTTCTGCTCAGGTCATGATCTTGGGGTCCTGGGATCGAGCCCCACATCGGGCTGTGGGCTCAGCTCAGAGTCTGCTTGAGATTTCTGCTCCCTCTGCCCCTCCCACTTGCACTCTTTCTCTCTCTTTCAAATAAATAAGCAAACAAACAAACAAATAAATCTTTAAAAAGAAAAATGAAAAAAGAACATGGACAAAATACCTAGTATGAGAGATACAGAGGAAGAAAGAGTAATGTCTCGTGGGAGGTGAGGAACATCTGTAAATGCTTTTAAGAGGAGAGAAGCTCCTGGAACAGCTTCCCAGCAGCACTGCCTTCCCGTGTCATTGACACGGCTCCTGGAAGGCAAAGAGCAATACTGTTAACATCATTTCTAAAGGTATGAATTGTGGATTTTGATTCTTTTCCTATAAATACTCACCTTCTGAAAACTCCTCTGCAATCTTGGCTGTCAATAAGTTTTATAAATGCTGTATACAAGTCTTTAATTCACCACAGCCTGCTTGAGGCTTATTTATTTTTTGAAAAAGAGAAGCTGAAGGAGTCATTGGAAAATTCATGGGTGGTTCACCCTTCAAGGTTGTGGTGCGCTCTTGCAATGCCATAAAAACTTCCGGAAGACTACACATGGCCCATTCCTTCATAACAAATGGCTTTGCTTAGTCACTGTCTGAATAGCGTATTAGTTAATCAAGTAAACAATTATCTTTCTATTCAGATGGGAATAACGTGTTGAGGCCCAACCCCCACCGCCATCTTCTTCTATACTCATTATCACAGCCTGTTTTGTAACTGGGTTTCAGGATTCCCTCCTGTCTCCCCTCCCACCTCCACCCCTGAGTTCAGAAAATAATAAAAACACTGTAAATCTCCAAGTAACAAAAATCTTGCAGGAGTTAAAGCTAAAGTCCATCATATCACCTTCCTGAATTCACGACAGTTCATTTAGTATGTGTCTAGAGCAAGGTCCGGCAAACCGTTTCCACTGTGAAGGGCCAGGTCGTCAATATTTCAGGCTTTGTGGACTGTGGTCTCTGTGACAACCACTCAGCTCTGCCAGGGTCCTGTGAATGCAGCCACAGACAGCATGTGAAAAAATGGGTGTGGCTGTGTTCCAGTAAACCTTATTTATTGACACTCAATGTTGAATTTCATATAAATTTCACATGTCACAATACAATATTTTTTTATGTCTTCTTCAGCAATTTAAAAAGGCAGAAACCTGTTTCTGCATGGCCTTTGAGCTGCACAAAACAGGCACCAGGTTACACTTGACCACAGGCTACCCCTTTTCTAGAAGATCAGCAGAATGTCTAAAAGGATTTCTCACCCTCGGCACTATTGACACTTTGGGCCAGACCTTTCTTGGTTGTGAAAGGCTGTCTTGTATATTTTAAGATGTTTAGCAACATCACTGGCCTCTATCCACTAGATGCCTGGAGCAGGCCCCCCCACCGTCCCGAAGCTGTGACATCTAGAATGTCTCCAGACATTGACGAATGTCCTTGGAGGGCAAAATTGCCCCTGATTGAGAATCACTGGTCTAATACGCTAGAAGCTTGGAGTACACCACATGAGCTAATCAGCTGTCTAGCACTCCCAGATAGCTTCATGTATCACCGAGAGCTCTCCATGGGATTCTCAATCTTCTAATACAGAAAAGATGACAGTACTTCCCAGTTAATAGCCACTGAAGAAACCCGAACCCTAAGGTAACCCATTATGTAAATTGAACAGAAGGGTTTGAGTATGTATGCGAAAATATCTACTTTGGAGTTTGGAACCAGGGTTCTCTACCCTTCTTTATTTCTTTTATATCCATTTCCAATCCTCCTTCTTTCTACCCCCTCACACTCAAAGCATACAGCACGCACCTGGCTGTGGACAGCAAGGATCAATCTAATATTTAATTAAGTGATTTCATCTATTGACCAGAACACCAAGATGGCAAGGTGAGAACTATGCGATACATTGTTTATATTAAATTAAGAACCTAAATTGATTTCAAAGGCACAGCGTAGGGAATCCAGTCAATGGTATTGTAATAGCATTGTATGGTGACAGAAGGCGACCACACTTGCAGTGAGGACACCATAACGTATGGAGAAGTTCAATCACTATATTGTACACCTGAAACTCATGTAACATTCTATGTCAACTGTACCTATATTTTACCAAAAAAAAAAACAACCCTAAATTAATTGCTATAAATCCTCTTCCTATATAAATTTCCCTCCTCTCCAGAATTTTTCTAATGTTGTGAGAGGTAGCCCTTACCTTTTTGGATGGTTATTTAGGCTAAAGACACATAGTAGGTTACGTCCTACGCTAATGGCGCCAAAGCAGAAAGACATTCTTCTTTTTCTCTACGGTTTTTTTCATCTCCACCTTTAAATTATTAGTATAAAGAAACTTCTGTTCCTCGCATGAGGGTATATTTGTACCATGTTTTACAATTCATCAAAGGAAGTTTTTCTGAAAGGTACTAAAAATTCTTCTATAGAATGCTAGATTGTATATGCTAAAGAATACTTTCTCTCATATTTCTTTACACCTGATAAATAACTTTTGATTCTTCCTGGATATATCATATCCAGATTATGAATATTTCTGCCTTGGCTTCCTGCAAGTTCCTCTGGATACTTAATTATTTGATGTCTTAGTATAAGGAAAAATGAATAATGCTTTTTTTTTTTTTCCTACAATATGAGGTTTCTTGTGGATAAAGGACAACTTTTTCTGCTGAAGTAAGGTTTCTCAATGAGTAAGAAAGTCCTGTAAGATGGGTCTGAACAGTTCATTTTTATATACGAAACAACAAAAAAATTATGCCTGTTTAAGAGAGAGAAAAACCAGGAATCTGTATCTTAGCCTCTGACTGCTTCCTTGACCAGACAAGGCTTGACTCCTCTAAACTTTGTTTTTTTAACCCCCTGAATCAAGGGTTGGACTGTGGAATTTCTAAAACTGACTTGGTGACCTGGTTATAGCCTGAGAAAGCAATCAGAGAGTATCACCATTACATGCTACAGCTATTTGAATATTGGTGCCAAAGAGGTGCCAAAATTTGGAATCAAATATTTGAAAGATTTTGGTGACAAGTTCAAAATAGTCTGTATGTCTTCTTTGATATTTCCAACCATCCACCCCTACAGTCTTTACAGGTATTTATCTGTAAAATCTGAGCCATAAGAACTAATATAAATGATACATCACATAGTTCAATGTAATGAGAGACTTAGGTTATTATAGAGAACCTAGAATTAATTAAATGTAAAAAAGCAATATATATATATATATTTTAGGATTTTATATTATTTAGAGAGAGAAAGAGCACAATAGCAAGGGGAGGGGGCGGAAGGAGAAGGAGAGCGAGCATCCCAAGCAGACTCAGGGCTGAGCACGGAGCCTGACGCCAGGCTTGATTCCACGACTCCAAGACCATGACCCCAGCCAAAACCAAGAGTCTGATGCCCAACCGACTGAGCCACCCAGGGGCCTAAAAAAGCAATTTCTTAAGAAAGATGAGAGTTCAGGTTCAATAGCGCAAATACTCTCATAGTATAGACCAGTAGTGCTCAACAGTAGGGTGAATTTGACCCTTGGGAGACATTTGTCAATGACTACAGACATTTTTGCTTGTCACACTGGGTATGGGGGCGGGGGTGGGGATAGAGTGTGCTAATGCTGTCTAGTGAGCTGAGGCCAGAGATGCTGTTAAACACGTGCAATTCTCAGGACAGGCTCTCACGACAAGAGTTATCTGGCTCCAAATGTCACCAGTGCCAACACTGAGAAACCTTGGTGTAGACCTCTTAGAGTTCTGATTTCTAAGTAAACTTTAGGCATCAATTCTATGTATCTCTTACTTTCTACCATCACAGGAGCCTTTGCCTCCTATCAGCTTGTTAGTAAACATAGTGAAAGTTAATAGTATATTTAAAACAAGGTCTTTGGCATAAGCCTACCTATGTAGACAGAGTTTTGCCAACACAGACTGTATATGCATGGGGTAGACTTGATCTAACAGGGCGATCTGAGCCAGAAGTTCTGCTTTTCTTCAAGCTTGACAAATTTTGCAATACATACCAATAATATGAGAGTACTAATTTATATTTTGTTAGGGAAACATTTGATTCTACATGTGTTTCTACCTGTAGTTCTGAAAGGTACATTTTAATTTCTCTGGAGAGTAATTTCAGCCACTTAGATACTCCCTATTTTGCTGCTTGAGAGCAACATCCCACAGACCATGAATGTTGGCTCTTCCCATTTTGAGAAACACTGAGGACACTCAAATAAATAAATTCAGAAAGTCCCGTCAGAGTCTCTCACAGGCCAGAATTTGCACATCATTTGTTTATTAAATCTTTCTGTTCTTCAGATGTAAAACTACATGTTCAAAACTAAATGGAGGTAGTACAATTATACATTTTGCCTGAATTATCTCATCAATAAAAGTATCATCTGGCTAATTGCATCTCATTAGAGTGGGCCTAAAATAGCAAATAAGCAAGTGCTTTATCCAGGTATTTTAATTTATTTTACATACTATACAAGGTCCCAATTAGTTGATGTACACTGTTATTTATTTAAAAGATTTAAAAGTAAAATTCAACAAGCTGTAGATGATTTATTTTGATCCTGTGTTTCTTATAATTTTTATTGCCAAAATAAATTCTTTCTCATCTCATAGGCTGGGATCCTATCACAGAGTGGTACAGTTGGGTTCAACTGCATCCGACCTTAATAAATATGGTCTCAAATATACAAAAGATCAATGTACTTAAAAACATAATAAGTTAGTCCTTGACTTGTATGATCTTCCTACCCTCCATTTCATCCAATCTAAAACAATAAATAAAAGGTATTAAACACCTATTTTTAACATTCTTACCTTGGTTTTCCAAAAAGAAGAAAAATTTATACATTTTTTAAAGGGCAAATGCTCTGAAATCTAGATTTCAAAATAGGTTTGCTTTATCTTACATTTGTATAAAATTTCAAAAAATTCAGCAAAACTGTATTTTTAGAGGGGAAAAATGAGAAGGACAATTTTTTTTAGTGACTGAAAGGTAGTAACCACATTGAGTATTTCTCATTGAGTTTGTAATTGTTGTCCGGGTTCACCAGTATCCTGATTTTCCTTCTTCCCTTCTTTCAAGCACATGGGTAAATTGCATGAATTGAAATTGAAGTTCAAGGTAGCCATGTGGCTTGCTTTGACCTATGATGTGGGAATAGGAATAATGGGTCACTTTTGCCTTTAAAGATTTACTTATTTACTTTAGAGAGAGAGTGAGCACAAGTGTGAGGAAGGGGCAGAGGGAGTGAATCTTCAAGTAGACTCCCCGCTGAGTGCAGAGCTCCAGGTGGGGCTTGATCCCAGGACCCGTGAGATCATGACCTGAGGCAAAACCAAGAGTCAGATGCTCAACCGACTGAGCCACCCAAGCCTTTAAAAGCCAATGTGCAACTCACCCCATTTCCTCCTTCCACCATCACTGCAGACAGCAAGTCCTCCAGATGGTTGAGGTCCTATCAGCCTGCATCCCAGAGTGAGGGTGACATAGAGCAGAGCCCCCCTTGCAATGAACATGGAGCAGATATAAGAAAGAAGCATTTGCTGTGTAAACCACGGAGACGTCAGGGCTGTTTGTTCTGCCAGCTCGTGCCAAGTGATGCACCCGCCCCGTCAAGCATTCGGCTATGGGGATAAATGCCCCCAAGGAATTGGGAAGAGCTTGCAAAGACAGTTTTGAATAACTCTCCATCTGTGCCTCCCCCAAGAAATGTAATAATCCAAGATCTATTTAATGGAAACCTTCACTGTGCCAAATGTATCTTGTCTAGGACCACCTTTACTGACATTAGTGAAGATTATAGAGCGGGGGGCAGGGGGGGAATGTGAGAAAGTAACTTCAAACATCAACCTTTGTGGGGATCTTGGTTGTTTCCTCATCTTTGCCCCTTGCTGTACAGACAAGGATGAGTTCCCAAAAGGCTATGGGAATTGTTCTCATCCTAATGCTGTTCTTGTGGTGCTCTTCCACAGAAAATCTGTGTGCGGGTATGGGGTGTGCATTGGGGATGGAATGGGGAGAAAGCAGGGGAGGTAGGGTATAGATGGAAACCATGCATAGTTATAGTATATATTTATGTGCTGAGCATTTATATCATGCATGTGCTAAGTGCTGGATTTGAGATAGGAATAAGACACAGGGCCTCCCCTAAAGAAACATACGATCTCAATGACAAAACAATAAAGAAACATGGGAAAAAGTTAATAGCTAAGTGAAATGATGCAATTAATAATAGACCGCTGTATATTGCAACAGTAAGGGCTACTGCCTCTCAAATGGTGATTTTGATTGAGGGAGAGGGACCTGGAAAGCTTCATGGAAGAGATGAGAGCTAAACTAAGCCTTATGAGTGGCAAGGAGAAGAAAGATGTGTCGAGGAAACTGGGGCCCGAGAGGAGTGATTTTTTCCCAAGAATATGGTAAACAATGTTGATATTGGAAGATTATGTGGCAGAAATGTGTGTAGGAAGTGGGCCCCAGGGAGCAGGATTGGAGGAGCCAGCTATGGAAAGAGGAACAACCAGTTATGGGCCTACAGAGGAAGCAAGCAAAAAGAAGGCCATTAGAGTAGGGGTACAGTGAAAGGATCAGGTGCGTGCCACATTTCAAAAGGGGAATCTTAACAGTGGGAGCTGAGTGGCAGCAGGTAAACACTGAAAGGGTTAAATCAGTGTTACGGATTTATGGACCACAAGGACTAGGTCCATAATGGTGTTACAGCCCAGATGGCAAGACCTGGAGGCTGTCTGATGAACTTCCAACAACTGGTCATGCTGAAGCCCAGGAGAAGAGTCAAAGCCAGTAATACCCTTCTCTCATGAGCTATGGGGGGCACAGTTTGGAGGGAAGCAGTATTGATTGAACCCTTTGCTATATACACAGGCACGAAAGGTGGGGCCATGAAAAGAGATGGAGGAGGTAAGGTCACAGAGGCAGAAGTTGTAAACAAACAATGAGATGTCGAGAAGAACCAGGATATCCACCATGGTATGACAATCAAGAGAGACAGAATTTCATGAAGGTGGGGGGCCAGCAGGATTCAAGAGAATGAGGACCCAAAAAGGCCATCAGACTTGAAGTCTGGGATTTTCTTGGCTCTAGAGGAAGCATTGCATTCAATTTTGGGAAAAGCACATTATAAAGGGTTGGGGAGAAATAGGTGACGAGGTCTGTAAAAGACACTGATATATACTATTACCCATTCCAGATTAGCGGAGTGAAGAAGCAGGGGCCTAAAGGGGACAGCAAATTTATCCCGTTGTTTTGTTGTCTTGTGTTTGTGAAGATAGGAGATAACTGAAAGCCAAGGAAAACAATATTAGGAAAAGGCTAAAATGTAACGATTTTTAAAAATTTATATAAAATTTTTGAGGGACAAAATTTATAGTTGACATTGACATTCTCTCTTTTAGCTTTCAGAGTAACATTAGAGAAATGATGTGAAGGTGCAGAGCGAGGGCAGAAGGGTTCTTCTGACTCACTGCTCTTTCCTGCACAGCGTGGACTCACTCCTAGGGAGGAAGACTCTGGAGATGGAGCATTTCCAGAGGGTGAAGTGGGGAGTTCGGAGTCTTGGGTAGGTTAACCGGAGAAGCGAAGGTATCTCTAAGGCCAGAGGCAAGGGAAGGAAGTAGACTGGAGTTTCCGTGTTTGACTCACCAAAGAGAGGAGGAGCCCCTTCTTCCACAAAGGCAAAAACATTCAAACATTCTGCATACTTTACTCCTTACACGTGACATAAGATACTTGCATTTGAAGAAAGGGGCTGATGATGTCTGTTTCTTAAGACAATTTTTTCCTTAGCTGATGAGTTAAGCCGGCACTTTTCAAACCGGTGTCTGCAGCTCCCTAGCTGGCCACAGATGGACTATCACCAATCTGCCTAGCTCCAAAGCGCTGTATATGATAACCTGAGAGATGAGATTTCTTTTGTGTTACAACAACTCACACAAGTGAGAAACATTTTCATGGAAGAAGACTGTATTTTCTTAAGGCAGTGTTTCTTGATCTAAATTCTCACAAGGCGCAGAATTTATTTTTCCTCTAATGCATTCATTACTCTAAACCCCGGAGCCCGTTTGCAGATAAACCTTATTTGCTGCTGCCACCTGGTGGCGACCGCTCAGGAGGTTTGTGGTGGTGCTGGCGGCCCTGGGAGGGGGGGGCTAGACTCTTCCCCAGTCACAGGCCCACTCAGTGATCAAAGAGCAGGTCTTTCTATTAAACTCCCTGGCAGCCAAACAGCAAAGGCTTGGCTCCCAGCCCCCAGGACTGTGCAGAATGTCACGTTTCGGATGCCCACAGCATTTTCCTTTTCTTTTATCTTTCGACTCCTGTGGCTCTCAGACCTTGAATGTAATTCTTTCCCAGAGATTCTTTAGAATCACTATTTGTTCTTTCTTTCTTTTTCTTTCTTTCTCTTTTTGAGGTATGCTAGAGGGAGGAGAAAGGGGACGGGCATTTTAATGTAAGAAGATGGCATCAAAATTACCTAACTTGTTAATATCATGAACTCACTGCAATCAATTTGGTATGATAGGTCATTTACATTTTACTCATCTGAGTCTCTTGTGCAGAGAAGTCATGAGGAGAGAGGTCTGCGAAGTGCTTTTATTATGATCATAAATGATCTACGCTCACTTAAAGTAGCAACATATACAGAAATGACATTGTTTTATTTAATAAAGTCCCACTCAAGCTGATTTGGCTGGTTCTTCTATCAAGTGTAATGGGAAAACAAGCCAGTCCTGATATTAAATACCCCAATGATCCTTCAAGCTTTTTATTTTGTAATAAGTCAGTGCTCAGTTTTACGGCATTATGTGTTACCCATGACAGTCATTTAGTCGGTCAATTTCAAGCTAGTGACAGAACTTTGAGTAATAGGAGAGCAGTGTTGATGCTCCGTATTCTCTATGAGATGTCTATAAATTAAAGTTCCTGAGTACACACTAAATTTATATTTAGCAGCCATTACTAAATGTAAGATCTAAGTGAAACCGAATCTCGTGGCCTACATATATGGAAAACTAATTAAAGCTGCTGGAAACAACCTATTTCTCTTTGGATTATTTGTATGAGTACACAGAGATGTGAGAATTTAGTGCAACTCAGATGTGTTCCTGTCTGTGGTGTCAGTTAAAGCTAAGAACGTTTTCTGAGGAAAATGGTGATTATTAAAAACTGAACTTCACATGTGAACTTTCCTGTTTTTATAAGGCTAGAGCTTGGGTTATGAAATAACCGTGCTTTTCAAAATAGCTTTTTATTTTACAAGATTAAAAAGTCTTGTAAAAAAAAAACCTCTTTAAAAAAAAACATAATTTTTACTAATTCACTAAACCCTTTACCCTCAATGCTCTATATGAAACGAATTTGAAAAGATTACCGGCGGTTTTTTAGCTCCCTAAAATGAAAAGATTATAGCTGGTCATGTGATTTTTCACATTTTAATCAAATTCCCTTTCATTTCCTAATGTTAAACTTTTTTTTTAAAGATTTTATTTATTTATTTGACAGACAGAGATCACAAGTAGGCAGAGAGGCAGGCAGAGAGAGAGAGGAAGAAGCAGGCTCCCCGCCAGGCAGAGAGCCCGATGCAGGGCTGGATCCCAGGACTCTGGGATCATGACCTGAGCCGAAGGCAGAGGCTTTAACCCAGTGAGCCACCCAGGCGCCCCCTTAATGTTAAACTTTTTGAGAGTTGTTTTGAATGTATATCATAGTTTTCTTTGGAATGTCCTAAGATTAAACATATACTCTTTCTCTTGGAAAAAATTTTTTTAAAAAGGTCCTGGCAGAGTCACCTGTGGTTACCATGCTGGGCTGTGTCAGACTGACCGATAGAGGGCGCTCAGCGCACGTTTCGTGTTGGGGGAAGAAGGCATGTGCGGAAGGTGGGCCCACCTGCACAGCCCGCGTGAGTGAGCAGAGCCACGTGGAACCACTGTGGCAAGGTCTGGACGCACTGGCGTGATGAAGAAGGGCAGTCACGTGAAGGTGACCTGCTTTCGCTTTAACAATCCCACCAGAAATTTCTGCTTCCATTGAAGCCAAGGTTTTCTTTTGTTGTGGTTTCAAACTCCAATCAAATCTGATTAGCCCCCACGGGGTAAGGTTAGCAAGACCTCCAAGAGCGGTCATCTTGGGATGCTTCCTTTGGTGGTGGAGGGAAGACTTAGGGGGTCTAGGAGAATTGCAGGTCCCTCGCCCTCCTCGGTGCCTGCTTGTCACTGATGGGTCACTCCTCTGAATACGTATGGACAGGCAGAGTTCGGGGGCCAATCGAGTTGCGAAACAGTCGGGCAAAATTAAGGATATACCAGTTGACATCACCCCAAATACGCGTTTCCACACTAACATCCTCTCAGAAGTTAGGACATTCCCACCTTCGGCCAAAGTACCAGACTCCATCCGCTTCCCTCTGAAAAACCCATTGGCTGTAGCCCTTTGAAATCATTAACGTGTTAACTCGCCCCAGCAAGATCACAGACCTCCGAGGTCCAGTGTTTCCGTCACCCTTTTAAGAAAGGAAATGAGAGGGGTGCCTGGGTGGCCCAGTGGGTTAAAGCCTCTGCCTTTGGCTCAGGTCATAATCCCAGGTTTCTGGGATCAAGACCCGCATCTGGGATCAAGACCCGCATCCGGGAACGCCTGAGTGGCTCAGTGGTTAAGCCTCTGCCTTTGGATCAGGTCATGATCCCAGGGTCCTGGGATCCAGCCCCACATCAGGCTCCCTGCTCAGCGGGAAGCCTGCTTCTCCCTCTCTCTCTCTCTCTCTGCCTGCCTCTCTGCCTACTTGTGATCTCTGTCTGTCAAATAAATAAATAAAATCTTTTTAAAAAAAATAAAGAAGAAAGGAAATGAGAGCGTGAGACAGCCTGTCATTTTTCAGTCAAGTTATTCTACCATATTAGATTTTCAATATTATTTCTACTACTGCATTAATTCATTCTAGATGCCAGGTCTAAACCTTTATCTACCTCTATTAAATCATATTAAATCATTAAATATTTTCTTATTTAGTTCTGAAATGATCTTCAGATGCAATATTGAGAAGGAAACAGTCTCCGGGAGTTTAATTTGCCCAACGAGCAATTAACCACGATTATTTAGTTGGTTGAGGAGCATTGGAGGTATGTCTTTATGATAATGGATACTTTAAATGTCAAGGGGTTTTACAAACATCCTTTCTGTCTTGGTCTGTTCGGGCGGCTGTCACAGAATACATTCATGGACTATGTGGATTATAAACAGCAGAAATTGATTTCTTGCATATCTGGACTCTGGGAAGTCCAAGATCAAGGCACTGGCCAGTTCACTGTCTGGTGCGAGCATACATGCCGGTTCATAGATGGCATCTTCCGTCTGTGTCCTCACGTGGTTGAAGAGGCAACGGTCTCTTGGACACTAATCTCACCATGAGGGCTCCACACTGCCGGCCTAAGGACCTCCCAAAGGCCTCTCTTCCCTAGACCATCACATTGCTTGTTAGCATTTCGCATACAAGTTTGGGGGACACAAACATTCAATTACTTTCTTTAGAAAGAAACAGTTATTTTTCTTTATGTTTTCTTGAATGTCCATTTTTTAGTTTTGTAAATTGAACTGTATACATGCCTTCAAATGAAATTATCAACATTTCCCAAATATCCATGGATCGCTTATTTACTTCTACAGCTAATAGCTAAAAATTAGAGATATAACAAAGTAAGCTTCCCAAACACTTATACATTGATTACAAACATTTAATCAAGTATTTCCAAGCATTTAATTGAAAAAAATACTGATGTACCCAATTTTCCTAAAAATTTTAAATACCTTAAAATTATATAAGATTCTCACAAAATTGTTATAAATACAAAGGTAATCCATAGTTTGAGAACTAAACCAGTTATAAATATGCAATAGAGTGAATTTAAATGTATTTTAGCTTTAACTTAATTCATATATATATTTTAATCTTTTCTGGGGTTATGTTTTTGACCTATTAACTATATGCTATTTTTATAGCTTCTTCGACTCCAAAAATAATATTATATCCAAAGGGAAAAGCACAGTTCAGAGCAGCCAAGAATGCAGAATCTATGCTATGAGCCACTTGATTCTTGGTGAGGACACGGGCCCTAGGTTCTAAGATTTAATTTTTTTTCCTTTACTTCTTTTTTTTATTATGATGTTACATTAGTCACCATACAGTACATCATTAGTTTTTGATGCAGCGTTCCACGGTTCATTGTTTGCACATAACACCCAGTGCTCCATGCAATACGTGCCTTCTTTAAAGCCTGGTGATGGGTACTAGGTTCTAAGATTTCAATTCCAGCCAGAGATCCTCAGATTAAACTTCATTGAAACCCACATATGTCAAATTGGTTGAATTTTTGCAACGCTGTTTCCTCACAAATTATTTGGCCAGCATCCCAAAACCTGTATTATCCCATTATTATGCTGTATTGACCTGGTCTGTAAGAATATCTTGTTGGGAATTTTTTAAAGTATTTTTTATTAAGATTACTAGGGTCACAGGGAAGCATCACCTGCTAGTAGATAATGCATTAAGTCTATTTGAGTTCTCCTTTCCAGGACACTAGCTCCAATTAATTGTTTTTGAGATCACTGGTGATTCCTTTCTGCACCGAGGGTTCACTTGTATTAATGAACGGGGAGTCCTTGTTTCTGAGTCTGATTTCCACAGGTGGCTCCAGCTACCGGTTGGTCCTTTCTGATCTCATCATCATGACTGCTTTTCTTAGGGTGATTTGGTTTACTGGTTTTGTGCCTACTGTACTATCTGGTAAATATATATGATTTACTTTATAGGCAGGAACCTAATGAGCGGATGGAACAAAATATGCACACATATTAACCCCCCCGATTAACTGTACCCCATTTTGCTTGTGCTTTGCTTTATAACTCTCCTTTATATGCTTTATATCAGCTTTTCTCTTCTAAGTGTCATTATAAGGGAATGGCCTTTCAAAGACTACACCCATCTTCTTTTAGCTGACTGTAATTCATGCTCCCTTGCCTCGTCTTCCTGCCTCCCTCTGTCTCTCCCCCCTTCTCTCTCTCTCTCTTTCTCTCAATGCTAACTCATCAAAATTTGGCCAGCAGAAATCTCTAACTTAACTCCATCGTTTTAGTATTTTAGTATTACCTCCAACATTCCTAAAAACATGTTTGCATTCTGGCAACAAGATGTTCTAGTCTCATTCCAATTTGTTTTGTTTTATTTTGTTTCATTTTACTGCTCCAAGACATAAATCAGCATCCCCACCAAGAAGGAGCAGAAAGTACTAGAGAATAATATCTAAGTCCAAAATCTGGGCACCGGGGGAAACCAGGAAAGTAAGTGAGAGGAGAAAATACTGCTGTGGCTCCCATTTAACAAGGACATAGATGGGAAATTGGTGTTCTGACATTATAACTTCCTGGTGGTTTCTCTAAATAAGATTATACAGGGCTGTGCTCTATTTGTCTGAGGGTATGCAGTTTCATTGACCACAGAGACATTTTTCTACATTGAAACATTTGACTCTCATTCTTTCTACATAGGCAAAATGCACTGAAATATTCCTTATGCTCAGTTCTGTAAGGATTCCAAAACACACACACCTTCATGGAATTTAGAATTTCCTACGCAGGCACGCTCCCGTGTCTATGTGTGCACGCGCACACGCAGGAATACATAAGGAAGGCTGTGGCTGTTTCCCAGCCGCAGGTAGTATCCTTTTACAGAGCACTTGTACTACATTTTGCATTCTCACCCCCATGAATTAATATCAACTATGATCTTCATCTAAATTTCTTCATTTTTATACTTGTCTGAATCAGTTACTTCAGACCCTCACATAACAATTTACACCATCCCTTTGGAATAACATTCTTATCTCAGTTCTCAAAATTGGCAAGTAATGAATTAAAGGATGAAGTTACCAAATTTGGCTTAGGTATGATTGAGAGAAACCAATGCATAGGGAATAAAATCAGGATGAGAAAAAAGAAATTGTCTTTAGGGGTGCTTAGGTGGCTCAGTGGGTTAAGCGTCTGCCTTCGACTCCGGTCAGGATTCTGGGATTCTGGGATCGAGCCCCGAGTCAGGATCCTTGCTCAATGGGGAGTCTGCTTCTCCCTCTGCTGTTGCTTACCCCCTGCTTGTGCACTCGCTCGCTTGCTCGCTCTCTCTCTCTCTCTCTCTCTCTCTCTGACAAGTAAATAAAATCTTTAAAAAAAAAAAAAAGAAATTTTCTTTAGATTAAAAAAGGTCAGCAAATAGAACTGTTTGCTTCTAAGAAACCATTATTAATGATAGGAGAAAAACAAAAAGAAAATCCAAGATTGGAAAGAGTTTTTCCTTTGCTCTCTTTTCCATTTCTAGAATTCATCCTGAGTGATTTGAAAACATCCCATTTCGTGGCACATCTTATACTGTGATGTTCCCACTGAGTGTCACTGTGGATTAGGTTGTAAACTCAGTGGCACCCCAAACCAAAGAGAACCCAGCAGCGGAGCGGAAGGATGAAAACCCACCCCAGCTGCTTGGGAGTTGGTGCGCATGGATATGGGGGGAGTTAAAAGTTAGAGCTAGAACCACAGGGTTCAGGTCAGAGGACTTCCCTCAAGTTCCAGAAACATAAAATGAAAAGTTGAGCTCATCCAGAAGGAGGTAATTCACTGAAATTCCAACTACAGGACCAGAAATAAGGTGGGGTGCAGACATGTCTTAATAGCACCAAAGTGGCCCAGGAGATGTCTTGTTTGGCCAATAATTCAACTGTAAATAACATATACTCAGTTAAGGAAAACAGAATAAATGCATATGGGGCTCGGACCTGAGTCTTAAGACCCAATCTGCTTCATTTCCTTGGGGAAATACATTCCTAATTCTTGCAGCCATTTGGTTAAATGTGGACCAACAATAGCAGATGTTATATTGTGTTTGGTGGGGGAAAGTTCTTGTTTTCTATTTAGTCTGGTGAATAGTGTGTGAATGCACAGAGAAACATGCATCAGGTGTTTCCATCTTAACAAATGGCATCATTCCAAAAGGGCAACCAGCCAGGAGAGCTCTTAAGCCTCCCTGAAAAAAATGGAGACGCTCATTATATTTTCCTCTTGGCTTAGATGGATGAAGGAGGAGAGGTGGGCGGGTCCCCACTGGGTTGCAAATCACCAGCATTCTGGAATTTAAGGGAAGGGTAAGTGCACCAGCAGCAGCAGCCCTCATGAGAAATGAAAGTCTTGGCTGCCCAAAGGTCCAAAACCCAACAGTTTTGAGTAAGAAGAGAGCTTAAAAACATCTTACTGTGGTTTAAAAATCCTTCACTGTGCGTGTGCTGAGCTTTTGTTCATCCAGTGTGCCTCTGATTTCTCAAGAAGGCATAATCTAGCGAGGCGGGGGTGTCGTGTCCACAAATGTCTGATTAACAATAGGCAAGAGGAGTGACGGAAAGTGCCAGGATCCCCACCTATTACAGAGCTCCCTCGAGAGCACCTGAGTGATGAGATACACAGAGAGCATTGCCAAGAAGCACCCACAGTCCCAATGGAAAAAAAAAAAATCAATTTGGTTCATGTGCCCGCCTCCTGACGACCCAGATCAACAGTTTAATTGATAATCCTCCCCATCATCTCCTCAAACAGTGATTCGTTCCAGTTATCATAATTTCTCAATAATGTAAAACATGGGGATGCTCTTTAATAACACATATGGAGTGTAAATAAACAGCACAGTCCGTATCCTTTAAACATTCCAGAGTTCCAGAACTAGTGTTCTGTTGAACATACTTGGAAAATACTTAACCAATCAGTCTATTTGCTATGGCTATTCACAGCCAGGCATTTGCAAGAGCGTTAGCACAGAAAGTCAGGCATGCATTTAGGAAGCTGAAAGCATGGGTTTTGTCCTCTTACTTTACAGGCAAACTCACCCTGACCCAACTGAGTCAGAGATTATAGGTGGACTGGCTCCAATCCATCACTGTTTTCTACCCACCACAGTGCAGAAATTATTTTAAATATGTGTAGTAAGAATGCTCTCTATCAAATGTTTTAAGCAAGGCAAACACAAGTAGAGGGAACTGAGTAGGAAAACAGCTCTGGATTTGGACAGACTCGCTCCGAAGCCCCTCCTGCGACCCGTGTGAACTTGGGGGCGTTATTTCATCTCTCCCTGCCTCCACGGCAAAGGGGAGTAAGGGCGGGACGGATCTTTCAGGATTCGTGCAATTCAGGGGGAATGGTCCGGATTAAGTGCCTAGCACAGTGAATGACCCAGGAAACTGTCACTTAGTATTAGCTATTATGAATTTTCATCATTATCTCTACAGACAAGAGCATTTTTGTTAACTAAGACTAAGAAGAAGAGAAGGAAAACAAAAGCAAAATGTCGTTGCTGTTTGAGAGGGTTGAATGTGCCGCCAAACTCCGTGACATCTATTGCTGACTGAGTCTGTTTAGAAAGCTGTCCTGTTGGGGCTGTGGAGGCTGACTCGGAGCGGGAGGGATTAGAGCCAGGGAGGCAAGAGCGATAGGAAGAGGCAACAGGAAAAGGTGAGAGGCACTTTGAGGTGCAGCTGATTGAATGTGGCGGCCAGTTTTGCATGGGCATGGAAGTTGTGGCTCAGAATCGACCTCCGCACTGGGTGACTCTGGGAACACTCACATCCTTAAGGTGAGGACCACAAGAGGAGCCCGTCTCGGGACACGGGCAGTGAGTTTGGTTTTATACTCGCTCTTTCAAGCTTGGGATAGGAGATCCAGAAAAATGGGCACGCCCTGCTAGAGTATTGGCATTTGGCTCTAGAACTCTGATCAGAGGTCTGTGTGGAGATATGTGTGGGGATTACCGGTGGGAGACAGCGCGGATGAGCCAGAGAGACATCATGAGAGAGAAGATCAGAGTGGCCTGAGTGCAGCCCAGGGACACGGTATGTAAGAGATACTCAGAGGTAGTAGGAACATGAATGGACCAAGAGTAAAGTGGTAGGAAGGTAACAGAGAGAAGACAGTTCTAAGCTCAGTGAACAAGTAAACAAGCATAGAAATTGAGAATAAAGATGGCTTGCCAAGTCTCTGATATTCCCCACTGGATCAAGGACCAAACCTAATGTCCTGTTTTCCCCAGAGACCCACGGAGAAGCCACGTCCGGCTGGCACTGGATAGTCGTCTCTGAGAAGGGAGGGAGCATCCTTCTGCATCCCAGCGGATGGATCTGCGCTCTCAGCATCTGTGTGGCTTCCAAGCTATTTCCGCTCATTGAAACCTGACTAGGGATCGAGGCCCAGTGCCTTGCCAGAGTGTCCTTGTGTCCTCAGTATGAAGCCTCTGGTTCGGCTGCACAGCAGCAGGCATGATTGTCATGTTTCTCCTTCCCAAAGTTCAAAATAGCTTCCAAAGTTCAAACTCCTTCCCGTAGTTCCAAACGAGCCAGCCTTCTAATAAGCAGTCAGAGAGGTACCTAGACTCTGGAGCTGTTCCCGAAGCTTCTGTAGGAAAGATCACCTTCATCAGAAATGGCTGAGGGGCTCATTAAAGGGGCAGAAGCCAAACAGCTGGGATGATGGCCCAGAAAGCTGCATGGTTTTAATATAAATCTTTTTTTTTTAAGACTTTACTTATGTATTTGATAGAAAGAGAGGAAGTGCACAAACAGGAGGAATGGCAGGCAGAGGCAGAGGGAGAAGCAGACACCCCCCTGAGCAGGGAGCCCGATGTGGGACTCGATCCCAGGACACCAGGATCATGACCTGAGCTGAAGGCAGTTGCTTAACCAACTGAGCCACCCAGGAGCCCAGAAAGCTGCATTTTTTAGCAAGCCCTGCAGATGGTTCTAATGTACAATAAAGTCTGTGAGCCACTGATTATAAAAGAATAGAATATCAGTTTGAAACAGCCAAAAAAGAACACTACCTGGGAAAAATAGTCTGAAGGGAATCCTACATTTTACTCATAGGAGATAATCCTTAATGGAATTGTGAGACTTTGAGAAAACTAATCGAGTCTAGTATCTCACTTTCCAAATTATTTCTGTGCCTTTTTTTCTCCCTTCCTACTCTAAGTTTTATGATTAATACACAGTGGAATGCTTTAGTGTTTTTCAAGCAAGTGGAATAGAGCAGGAGCAAAATTTCCCATGCATTTTCTTCAGAGAAAGGCATTTTGAAGTTTCATATTAAAAGAAAAAAATCATGAAATAGTTTAACTTTTTTTCATAGATGGTGAGTTGTGTTCACACTCTTATTTTTACTAAGTGCTTTTCAATGTATCCTTCCTTTTTCTCAAGTATAAAAATCCTTTTTTCTGCTGAAACGCATCAATGTCCAAATTTGTTGTCACATATAAACTTTGGAAATTATTACATGATTCTCGTGAGTGGAGAAAATTAGAATAGCTTATGTTCCATTGTGTTATTCTAACATCATCTCCTCGTTTGTCAAGATTCTTAAGCTGGACATTTTCTGTGTGCATATGTGTCTGCCGGCAGTAAACATAGGTCATGGCTGAAAGGTAACTGCTAGAGAATTATTATAAGTATAAATATTGACTGTGGAGATTGCAATATTTATCCCCACCCTATTTGATACTTCAAATCATACCATCAGAGATTAATTAGTTTGGGTCTTAAAGACATTTCAATCTTCAGGAACCTCTTATTAAAATAATAATTAAAAAACAGGGGTGAATAATCTTTATCAGCCACCACATGATGAAGGTTTGGTTGATTAATAACTGAGAGAAGGGTTGGTAAAGGTGAAACTCGAGACACATCAGGGAGATCGGGACCACGAGAGACAGAAAAAACTGCAACCAAACAGCACCTTCTCATGTTCCTAGTCTCTCAAATGGGGCAATTCTTCCTGTTTCTACAAGAACCTGTGCTCTGAAAGCAAGAAAAACTTTAAAGGACTTATTGAGTATTGGAGCAGAACCCTCACCCAATGAGTAAGAGCTCCCCTCCTCAAAATGATTGAGATCTTAGCATCCCTTAATAGGACTAAAATAGTCATTAGCCAACTGGAGAAGAGAAGAGAAGAGCAGAGAAAAGGAGAGGAGGGGAGGGGAGGGGAGGGCAGGGGAGAGTAGAGGAGAGGTTCTCAGCCCAGAGGTCTTAGATGAGTCTGGCCTAGCACCTGACCTTCCTTTAATACAGAGTTACTTGGAAATACCAGAGCTGGAGAAGGGCTTCTGCCAGCCAAATCCATGCTCCAGGACAAGGGCGGAGGGTTGCAAACTAAAGATTAATTGTTAAGCGTGACAAATGTCTTTGTGAGGTAATACAGCACAAACTTCACTTCATGTAGGAAAGTTGGACCCTTCACTCGTGGTCTAACCTGGTGTTCAGCCACCTGGCATGTTTCCAGGCAACTTTTTTCGGAGTATAGGACTTTGGGAGGTGGAAGCACCCTGGCCAGTGTAGAACGATTGGCCTCTTTCATGTGCGCTCCACCTCACGGTGCAGACCTCTCCGTGTGCCATATGCAACCAGGACGTGTGTAGTTTAACTCAGTTCAGTGTCACTTGAAAAAAAATCACAAGTACTTTGATGAGGCATATCAAGAATTAAACTATCTTTAGTATTTTGTCATAGGAGATTATTTTTTAATCCATTCTTGCCAAATAACTTCAACAAATGTGATGAGTTTATCACAGCCCTTAAGTAATCACAAGGCTCAGCTTCACCAAGTAGCAGCTTCGTCTCCATATGAAGATTGATCTCTTGAAGCTTTCCTCATCTGTTCAACTCCATGACCCACATATCCTCCACTAGTGGACTCAAGGCAGTGCATCTCTGTCATTCATCAGCGTTTCCTGAGCACCTGCTATGTGCTGAGCAAAGTCTGGGTGCCAGAAACAGAACAAAGGACAAAGCCGACAGAGCACTTGTTTGCATGGACCTTATATCCTAGTTCAGGAAAGATAGTCAATTAATAGGTAAATTTAATATATATAAATAGGTATGTTAGATAATGATGCATACTATAAAAATGAAACCAATAGGGGATGACCAACAGTGACTTGAGGTTGGATTTTCCATTTCTTTGAGAAGGTGATGTTGACTCTGAGGAGGTGACTGACTTCCGAGTGATGAGAGGCCGATCCTGCCGAGATCTGCGGGAAGCGTTCAAGGAAGAGGAAACCAGTCCTGAGATTGGAACAAGCTTGATAAATTGAAGAACAGAAAAAAGGCTGGTGTAGGGGCACCTGAGTGGCTCAGTAGTTAAGCAACTGTCTTTGGCTTGGGTCATGATCCCAGAGTTCCCCTTACCAACGCTCCCCTCCCCCCACCATGGCCCCTGGGCTCCCTGCTCAGTGGGGGGGAGGGGGGGGGGATGCTGCTTCTCCCTAGCCCTCTGCTCCTTTCCCAGCTTGTGTTGTCTCTGTCGCTTGCTCACTCTCTCTCTCAAATAAGTAAAATCTTCAAAAAGAAAAAAGAAGAAGAAAGCTGGTCTGGTTGGACCAAGGGAGAGAGTAGAACAGGGTGATATCAGAGAGAGAGACAGAATGAAGTGATCCCCGGATGCTGGATCTTTTGCGAAGTCTAAGACTGTGTGTGATGTACAGTAGGTTCTCAGAAGAGACGTGAGGCGAAGCGTGGTGGGCTTCTCCCCAGGGCACCCGGGCTTCACAGAGGAATCTCCTCTGGATCTTCTTCAGCTGAAATTTGAAGACAAGGATACAACAGTGTTTTCAGGCTCCCTTGAGGTGCCAGGAGAGCCTGGCGTAAAAAGCCTACAGGGACGTTTTGAGCACTAATATTTTATTTATTTATAAGAAAGTCTGAGGGCAGGGCACGTGGGTGGTGTAAGTGGTTACGCCTTGGACTCCTGGTTTCGGCTCAGGCGGTGATCTCAGGGTCGTGAGATGAAGCCCCGCATGGCCAAACTCTGCGCTGAGTGGCATCTGTGTCGGGATTCTCTCTCCATGTGACCCCCTCCCCCTGCTCTCTCTCTCTCTCTCTAATTAAATAAATCTTTTTAAAAAGAGGAAAACTGAGGGCTGGAGAGGGAGGGAGAACAAGAATTACTTTGTAAAAAAGCACACAGCATTTTCTGAGGAGAGAGCACTGGTATTGAAGCCACGAGACCTGGGTTCCAAATGAAACTCCTCACGTGTTTGCATTCAGATGTCTGTACCTCAGCTTCCTCATGTGAAACATGGAGCTCTGACCAGAATCACAAGTGATGTTGTGTGATGTGATGCCTGTATTAAAACTTTGCTTGGAACACGGTTCAATCAACTCTTGCTACTGTTGATAATGATTAATAATTCTATGATGCTAACTGGTCACAGATACTAATAACTCTAGGAAGTCCGGAATCTTGATAGAATGCAGATTGGTGCAGGAAAGCTTGCTTATGGCCAGTGAGAATTCATGCTAAGAAGAAAGTTTCACAGCATCATTATTAGTGGTTAGTTGATTCCTTTGTCAGGGGTGGGCAGTCTGTAGTTTAGGAAAGCCTCAGTGGCTTATGGGTCTGCCACATGAGGGCTAGAGCCCTGGGAACCCTCTTCTCACTTGGGATAGGAGAAACTGTCCATCTTGCCCATGGCATCTAAAGTACCGCCATGAGATGGGGCCCAGGGACCAGTCACCAGTGCCAGAGTTGAGACCTCCTGTGCCCCCATCTGCTTTGTCCCAGGACAAACTTGCCTTTCAAAGCAACAGTCCGATTACCATAGGTTATGAAAAAAAAATCTGACCTTCATTTACATCTCACAAGGAACATCAAGGCCATTTAATTCCCAGCATGTAACCCTTTTAAATTCTCTCTCTTTTTTAAAAAGATTTCATTTATTTCTTAGAATGAGGGAGAGAGTGAGAGAGCAGGGGCAGGAGGAGGAACAGAGGGAGAGGGAGAAGAAGACTGCCGGCTGAGCAAGGAGCCCGATGCAGGACTCGATTCCGGGACTCTGGGACAATGCTCTGAGCTGAAGGAAGACACTTAACTGACTGAGCCACTCAGGCACCCCTAAATTCTCTTTCATGCTGCTCTTGCTCTGTGTTTCTCTATTAGGCTCCCCTCACATTCTACCCGTTCCAAGTTCTAACCAAAAACTCCCTTTATTACAGCCTTGCGGCTTTCATGGACTCCCGTCTCTGCTTCCTCTTCCTCTTCCCTTTCTCTCTTTACACACACACACACACACACACACACACACACACACACATGAGTGTGTGTCTATATGTATCAGGCACACAGACAACACGCACATACACTTTTCAACAAAATGGAGCCATCATAAACATTTTATCCTGAAAATTGTGTTTCACATAACAATACACAATTGATAATTTGCATAGGTCTGTTTTACTGTTCATGCCACCTTGCATTATATTTAATATACCATCACAGATTTACACATGGAGGTTGTTTCCATTTCTTTGCCATTAGAAACTCTTTAAAATTTTACAAACCACGGACGCCCCAAACTGCAAAGGTGTGGCGTAATGTTCCACTGCAGGTGGAGGGTAGAAGATTAAGGAGAAAGTCAAGTGGATTGAAATCAGCAATAAAGCCACCGTTCTCCAATTACTAAATGTACTTGAAATGTATTCCCCTGCATCTGTAGGTAAATGTCCTTCTGTTCTTGAAACAATAAATCCCCATAGACTTACCGTAAAGTTTTGCCGAGGTGAAATGTGAGATTGGTTCCATCAGAATCCATTCAGTGCTTTGTTTGTGCGCCTTCCGATCTGAATTTTAAAGCCCCTGTTTTTCCTCCAGAGCCCTGGGACTGAGAAAAGGTCAGAATGCAACATGTCTCAAAGCTGCCATGCCCTGGGTGGCTGCCAGACTGCTGAAAATAATTGCTTTCGAAACCCAGATTGTGCCACCGTCTACTTGGTCTCGGATTAGCCTCACCTACAGCACCGTGCCGTGGTAGTTAAGCTGTAACTTTAGCTTCTTGTTATATTCTAAAGTCGCTTTTAGAAATACTGAGATTCCCAAGTGGTTCGATTCTGGACAGGTAGACTTTGCTTTCAGTAACCCCAATGGCGAGACTGAGACGAAGCCTTTATTTTACAACTTGAAATCTTGAAGTGGAGGTTGTAAAGTCCGATCATAAAGTGACTCGTCACACTGAATGGCATTGCGGTAATCTCGGTGATATTTCATTAGCCAGGTGCGTACTTCTGCTCCACAGTATGTTCAATAAATAGAGGGGGAGGCCGCCTGGATGGCTCAGTGGGTTAAGCTGAGGTCATGATCCCAGGATCCTGGGATGAGTCCCACATCCTGCTCCCTGCTCAGCAGGGAGCCTGCTTCTCCCTCTCCCTGCCCCTCCCCCTGCCTGTGCTGTCTCTCCCTCTCTGCCAAATGAATAAATAATATCTTTAAAAAAAAACAGAGACGGAGGCCCTGCTTTTTGGGGTGGTGGCAGCTCCTCCTCATTCAGAGCTGACCTCCTTGGTGGCCAGGCAGCCCGCCGAGCAGCCTGCAGTGCTGTCCGGCCACGCTCAACTGCGACTCCTGGGGACATGCCCTTCATGCCAGGCGTCTCAGCAGCTGGTCATCCACCATTCCAGCGGTCTCTCCTGCCCTCCTACAATTCCCCAGATCCCTTTGAAGTAAAACGGTTCAACACCATGGATGCCATGGCACTCACTTACTATTTGTCCTGATTCTGTGACCCAACATTATAAACTTCCTGAGGGTCTCACAGGGTCCCAGACCCATGGGTGTCCTTGGAAATCAACTTGAATCCCATCCTACAGTCCTTAGCCCGGGGGCGATCACAGCCAAAGCTGTGTCAGGGCGCCCAGCTCCACACCACCGAAACAAGGGATCACGGCCGCAAGCAGAATCGTGCCTTCAGTGTGTTCCTTTTATCCTGAAAGTCTGAACATCTCTTTCGGCTTTGATGCATTATTTATTTTTACACAGGAAATTATTTTCATTTAGCCACTGAAAGGAATTTGTTTTCAGGCTCTCTTTCAACTGTCTTCCCTTTTTCTTGAGTATTTACGAGTTGTTAAGAAACGGCAGCAAGTTATGCATAAATCCAGGCCAACTCTCTCACCCCTGCACACACAAAAATCTGTCATTTTTCTATGATTAATAATAAATAGAGGCCAAAAGAGGTGTTTTTGCCCTTTTAGAGTGCTTCAGTGTTTCAAACTGCTTCTGTATGATGCCCATTGCTTTACATCCTTACAACAGCGCTGTGACAAAGGAATTATGTTTCTAATTTACGAATACAGAAACCGAGGTTTTAAGAGCTGGCAGCCCCGTTTCCCTACCACATCTTTGCACAACAGTCTGTTTTACTGGTCCAGGTCCTGGAGCCGGTTTGGGGTCGGGCAGACCGCGTTAGTTTTCAGTAGGAAAACGACAGCACCTATGAATCGCACGTGGGAATCTTTTTATTTTCTGTAATGAAAAGAGCACAAAAAGGAAACCTTGATTTGTGTAACGTAATTGTGTGGCTCGTATCCATCCATTACTCCGCCGTGCAGGGCCATTTCCCGTGTTCGCACCCACTATTCTGCTGAAATGGCCGGCTTTCCTCCACATTTTACTCACCTAATGGATTTTATATAAAATCTGTTTTTCTATGGCTGTGTGGCTCTGGGGGGTCGGTAGTCCATCCATATGTGAGGGCTGCCTCACATTACAGCGCCCCTGCTCTGCACGGTGGCCGAGTATGGCTAAACACAGCACAGGCTTTTACATCTGTGCTGTGACCCTGCTTCCTTGCAACCAGGCCGATGATAAACGGGGAACCGAATGGTAGGAGGGCATGAATTACACACGTAGGGACAGAGAAAAAGATAAGAGGAAGTAGATAGCATAAGGGAGACATAGTAAAGACAGGTGACACCCGTGGGTCTAGCCGGCCACAGGACGTCAGTGGCCACTATGAGTGCATGCTAAAGACACCATGTTCTAGAAGAGGGCCTGCGCGTCAGGTTTCTGAGAAGGGAAATGTTGAATATGCCTAAACGTCCAGGTAAATAATGCAAAGAAACAAAAACAAAAACAAAACCTCCCGTCCGAATGGTCTAAATAATTCTTCAATTCAGAAACAGGAGAAGGTAGGTTTTGCAGATGGTCACCAAGGAGTGGTAAGAACTAGTAATGGGATTATTAACAGTTCAGATCTTTTTTAAGAACAATTTTTTTTTTAACTTCCTCGGGAAACACAAGTGAAAAAAATCTGTGTGTGAGGCTAGATATGACAGGTAGAAAGAAATAGAAAATATAATCTCTGCTCTCTGAAGTTTATAGCCTCGCAGAGGGGAGGAAGCCATGAAAGTAATTGTAATAATGCAGTAAGTTAAGCGCAGTGGTAGATACAAGATGTCATCTGAGCGCAGGGGAAGTGTGCTGTGCCCTGCGGGGGAGGGGTCAGCAGGCCACCTGGAGGAGGTGGCCCCTGAACTGGACCTTAATGGGAGAGAAGGAATTAAGCCAGATGCAGTGTGTGAGCAGGGAGGGCCGGGAAGGGGAGACTGGAGAGAAAAGTGTGGGAAGAGGAAGCCATGCAAATAGCGACAGGGAGTCCACACACAGCACTGTGGGTGGTGGGAAGTCACATGGCTGTGTGTGGCTGAGCACGTGCTCTGAGGTGCGGGGGAGGGGGAGAGGAGGCTGGAGAATTATGCCGACGCCTGATGTGCCACATCTGAGAGTTCCCGAGGTATTCCACCGGCATTTGGAACCAGGAGAGGTTTTATTCCTGAGAGTTGAACTGTCAGCTGTGCATTTTGACAAGATTCCTCTGCTGGCTGTGTAAGGACTGGATTCAAAATACTGGAAGCAGAACCTGAAATTAGTGTGTCGTCCGGGCCAGAGGGGTGGCCTGAGCCCTGGCATCAGAAGGAACAGAGAGGAGGGGACATACCTGTAGAGTACTTCCGAGGTGCGGTTATCAGGCCCGGGGTGGGGGGCAGGGGTTGGCGAATGAGTCTCGTGTTTCTGGCTTGAGTGGCAGAGTGGGAACAGCTCTGAAGGGGAGAATACTGCAGAATGAATTTAGAAGAAATATATATTCACTTTCAGTCTTTTAGAGTTTGAGGTACTTGTAGGTCAAAGCAAAGCTGCCCGGTAAGAAACCCATATGTTAATCTTGAACTCATGGTAGCGATCTGTGTGCATAAATTTCAGAATCACTGATTTATGGTTAGTGCTTGAAATCACAAAAGGGAGTGACATCACATCGCTCAGGAAGAGAAAGAAAAGCAGATTTATTCCTGGGACTGCCATGCAAGCATTGAAAATTAGGCAGTCCCTGGAGGAGCCCTCCCGTGGCCACTCCTGTATACTACATTACTTGTTAAGTATTTTTAATTTCAACCTGCATGTAGTGACATAAATTTGTCCTACAACCTCCAGATGCAATGGTCTTCTTTTTGGTAAAGCAAACAGATCTTCATCCAATCCTTTGTTCACCAGGGTAGGAGACATTCAGGCTTGCTATTGCCTCCTTCCTTGGAATCGATCACACAGAAATCTTTAGAATTTACCCAAGACAGAAGTCTGAATGAAGAGCAGAGAGGACAGATATTTCCAGTACAAACCTAGTTATTCATTTCTCCACTTCTGGTGAATAATTTTTACCTTTGCATCCGATTATATTTATGATGACTAGTGTAACTAATTAGGCGTAACTACTAGTCCCAATAAGGAAAGTTTGAGGAAATTTAGGGATCTAACATGGAGACTTTGGAGAGTTTTAGACCTGCTCCCCATCTCCAAATATCTGACTACATACAACTGTTTCGAGCATACAAACTAAAATAAAATGATGTCTTTAGTACCATTGTGTTTATATCCACCATTGACAGATTCAACATGTGAATTTCCATGACTGATCAGGAGCAAGTCTGTTTCATCACCTCCCCCCATAACCAGGCTGCTGGTCAGCTCACAGCAGGTGCAGAAAGCATTGTGACCTCCAGCATTTCACTCTTGCATTCTCTTTCTCTGTGGGACCCTGACCCCATTCTTGCCCACAGGAACCAAATCCCAGAGAGACACCGGGTGAAAGATTTATTACATTGTTGACCCTGCCCACAGGCCCTGTGGGTTGTAGCTTCAGAAAGGCTTGCTGGTGAGGGTGACACCTTGCAAGTTAATGACATTTTAACTTGGAGCCCTTCATTTTGAAGTTGAATTTGCCCTATAAAATCAGGCTGGGAGCTGAACAAAGCTACTTTTACCTTTCCTGACTGTACAAAATGGTTTAATTAAGGAAGTCATTTTTTTTTCTACCCATAAGGACACCTCTACAAATAGACTCAAATCTACATGCAAATGAAGCCATCTGGCTTATTGTTGTAAATAGCACCCAGCCCCTGGTAAACAATAGAAGGCTCATGGCATAACATAAAGAGTACCCAAATTTCTAACCTTGGGGTTAGATTTGAAAATTGCTTGCCACTTAAATCAAAAGCTATAGCTATGCTTCTCAGTGTGGTCCCAGGACTGGGCCATTGGATGGCTCCGAGGAAATTGTTAGACCTGACAGCCATTGGCATACAGACCACACCGGCAGCCATGGCTTCACCACACCAGAGCCCACGACTGGAGAGCCCACGTGCAGTCTCCTCCACGTTGGTCAAATGCCGAGTCTCTCTTTTCCTAGTTACCCGTCTCCTCACTGAGGAGGGGAAAGAATGCCTGCAGGTCTCTTGGGCTTACCTTTGTTCAAATGAGACTATCTATGGATTATCTGCTTTCTTAGATGCTCTGCCATTCCTTTGTTCATCGGATTTTTGTTCAGTGGCTGCTCTACAAAACTGTAAACCACATTACCAAGGCTCCAGGTGACTCCCATTTGTGTGTCCTAAAAGAATTTTTTTAAGGCAGTAAGGAGATGAGGAAATGGGGAGCACACCATTTTGAGAGCCAGTAAGCGGGGTGCAGAAGGGTGAGAAGAGAACAGGCCAAAAGGGCAGACGTGGGTATGAGTCTGAGATGAGCCTCCTGGCTAGAGAAGTCAGAATCAGAGGTTGTCTCAGTGTAGCTGGGGGTGGTTTGGTGCTCCCCGTTAAAGAATTCACCCCTGGGGTAAGGAAGGCTCAGGCGAGTTTGCTGACCAGCTCTGTACCTGTTTGAGGAGTGGAAGAGCCCTTCCCATCCTCCCCTGCTCCTTAGCCAAGCCCTCAGACAGCAACTGCCTGTGACGCCAGAGCCATCAGTCATCCTGATTAACAAATGTGTGCTTGGTAGCAGTAACAGTAGCAACAACGTGTTGAACGCTTCGGTTGTGCTGCTAAACCCATTTCTTCTGTGATTATCTTCTGTAATTCTCAACACCCAATAAGAGAGTTTCCATTGTTCTTCCACTGTACAAATGAAGAAATTGAGATCCAGGAAGATCAAGAACCTGCTCCCAAGTCACCCAGTGGGGGTGGGTGACAGAGCTAGACTCTGACTCTGGGGCCTGGGTGTGGACCAGCACGGGACAGCGTCACCAAGTGACAAACCAGAAGAGCCCTGCGAAATCATGTACTGTCACCGCCCCCCCCACCTCCGCAGCACTCCCTGCGCTTGCAACCACCCCCATCACAGGGGGACCTCCAGCCTGTCACATGCTCAGGTGCTCCCTTCCTTCCTTCAGCAAATTCCAACAGGTTCAGGAATGGGAGTGGGCAGACGGCCCTATGGGGTTAGGCTCACAGAGGACAGGTTGGAAGTTTGTATGGCATCAGCCACACCCCTAGGTCACATTCTCCAACCACGCCAGTGGCTGTCCTATTCTACCCAAGCAGGAGGTGAGAGGTTTATGCTCTAGACAGCAGGCACCAAAGAAAAAGAGGCAAAATTCCTCCTTTAAAATGAAGAAAAACATGGAAATCTACTATGAGCCCCTCACCCTCCTTCTTCTGAGCAGAATGCTGACTACCACATTTATATTCCTCATGAGAAAGTTGGAAGATCCTTCTCTCAAGAAATCACATGATCTATGTCCACATAAAGATCACAGATACTGACATTTGGGGGCCTTTGATGAGATGGTGAGCTTTCCACATTGTAGTAAAGCCCGGTCATCAATAAACCCACCACCACCCTGAGATCCATGCACTCGCCGGGTCCAGTCCACTCACTAGTACTTCACTGGGCTATATGAGTGGAAAGGCAAGACTCACCAACCGCTGAAGGTGATGTCAGGGACGTCGTGAAGGGAGGAGTCCAGCTAACGACACAGCAAGGAAGGGAATCTCAGAAGAAACAAATAATGCAGAAAGCAGAAGAAAAGTTTTAAAAATGAAATTAATTTTCTCAGATAAGAAAAGACATTGCATCAAAAACTAATAACAACAGCAATAATAAGAACAAACAACCTAGAACAGAGTGCTATAGAAAGGGGGGCTATCTGAGAACAAGAAATAATACTTGGAGATTACAGATGTAATTGCTGAAATAAAAACACAATAGCAATGTTGAAAATAAAGCTGAAGGAACGTTCAACAAAGCAGAGCACAAAGAACAAAGATCTGAATTAGGAATGCAAAGGAGTAAGAGAAATAAAGATAAATGTAAAACCAGTAGGTATGTGAGAAGGAGGATTGGAAAGATGAAAGTCCCAGGCCTGATGTGGGGAAGAGATCCATACCAAGGCAGTCGTATGAAGTTTCATTTAAGGGAGTGAAATATCCTGACAGTTTCCAGAGAGAAAAAGGTACAAATTATGTAAGAGAGGAAAAAGTTTTCCTCATTCCTCTTAGGGTTCCTGGCTGGATCTAAAAATTAAACTGACAAAGACACATTAACAGGAGAAAAGCATACAGATTTATTTAAAATAAGTTCTACATGACACAGGAGCCTTCATAAAGAAATGGTTAAACCTGAGTGTTTCTATACTAGTTTTGATAAGTAACAGAAAGCCGTGGAAAGGCATGACGGGACCATGTATGAGCTCCGTGTAGCAAGCTGGGGGAAATTCGGCAAGTCTGTTTTGATTCCTCTCGAGTCCCTTTGTCTTTTGAGATGAAGGTGCTGCTTTCCTCAGGGAGAGGGAGGCCACCTCACATGAGGGTCCGTGACCTGCTTCAGGGGAGGGTCAGAGAGTCCTTCCTGCACCTACCATTTCTTACATTCTTTCAGCTTGAAATATTCAGTATACTAAGGTGCTGTATTTGGGGGAGCATGTCCTAAACCCCATCAGTTACACACAAGATGTAGTAATCAGAAAACATGAGCTTTCTCACTAACCACACAGAGACCTTGAAGATAGTGAAGAAATGCCTTTAAAATTCCATGGAAGAATAGTTTCCTGGAGTGTCTCAATTAGGTGGGAAAGTAAAATAATGACTCTCCAGAAAAGCAAAGATTTAGAAGCCTGACCTCCTATATTCCTTTTCTGAAAAGACTACAGGAGAATGTGCCTGTGGAAATGAGGGTGTAGACCCAGAAAGAGGGATGCCCGAAAGTCACGGGGTCCAGAAATCTGGGCATTTCATACTGAAGAGTAGCTTAAGGATGGCCTGCTATCAGGGCCAGAGACAGTCCCAGAACCAGAGCTGTGCATCGGACCTGCGAAGGGCCAGCCCACAGGGCAACAGGAAGACAAGCTCTAGAAGGCGCCTCTGAGGGACAAAAAGAGGGGCCCCTAGATTACCCGACACGTGTCACGCTGAGAACATTTGTGGGAAGAGTTCTATAGATGTGTTGAAGAATTTGGAGAGAATTTATGACAGGTACAAAGATAACCAAGCCAACGAGAAAATAGGTAATTATTGATTCAAGAGAAACAAAAAAAATTATATACATAAAATAGAATTAGGTTCTACTAGGTGGCTCATTAGTGAATAATACATAGTCCTAAAAAAGTAAATGTTGAATTTCAGTATCACCAAAAAATCAGTGAGTTTGCTAGTTTGGGAGAATGTGGAGAAAGGGAGTAAGGAAGGGGCTTCTAAAAATGCTCAGTCTTCACCTTGCATTCAGGAAAGTCAATCAAGTATATCTACAACACATAAATTAGTAGATATCAACACATATATTTTAGAAATACAAGGACATGAAAGAGTTAAAGTGTAGGAGTTGTTACTGAGAAATTGGGTTGGGAAAGAAGGGGTGGAGCAGAGGGTTGCTTTTTCCTCTGTTCTTTGTAGGCTTCAAACTAATTGCTGATGTTGACCTAAAAAAAAAAAAAAAAAAAGGAAAGGAAAAGGTAAATCAAGGCAAGCTCAAATTTGTCAAAAAGATGAGTTTATTTGGGAATACCATAGACATTAGCAGTTCGGGACACAAAGACCGTAGCACGTTCCAGGTATCCTCTGAGGGTTTGGGGAAGGCTGTGTTTCTGGGCAGAGAGGAGAGAGTTCAGTTAAGTCTGTTAAAATAAACAACCAACAGAGCCCAGCTGTGAAAATTCCCCAAGCAGACAAAACCAGTCCAGTCAGACAAACTAAGCTCAATTCAGCTTATTTTTCAAGACCAACACAACCTAGGTCATTTCTTGTTCATGCCTCTGGAAACCGTAAGCAAAAATTTCCTGAGATTGTGAAAAGGTAGCCCCTGACCAACTCCTTATCATTTTAGAAAATTCCAACATTATCAGATTTCTGTAAATGGGGCATTTGTGGGAAATCGGTCTGTCAGTCCTGAAGTTTTCTTTTCCTGAGGGCACATGCGTGAGATTGTCCATTTCATATCGTCCAGTTCCATTGTAGATTGAAATTCTTTAATGCTGCCCAACAGAAAATATCCTTGGAAATCTTGAAGTCAAAATCCCATGCCAAATGATCATCAGTGAGTTTAAAATAAATGGCTCTTGAAGAATTTGGTCCAACATATGACGCAGCATTTTCTACTCATGATTCGCTAGGGTTTGCAGGGATGACAGATGTCAGCTAGGCCTGGTTTGCTACCCCAGGCCCACTCCCCTGCGTGTGCTGGAGATACCTCTGGCTCTCCTGCCACAGGAGATGAGCCCAGACCTGGCCCAGAATGTATTTAAGAAGCTTCTCACATGACTGAGTGGTTTTCAAGGGGGTGGAGCGGTCCACCTCACGCCAGCCATCTTGCCCAGCCTTTGATGACTGTTGACAGCCCTGGGCTGGTTCCCTGACCCCTTTACTGCTTTGTTGTTCTGTGGCTGTTGACTGGCCCCTCCAGTCTCAGAGAGTTATTTCTGTTCTGCTTCACACTTTCCAGCCTTGCCTCCTTTCTTCCGTCCACATCTGCTGAGACACCAGTCCTTGCCGTACCGCGAAATCTCTTATTTCCATCTTGGCATTCTCATCCAATGTCACTTTCCCCTCTATAGCCCTGGCCTTGATAGCAAGTACAAATTGCAGCTGTTTCAATAATCTTAAGGTTATGAGACCATCAGTCCTGCAAATGCATGTTCAGTGAGGTCTGTAGGGAAAAACAGAAATTAAGTCACGGATAAGAAAAATCACGGTGTGCTGGTGAAGCCAGTGTCCAGGTACCAGAAGCTGGTAAAGCAGTGTCAGCTTTTATTTATCTTTATTTAGTGTCTTCAATACTCAGGTTGCCATAAGGTCGATTTTGTCCCATGAGGACTTTGCATATGGAGTGGAATTGGATATAACCAAGAGGGGCAACTATTCACTTATTCACAGATTTAATAACTATTTATTGAGTACTTACTATGCTCTGGGGCAAAGGTTACAGAGATGAAGTGGTTCTGTCCTAGCTTTCAAGGAGCTTATGGTCATTTGGGAACCATATCAACAATAATAATGCTAAAAGCCCCTGGCATCGTGAAACACAGTGAGCCCTAGGGAAAAAAAAAAAAAGCCCTCATGTTATCTTGTTATAACCAAAAATCCCAGGGACTGGGCCACATAGTCACCAGAGCAAACCTCACAGAAATTTGTCAGGGTCTGGAGCAGGGGCACCTGAACTTTCTTACTGTCTACCCTGCCCATCAAAACCCTCACACCCGCATCCCCAGTACGCGTGTTTTGCTTGCCAACTCTATCATGTACCACTCAATAGAATTTCTGATGTCCTCTGCTCGTGCCCCCGTGGCTCTTCTTCAGCACCTCCTGGGTAGACTCCTCAGCCACCAGACAGGTCTCGAGAGAGTCCTTCCTACTGCCGATCAAGGATGTGGAGAGACTCGGGACATACAGCAGGTGACAACTCCAGAGATAATCACAAGAGAACCCCAACATTTCCGGAGGGATGACCGGTAACCACCACTTGCACGAGGCTCAATTTCCCTGTGAATATGTCTATTCCAAAGGCCAAATTAGTTCGAAGTTGCTTAGTGAGCACAGAATTAGAACAAATGGAATCGTGGTCTGTGGGGATCTTTCGTCAAACCGGAAGAACTGATTGAACTGCCTTCTCCTCTCCAGGGATATTTCTGTCTGAATAACCAGCCCTGGACCTCGAATAAATACTGACATGTTTTACTTATAGCCTTCCTTTTTCTAGAATCATTTTAGACAACTGCCCTTCTGTTAATACATCCCCACCTCCGAAAACAGGAATGCTCTTGATTGGAATGAAACTTTAAAATGTTAATTACATTCATGCCCTGGGGATTCAGCCTAAAGAGACAGAAATGCTTTGCTTTAGGCTGAAACACGGCTGAGGACTCTGTGCCTCGAAGGCTCCTCGGTTGTTACAGGATTCTCGCCCAGTCAGGGTGAGGTACGTGCCGCTGGCCCTGGGGACTGGGCTCCGTTCCTCCCAGAACTCTGGTTGTCGAGAGGGCTGCAGCTTCTAGTTTGATCTGGGTTTTATCTCAAGAGACCTTCATTCTCCGTCAGAGGGGAAGCGTGAGCCCAAAGTCCCCTCACAGTATGTTCAGCTAGATCTCAAGTCAGGAAGAGCCCTGGGCCCTCAGATGATAGCAACTTACACAATAACTAAGATTCTTTCTTTTCTGGCATTATTCTAACCAATATCATATCATGTTCTTCTGCCTAAGAGGAAACTCGTCTATTTTTCTCCTGATGAAAGCTATGATGTTGCAATTAAAAAAAAAAAAAAGAAAGAAAGAAAGCTCCAAACTGCATTAAGACTTTTGGATTCGACCAGCACCACACCACTGTTTGACCATAAGGAAGACATTTACAAACATATTTTGCATTGACTTACTGGTTCTAAATTGCCATTCACTCATCTAGATGTCACTATCTCCTAAATGTCTTTAAAAACAAAAATAAATAAAGTGACTTAAATAAGAGGGTTTTTTAAATATCTCATACAGTAATATTATATATTTAATGTAAAATTATGGTTTAAATATAGAAGTACCAACACAAAAGTAGTTTTACTTAAGAATAGCAGTTGAGGGGTGCCTGGGTGGCTCAGTAGGTTAAAGCCTTTGCCTTCGGCTCAGGTCATGATCCCAGGGTCCTTGGATTGAGCCCTGCATGGGGCTCTCAGCTCAGCAGGGAACCTACTTCCTCCTCTCTCTCTGCCTGCCTCTCTGCCTGCTTGTGATCTCTGTCTGTCAAATAAATAAATAAAAAATCTTAAAAAAAAAAGAATAGCAGTTGAGGGGCGCCTGGGTGGCTCAGTCGGTTAGGCGTCTGCCTGCGGCTCAGGTCATGGTCCCGGAGTCCCGGGATCAAGCCCCGCATCGAGCTCCCTGCTCAGACGGGAGCCTGCTTCTCCCTCTCCCTCTGCCTGTTGCTCCCCGTTTGTGCTCTCTCTTGCTCTGTCGAATAAATAAATAAAAATCTTTAAAAAAAAAAAAAAAGAATAGCAGTTGAACTTAATATTGTATATGTGCATAATTTTCATGAAAGAGGTAAAAACATAGTATAAAAATGAGTAGAGTGAACTTAATTGATTAATCATGTTCTCTGAAGGAAAGATATAACAAAAATCAGTGTAAAGTAAAAAAAAAAAAATTTCAAGTGATAGAATAAAATTTTCCACAGACAATTTCCTGACCTAGTAGGGTTTTAGTCAATGATTTGTGAATCAGGAAGCATCTAATCTAGCAGAGAGAAAGTATCTCTGAAGAGCTGTGCAAAGAAAGTAATTTTTCTAGACCAAAGTGAGGAGAAGCAAGAAAGTTGCACTTACGCTGATTGGCTAAAGCAGAGTTATTTCCCTTGTATGGAGCAAAAGGAGGCTTGGAGCCCAGTTGGGGTAATGCATGCTGCGTAGACAAAAGGCAACTGGTTGACTTGAGCCTTCTTTTCTGGGAGAGCAAGGGGTTAGAACTTCATTAAGTTTGGGTTTGCCAACGTGGGGCTTAGCATGAGTGACTCCAACTTAGGCCTAATCTGATGATGTTAAGACGAGTGTAGTATTACAGGGAAAGGCTTTGGGAGCTATTCGAAAGTGTGCTTATGTACTTTAGACCTTAGCCATGACAGTAAACATACTCAGAAATGTGCACGTTCAGAAGGAATTTCTCCCCTGGAGATAAAAATCAAGAGTCAGCTCCTGGTTGTATTGAATTCTTGGCCCATCTGTTCTCATGGAATGTGAATCGTATAGTTTAGTTGGGTGTTTTTATTTTGTCCTGTAAACTGCTTTTCTGCTGTGGACACTGGCTAAGATCAAGCGAGGAGGGGGAGGAGTATAGAACCCTGTCTTCCGAATGGGTTCAAGGGTAGAGGCTAATGGAGAGCCCGTAGGTGGGCTCCGCTCAGCACTCCACACCTGAAATCCCCAGGAAGGAAGAGGTTGGCGGAGGAGACATTCCCTTTATAGCAATGAGCCTGTGGAGGTTTAAGTGGGAAGGGGTGGGAAAATGATGGCCTTCCCTAGTCATCCAGCCTCTCGCCCGCGCCTCTCTTTCTAGAGCTCCCCCCTTCCCCACGCTGTATCCCTGCAACACCTGTACTGGGTGACTGAGCAGGTACTGGCTATTCAAAGGTGGACGAGAAGCAAGAACAGAAGACCAAAGACCCCATTCCTGTTCTGTCCGTCTAGGTCTAGCCCAGGTGCTTCTTGCACCAAACCTAAGCCACCGTACATATGTGCAAGTTCAAAACAGCCCCAACCTGCAGAGGCTGTGCCAAGGGGTGTCCCTCCATGTTCTCCTCTACTGGCACTTACTCCCTAGTGTCCGTCCCTCCATGGCTGCTCTTGGTAGGAGCCCCAACTCTCGATCATCAATAAAACACTTTCTTACACACACATAGAACTTTGGGAAAGTCAAAAATAAGTTTGTGGGGATTTTGTGCAGTGATATGCAGCAGGATACAAGGAAACGAGCCATTGCCAATGGAAACTTGTTAAAACTCAAGAAATGGCTCTCTTTCGTTACTCCCATGATCAAGGTATAAATTACCCTGTTGTTTTTTTTTCTCCCACAGGGAATTACTGGAATGCTGCTTCCTTCCCAAATCCGTCATCCTACCTGCACTTCTCTACTTTCCAAGGGGAAACTAGTGCCGACATTTCTTTCTACTTCAAAACGTTAATCCCCCGGGGAGTGTTTCTGGAAAATCTGGGCAACACGGATTTCATCAAACTCGAGCTGAAATGTGAGTACAAACTCTCTGTCAACTCGTCAGTAGCCACTCTTGGCACTTCCAGCTGATCCCGACCCTGATGATGTGGTGTCATGGGATCCAGACAGCAGTGGTCGTCTTCATTCCGGCGGTGGTGCTGGAAGGTGGATACATGAACTCGGGACAGACCTAAGCACCCCACCTCGGACTGCTCCCAAGGAAGCAGGTGCAGTCAGACATTCCCACGCAATGCTATCCAAGGAAGAAGTTGAGAGAGTAAATTGCTCCCATAACACGGGGAAAGGTTGTGTATTTAAAGTTTGTATGTGTGTTTCTTTTCCAAGGATTTGGGGTTAAGAGGAGACAGAGGATTGTGTAAAATGATCAGGAGTAAAACATAAGACAGTGGGAGGAATAATACAAAGGGAAAGAGGCATCATAAAAATTAATGTCTGTATGAGTTAATGATGCGGCGTAGACACAGCATGGAGTTCTATGTAGAAACTTTCGAGTCTGTAGCTTTCCAGAAGAGGCCCTCAACCCACACACCCTCTAAAGGGTTCCATTCTGAATTTATTTAGCTAAGGGCGCAGAAACTAACATCGTCAGAGCAAGAGCAGATGCTTTCCGGCTCAGCTCAGCTTGCCTTGGGTCCCAGAGACCCTTCCGAGGTCATGTGGCTCGGGGAATGCCATCTGTGGAAGGTGGGGGTGCACTGGGGGTGAGAGGGGCAGTTCTCATTATTCCAGAGCCATTTCATCCTCGGGGCAGAGGATTAGCTTCCGGAATGTACAGTCCATATGCTCCCAGGTTTGGTGACTATTTGCACACATCAGGCTCTCCTGCTGTTCAGACCAAGAAAGAATCAGCATAGGTGACAGAATGGGGACACAAGTCAAGGTCCCATCTCTCTCCCCAAAATCTCAGTGTCCCTTCCCTACATCAAAGTGTCTCCTTTCTCCCACTCTCTGCCCTTTATGCATCATGATACCAAATCCATTTCCCAGAAATATCTGATGGCATGTTTTTCTCTTTTTGTAGTTGCAATTATGCAATATGGTCTTTTAAAAAGGGAATCTCAGGCAAGTTTTTTTCTGCAATAATCCCATGGGATTCTTTTGGTAAAATAGTGAACTGTGGTTAGCAGTCTTTGGAATTCATAGTCTCGGGTCGAAATCCAAGTCCTTGGGTAAATTGCTTCATCTCTTAGAATCCCAATTTCCTGATCTATAACATGGGAGTGGTAATTTGTGGGGCCATTACGATAATAGAATATGGATACTCATAAAGCATTTATTTCAGTATCTAGGAGGTATCATGATCATATCCCTGGGGATGCTCATAATAGATGTAAAGGAAAACTGAAAATATTCTAGCCCTAGAATTAAAAAGTAAATAGTCAGGGACATCTGGCTGGCTCAGCCAGTAGAGCCTGTGACTCTTAATCTCAGGGTTGTAGGTTCAGACCCCACGTTAGGTATAGAGATCACTTAAAAATAAAATCTTCAAAAACAAAAAAGTAATTAAAGAGCCATCCTCTCTTACGTGAATTATGGATTAGAGTTATTTTAAAAGGATTTTCATTTCCACAGTTAAAGTTAATTGATTCAAACTATTTTCCAACTTCTACATCGGTTGGATTGTATTTTAGAAATACCTGATGGCAAAAAAGAAAACTGACGATCCATGTTTGAGTAATGCTATATGCTTCTATAAAATGGCCTTGTCTTTGTTTTGTAAGCCTGTGCCTGGGTTGGAAAGCAGGCAAACCAAGTATAGATAGAGCAAGGGTTTCTACTTAGCACCTGCATGGTAGAATTTCAGTTATTTCTGATGATGAAACATCTTCAAAGATGCTCAGAGTTTCCCCAGGCTTTCCATCATATGAAAACTCCATGCAGAGGGAGAATGATGGCCTTGTTTTGTCAGAGTGCTTCCCACTGGTCAAGAAGGGTGGGACATTCAGACCAGAGGCTGGCCTCCTCTTGGAGTCTCCAGAGCTTCTGCCAATTCCTAAGGGCGGACGTGAGATTCCCCCAGTGGCAGAGACATCAAATGCCTGCCATGCTAGAGCATCTCCTGTAGGTTCCTTGGAAAAAAGGACAGGTTTCTGTATTTGAGAAAAAATTCCTCAAAGCAAACAAGAAACAATGGTTTCCTGAAGAACATGGAGGAAAAATGGCCAGAGGAAGGCTTGCTGCTGCCCCGTTTCCTGCGGTACTCCAGACTCTTCTTTGCAGGAAGCACGGGCCGTGGGTGGAGGTGACATGCTCTGTCCCCACCCGTCTCTCACGCACGCATGGCTGAGGTGCTCTGCACACCTCACTGGTTTCCCCACCAGGAAGCTCAGGAAAGATGGTTCCCGGAGTCACATTTATAAAAAAAAAAAAAACTGTCTCTGCTGCTTTTTCCCCCTTTACCTTGGTAGGCTTTCTGATCTCTTTCTGATAGGAATTCAGATTTTGTTTCTCTGCTTGTGTCCCCGAGGAATTTTGTCACAGTTCATGCCTACACAGTTCATGGCTTCCAGAATAACATTTCTGTTAATTAACTACATCGTGCCCTCCTGTCAGGAGTAGAAGATTCTTGACTCTGGGAACAGTGAGTCAGTTACACTAAGTTAATGAGATATCATCAGCATCTTACTGTGCAAGGCAGAAAACACGCAAGATAAAATTAGATGGATATTACTCATTAGCATACTTTACAGGTACAATTTTAAGGCTATATTTCACTTAATGTCTGTATGTGTTCATTCATTCAGTGAGTGTGCATTGAGTGCCTACAGTATTCCAGATGCCGTGCGAGGTGCCGAGGGAACATAATCAAAAAATATAGTCATGGCTCCCTTCCCTCAGAGAGAAATCAGAATTCTTTTTGTTTGTTTTGGAAAGTAGACAAGTAAACCAGTAGGTACGATAATAATGAAGATAGCTCGGCTTTATTCAGGCTCACTGTGTCTCCAGCACTGTTGCACGGATTTTATGTAAATCATCTCACATCCTAACCAACCTTTGACGTGGGCAATACCATGAACATCTCTGCCTTACAAATGAGGAAACTGAGGCACAGGGCAAGTAAGTTGCCAAGATCACCCAGTTAGGAAATGGCAGGGCTGGTGCCTGACCCCAAACATTTTCCGTCTGTCCCAGAGTCATTGCCATTAACACCAGACCGCACCACCACCCAGAACACATTGAGGAGGCTGATAGCTCCGAGGAGGAGGACTGGAACTGACCGGAAGACAAGGAGCTTCCCAGGGAGTGTAACACTTTAATTAAATTGTGATGCCTGAGCAGGAGCCAGTAAAGTGAAGAAGGTGGGGAGAAGTGGAGATCGGGAAGGAAAACGTGGCAGGAGGGGCACACCAGTGGGTGAAGCTGTGGGGGACAGAACCTAAGAACTCAGCAGGGAGTGGCTACAGCAGGGAGCCCATGTGTTGGGGAGCAGAGAGCTGGGAACAGAGCACTCAATGTGCTGTGGGCTGAGGGGACAGATTTTGTTTGACCTGTCCCTGACAGTTACAGTGAGCAGGGGCAGAACACGATCAGATTTGCATTCACTGGAGAGAAGATGGAAAGACAGACAAGAAGCAATGGGAGGCCTATATTAAGATAGAGGCGGGGGGAATGGAAGAGGGAGACAGCAACATAGGGGTAGAGATATGAGAGACCCTGAGGAGATAGAGTCCACTGATTTTACCAAATGGCTGTGAGGATGAAGTAGAAAGGAAGGTTCTAGAATGAAACCAGTGTTTCTGGTTTTGACGACTGAGCAGTGGAGCACTTGTACAGGTATAGGCTATGGTAGCGTCTATCCCGAAGGACACGTCTAAAGGTGGCATTCATACGAGTCTGGATCCCCACAGAGAGGCCAGAGTCAGAAATAAACAGCGTGAGAGTCACCATCACTAAGAGAACCATCAGGAAATAAGTATCTGCTGCCTTCTGCATGAATGAGATTGCCCAGAACAAATTTATAGAGACAGGGAAGAAGATGTCCGAGAATGGGACCCATGTTTAAGGGATAAAAGGACACGAAACAGCCTGTAGCAGATTAGCAGAGAAGTAGGGAGACAGTGATATCCCAGGGATCAGATGAAGACAGAATTTCAAGAACAAAGAAAGAGTGTTTGGTACTACCGAACTGAGAGGTCACGAAAATAAGGACTTAAAGCATCTGTCAAGTTTAACATGTAGTGGTCACTGTCCAAAAGTAAGAGCCTGTGGAGTGAGTGGAAGTGGATATAGGGATTGGGCCTGTGGTTTTGTTTGTTTCCACAGCTGTTGTATGTGGTGGAGACCTGAGCTCACATTATAGTAAGGAGGAGAATCTGGCAAATGAGAAGAGGTTGGGGGAATGGGAGAGAGGGACTGTCTGGGCTGTGAGGCCCGGAGGAGGTAGAAATGAGTGCGATCCAGAATCCACACTTCTGAAGGGGCCGAGAGAAACAGGTCAGAGTGAGGAGACAATAAGCCACGAACATGGGGGTCACTTTCCAAATCAGAAATGATTTTGTGTTTGTTGTTTTTTGTTTGCTTGTGTGTTTGTTAGTATTTTTAGAGATGGCAGAGGGATGTTTCCCTGAAAAGATTCACTAACCACCGTGGATAGATCCATTTAGTCTTTCAGAGTTACCCCTAGGGAACAACTTGACTTGTCTAGAACCCTTTTGTGGCTACGATAGTGATCATGACCATGGTCCCATCATCAGGCCACCACTTACGGAGCACCTGCCGGGGCAGAAGCCTGGGTAGACTTCAGAGGGTCTAAGATGAAGATGACAGAACCCAACATCCTCACCTAGGGAAGGAGACAGACACATTCATAACAGTACGGATGCATGACTTCACTGAACCTTTCTTAAGTTCCGGGCACCGTTCTAATGCTTTTATAGGTAGTAACAGTTTTAGGTTTCATAGCAAGTTTTAGCCACATTTTACAGAAGAGGGAACTGGGGCTACATAGTCACACAGCTGATTCCAGATAGTGTGCTTGTGATCATTGAAATACAATAAGTGAGTCACAATGATGGCCTTAAGGTGCTCTACACTTCTAGAGGAGAGGTAAGGAGCCATTCCTGGGGATGAAGAGGAAGATGATGCCTGGTTTAGGTCAGGAAGAGCGGGCGAAGATGTTAGCTGGACCAAGGGGAAAGAATTCTAGGAGGAGAAGACAGTGCAAACAGAAGCATAAACGAAAGTGTTGGAATGGGGAACATGACAGGTGTGTGAGAACTACGAGCACTTGGCATTGTGAACGAGTGTGATGTATGATACAAGCAATGGAGATATTTTGGCCCCAGATCCGATTCTAAACATGTAATGGTCTAGTTATTACAGCCAGTATTTATTGGCTCCCCTGTATGTGCCAAAGAGGACCTCAAGAAGAATAAGACTCAGCCCCATCCCAGAGGGGCACACCGTCCAGTGGGAGAGACTAGGATAGAAAACAATATTTTGGGCAAGATGAAATAAACATTAGAAGCACAAGTGATAGACAGTAGTGGCCCAGCCACAGCAACAGTTGGTTCTGACTGGAAAATAAGAAAAAGTCCTCTAGACATTGTATCATTTTAACTGAGCCTCAAAACGAATGAGAGAACATTTCGGGCTCAGAATGCCAAAGTCCTACAAGGTGTGGATACATCAGAAAGTGTTTCTGGGGGCACCTGCAGGGCTCAGTCGGTTAAGCATCTGCCTTGAGCTCAGGATATGATCCTGGGGTCTTAGGATCGAGACCCGCATCAGGCTCCATGCTCAGTGGGAAGTCTGCTTCTCCCTCTCCCTCTGCCTGCTGCTCTGCCTACTTGTGCGCGCTCTCTATCTGTCAAATATATACATAAAATCTTTTTTTCCTCAAAAAGGGGTTTCTGCACCCCACGCCAGGGAGGGGGAATATGGAGCATCTAGTACCATTGCCTCTCCAGGGCCAGAGCACTACCTGGCACACAGCAGAGGCCGTAGGAGTTTGCTGAGCAAATGAGATGAACAGAGGAGGTGCTAGTCTACATGGAGAACCGTGGAAAATCTGGATGGAGAAGGGGATCACCACGGTGGAAGGGCTGGTGTTCAAAACAATGACACAGAATACACTGAAATGTGGAAGAAAGATGACGGCTGGTGAAATTTTGGAGCTGGAGATCTCACAGGAAAGCAGCTGGGGTGGTAAGAAGGTCTGAGATGCATAATCTGGCCATGCAAGGGGGATTGTAGGTGGTATGGAAGGGCTGTGGAGAATGTCAGGGAATGACGAAGAGGCCAGAGGGTTGGCAGTCATGCACATCACCGCTGGGGCCCCGACTGGTGATGGCAGTAGGTGGAGTGGACACGGAGCCTGTGAGCCGAATGTTCCGGTCCTCGGATCCAAACGATGACAACAGGAAGCATGGGAAGAGTAAGCGTGTGTCACAAGGGAACACGTTGCTGAACGAAGACTCTGGTGCCATAGAACATTGGAGAAGCACTGAGGAGTGAAGGATAAGCCCAGCTGCCCGCTCGCCGCCCTGCCTACCCCCTGACGTCACTGGGAGAAGGGGCTGCAGTGCTGATGGTACAGTAGGTTCCCCGAAGGTGGGCTGCAGTTAGGAGACTGTTGGCACTGTCTGATGATAAACAGTGACCATGGAGGCATTTTTTCTTTTCTTTTTTTTTTTTTTGTAATTAACAGATGATTGACATATAACATTGTATTAGCTGCAGGTGTACAACATAACGATTCAGTATTTTTATATATTACAAAATGATCACCACTGTAAGTCTAGTTAACATCCATCATCTTTGATAGTTACACATTAAGTTTTTATTTTTGCTTAACAATTTAAAAGAGATTTCAGAGGAAACAGTGGGGGAAAAAAATGTTTTTTTTTTGGACACAGTGGAAATTTTTTGAAGGACGTGTTCACTGACCAGGAAAATTTCAGGAAAAGCAACAGAAACTGTTGTAATATGTTAGCATAAGCTCCTGTGTTCACCAAGTTTGAGCTTTTTCAGATATCAGGATGAGCTGGAGAAAATATTTGCATTTTGCAGGAATATCTCCACAAAAATGTGGAGGCAGCAGTCTAATGTCCTGCTAATCTTAGGAAAAAGTATTAAGGAAAAACTTTCATTTTCCAAGATGCAGTCTCTTCTGCAAGACACATGCTCGAGAAAGTCAGAGAGAAAATATTCTGCAATACAGAGAAAGTGATGAATCAGAAGAAAGAAACTAACGGCAATTTATCTTCCACTATTTCAGAATTGGAACAACTTTTATATTAAAGAACTTGACTAATATAAACATGAGAAATGTCTGACCCCACTTAGCTGGACTGTTTTGCCATGGGGATGCTATTTAGGGGTTTTTTTTTCTTTTATAGATATTGTGAGTTATTATTAATACAAAGCAGGTGTTAGCTCCTAATTAATTTATATTAATTTTCTTTCAATTATCTAAACCAACCTGGATTTTCCACATAGATTTAGGAATATTTTAGTGGTTCTACTACTTTGCAAGTCTAGCTATGAGTTCAGTCTCTATGAAAGGTTTGGGATCTTAAGAATGATTCTGACTTGGTCATTAAAATACATAAGGAAAAAAAAAACCTAAGGGAAAAAAATAAATCAAAAAAAAATTAAAAGCCTGAACATTATTGTGATTCTTTAATTTAAAAAATTCTCTATCTTTTGATGTAGCTTTTTATTTCTATTATAGACCCCCCCAAAAAAAAAAGTTCAGAGATGCAATTTTAAAGAGGAAATTTGTGCTACATTAAAGCTATGTAATGTATTAGCTGTTTGCATTTTAAGTATTAAAAGATAGACAAATAGTAAATAACAAAGATTACATTTACTTAGATTTCTTTGCCATTCTCCCTGAGGGGACAGTCCTTTGAATACCTGGCAAAGGTATCCTAGAGTTATAAGGGTGGACTGTAGAGGAGTATGTCCTCCTGATATGAAAAATTATCCATCACCTTGGTGTTATGGGTCGCACCCAAAGAGATAGCTTGTCCCTCTGCTGGGACTCCACTTCTGCTCTGAAAATCAGGTGGAATCCAGAACACAGGCTCCAGAGGGCATCCCTGCAGGCTCTTGTGCCCTTAGAATCTCCACTGTAGCCCCCCAGCCCATTTATGTAGTCAAAGTAAAGGCATTTTAGGACAATAAAAAGTAAGTAAATGTTAAGAGACGGGATTCCCTCGCAGACATTACGTTGTATGTACGTTACAACATATACTGATATCTTTTACGTGACATTCAAAAATAGGCCACAGTAATCCACAGAGATAGAAGTCAGAACAGTAGCTATCTCTGGGGGTTAGGAATGTTGACTAGAAGGGGGTTCAAAGGAACCTTCTGCAGTAGTGGAAATGTTCCATATCTTGATCCAAGGAGTGATCATATATGTCAAAATTTACTCAACTGAACACTTAAGATTTGCACATTTTACTGTCTATAAATATACAGTAATGGATAAAGAAAAACCCTGCTGTGAGAAAATCTGGAATGTTTGAATGACAAAAAGAAGTTAATGAAACGATTTTTCAACAAGAGAAATCAAGACTGGGATTTCAGGCTGAGTGACCCAAGACCACTTGCTTTACCTCCCCAGATGTCATCACGTTCCCTTGGAAAATAAGAAGGGCAAGCTGGACCATCTTTAAGGGCTCTTCTAGCATCAACAATTCTATAAACCTCCCGGAAGCCATCAGCATCACCTGTGGCTTGCCACCTCCCATTCTAAGTGAACTCATAAGGAAGCATTGTCTTCACTTTCCATTCTGTGGTTCTCAGTTCTCCTAAAGATGATGGGAGGAGAGTTATATGAGAACAAATGATATCTGCTTCAAATAAATCCCAGCCTCTGCCATGCTTCAACTAAATGTAATTAGGAGATTTCCCAAAATTAGGGACCCCTACTTGTAAATTCTCATTAAGGATCCATCAGAATCACCCAAGGTACCTCAAGCTCAATATGTCAAAATGAAAATCCATCACCCAAAAGCCCTCTCCTGTGCTCCCCATCTTAATTAATGCCATCACCACTTTCTTCATGATCCAGGTTAGAAAGATTGAAGTCATATTTAATGTTTCACTGATGTCCCCACACTAGATAGACTGTTTACCTTGACAGAACGCTCTATTTTTAATATAAAGAAATGTTATTCTGATGTTCCTGATGGTATGTCATCATACCAGAACAGTCCCAGAGAAAGCATCAATTCCAACTAGTTGCAAAAAGATGAATGAAACAAAAATGCAAAGATAATGAAATCTTTTCAAACTTCTCTCTTTATCCCCCATGATGACTCCTTTAGCTACAATGCCTTGGATTCTTGATTCAGAGGGCCTTATAATTTTTCTCCCTCACTTCTTTCCCTCCCTCCTGACATCTGCCCTCCCCAGTGAGGACAGATTTCTACAGATCTGTCCTGTCATTCCTTTTCTTACACACCAAGATGGTTTATCAATGCATTATAATGCAGAGTTCAAGTACTTAAGCTTGACAAATGATTCCAGGCTTTAACCTAATTTTTTAGTCTTCTTTACATAACAACTTTGCCCCTCACCCACCAGTACCACAGGCTTTGCTTTAGGCTCCCCCATCCCATCTACTGACATTCTCTGGTCTCCACCCAAACTTTCTTATAACCTGCTGTGTCTTTGCCTGTTCTGGAATGGTCTCTCCCCACCTCCCCCTATTGAAATCCTGCCCACACAAATAATTTTTTTTTACCACATCTTGATTTAAAATATAAAATATAAAATATACATTTCATAGAAGTCTTTCATTTTTTCTAAAAATACTGAAATTTCTACAAGACAATTCTATGCATTGCCTGGAAAATTACATAGACATCCTCATTAAGGAGCATCTTTATATACTGTTTGTCTGCATAGAGTATACGGTGAGTGTCATACTGTAGAAGAATGCTACAGTTTCATTGAGATATTTTTGCTGATAGAATGTTTTTTCTATCTCACTTTCTCTAATTCTAATGTGTCCTGTACTATTTACAGTGTGTGGTAGGACAAAAAAATCTTTTCTTTCAAAAAGATGGCATGTGAAAGTGTTGAAAAATACCAGCTACTGGAATCAGCCTGCAATCAGCCTGCCTATGGCCAGCCAGAAGACAACAGGCATTCTAAGAGAAGAGATTAAAGAGGCTTAAATTCATGCCTTCTGGTGGGAGGCAGAGATGGGAGGAAGAGTGTACTATTATTACTCAGTAATAAACACCAGATTAGTGAGAAAAGTAGAAATCTCTATGTGGAGTTAACATAAGATTAGAGACCTTACTTATGCCATTTTAGAAGAGAACAGTATCTGGACAGGCTCTCTATTTTCATGGAAACAAATGTCTCAAGGAGAAAAGGTTGGTGCCATTGCCAGTTAATGCATGTTACTAATGCTGGTGAATTGATTCAACGAAGGATGACACTTGGGACCAATTAATTCAAAGCTGGTTAAAAGAAGAAGAAGAAGATACAATAAATCAGGGAGCAGAGCTTCATTTAAACACAGTGAGTGACTGGGGAAAATTACTTGAAATAGCTCAAAACCAGACATATCTCAAAGGGCCAAAGACGATGGTAAGCATAACAATGCTATGGTTTTGCAAGTCATCAGACAAACACCTAAAGTAAAACCAGGTGAAAGAAGACCGGCCAACTGGATGTCATCTGGAGAACAGTTTTTTACAAATGAAGATTTCAGGGAGTTCTCTTCTTAAAGACACATTTAGCTCAAATTACAAGATAACGTTTCATAGCGATTAAGATAGGAATCTTGAGGAGACAAAGAGAAACATAAAGGCTTCCATGAATTCTCAAATAGGGTGAGGGTCAGAGCTGAAATATACTATTCTCAAACACTTGAGGAAAAAAGACTTGTTTCTAACTTTATAATATTTATATTTTACTTTTTTCCCATGTCTTAGTTTAGGTAACTCCCGACTTACACAGGATCATGCTATAGGAGTTCCTGAGCCGGCTCTTTGGAACCTTGGAATACACTTTCTTATAGAGATAGTCTTGTAAATGGCACTCGTATTCCATGGCTAACCATAAAGTCTTTAGTGGTTTGTTTGTTTTCTAGATGTGGCTGAAAAGTGAAAAGTGCGCATGTCTGCTCCAAGTCTGGGTTGTAGGTACTGGAGTCTGTTCAGTGTAGAACAGAAATGTTGAAGAACAAAGGAAATTTCTGCCCATGTTTCTCAATGTTGAGCCTGTCCTTGACAAACCTCCCCAGAGGGCAAGGGTTTGTTTGCCTTTCTGGCTTTCATGGGGCTCAGCTTGGTGGGGCGAGCAAAGGAAGCAGCTGCAACAGTCACGGGCACACATAGGAGTCAGTCTAAGCTCCCAGATGGCTCCTAGCCCTGCTCTTTCCTCTAAAATGTCCTAGTTCTAGCAATTACAGAATGCCACAAATTCATTCAACTATAATATCACAACCCATATATTTTGTTAATGTTACAGTGTTCTGATAGATGAGTGTTGAAACTATAATAAGACCATTATGATAGAATTCACCCCTTCAAAATTCCAGTGGTCTGAGGGAGAAGACCCTCTGGCTAACTTTTTAACCTCATAAACAAGCGAATCAGGAATGAGAGATGTTCATGTGTAGGCACACATTAAGCTGCTGTAATGACTAATACCCCAGGTTTCGGCGACTATATGGCGGTCTAACATTCATGCTCTGCTCTATGAAGTTCTTGCACAAGGTGACTTGAGCTCAAGGCTCCTTTTGTGTTGTGGCCCCACCATCTCGTGGAGCCTTGGCTTTACTAAGCCCAGCTGGCAGACAGAGAAAGGCAGGGTGGAGACGCCTTGTCTCCTATCCACACCGGTCCAGAGGTGACACCCACTCCCGCTCTCATTCCATTGGTGGTAACTGGTCACGTGGCTCCACCAAGATTCCAGAGGACTGGAAAATGCAGCTCCTGGATGCACGGTGGCTTCTTGGAGGTGACTGTGGAAGGGAAAACATAAACTTCTCATGAAAAGTTACCAGCGTCTGCCACAGGCACCGCGGCAGTGAAAAGGAATCGGCTTTCACCTTACCTAAAGACCTAGAGGCAGGTTCCAGGAGATGCAACATTGGATCTGCCTTGGAGGATGACAGGGAAATAAAGGAGATAAAGGCATTTTTCCAGAGAGAAAATAGCACAGGCGAAAGCAAGTAGAGGAGGAAGATCGTGGAGCATTTGAGGAATTGAAAAGAATATAGTGAAAGCCCAGGGACCCGTTAAAAGATGTTTTTCATTAGAGTAATGACCCGCCCACATATCTGTGTTAAGAGTTTGACAAAAGAAAGCTAGCTGGACCCAACGCCTCTTGGGAAATTACTCATTTTACTTGCTTTTGCGGATAGTGTTAAAATGATCAAATTTGGTTTTCTGCATCTCTGCATTTGATTCCTGTGATGAGAACTGATGAGAATGCCAAATGACTTCTCAGGAAGAGTGGTTGATACTTAGTATTCTGCAGGGTCTTTCTGGGTAAGTGCAACCAGAGCCAATGAATAATAGAAACAGTGTATATCTGTCAAGTGTAATTATAACACTGAATTATGCTCATCTTGCATTCCGAATCCTGTATACATTAGTTTAAACAACGGAACATGCAGGCACTTCAGACCTGTGAGGATTTTACTTTGAAAAATAGCATGCCCTTGTTTTTAGCCATTTTTAATAGGAAAAAAATTCGCACCTTGTTCAAAATTATTTTATGGTACAGTTTGACCACACTTTCCCTCTTTTTTAATCTCCTCAGGTGTCTTAAAAACAGCAGAGAACTAAGGAGGAATATTTCAGTCCACTTTTAAATTCCTTCTAATTTTCTGTATTTAAATGAAATCCCATTCTTTGCATTTTGATTAATCTCTCTGATTAAGTGCTCATTAAAATTATAGAATAGGGTTGCTTAAAATGTCACCAACCTTTGTTAAAGAAGTGGAAATTATCAGATTGTGACTTTTAAAAATTATACAAATATTGTTGGTTTATTGTTAAATGATTTAAAAATCCAGGGAAGCAGAAAGAATAAACAAAAAAAATCAGCTATAATCTCATATTCTAGTATACTTACCAATACTCTTTTGGTGTGCCATTTCTAAACATTTTTCTATGTGCTTGCATAGGATTTTTTACAAAAATAAGATCATATGGTGCATACTGTTCAAAACCCACTTGTTTCATGTAATGATATTTTAGAAGCAGATTTTCGTGTCAGTTTTTCTCTTTTTTTTTAAACTCCACAACAGTGATTTCTTTTTTCAGCTGAGGACAGAGACTGTATCAGAATCTCTAAGAGAGTGTGTGTAGTTTGGAAAACCGTTATTTTATATGAACAAAACAAAACAGAAAAGCTATTGGTTTTGTTCTGTAATCTACAGAACATAATGCACAAAAAAATTATTGTTGGGGGGTGGTGCCTGGGTGGCTCAGTCCGTTAAGCATCCAGCTCTTGGTTTTAGCTCAGGTCATGATCTCATGGGTCATGAGCTCGAGCCCTCCATCGGGCTCTGCGCTCAGCTCGGCATCTGCTTAAGATTCTCTCCTTCAGTCCCTCCCCCAACTTGCACACTCATGTGGGTGTGTGCACGTGCTCTCCCTCTCTCTCTCTCTCTCTCTCTCTCTCAAATATATAATTAAATCCTAAAAAAAATTATTGTTGGTTGGTGGAGCATTGATCTGAGATACTCAGGAATTTGTTTTATTCCCCACTAGCCTCCCATATCTGGGCACATCAGCATCTGGAGATGATGATCAGATTTTTATGTCAACAAATGGGAGTGTGGGTTATAAAAAGATTGGGAAACAGTGTCTCAGTTGCCAAGAGCTTCATTTAACCAATGATCCTTTATTGTTGGGATTCACTTTTAAAAGAAAGATTTTTCTCACGTCCTGATCTACTGGCTTCCCGTTGTGAATTCCCAAACCCATCATCCCACACTACAGCAAACTCCATACTTTCCATGTGTTTAGGGCTCGCTCATGTATCACAGCATGAAGCAGCAGGGCAGACCTGTATGAAGATGAAGGACTTCATTTGGGAAGGCCACACAGGGATGTGCCCAGCAGGACAGTGTTCCTGGTGGATGACCCTGTTCCATGCTTGTTCTGTACACCTTCCAACACCTTGTTCACCTTCTAGAAGGTACGTGAAACCAGTCTTAGGCAGAGTCTGATCAGCCACACAAACCCACCTGCAGCCGTGCCCTCAATGGAGTGATTCTAGAGAGAAACCATGTTCCATTTGCTCGGCAAATCATGAAAAAAGGAAACGTGGTTATTTGAACTTGGTATAAACTGACCCTAAAAAAAGCATTCTCACAGGTTTTCTCTGTGCGGTCTTTAGGGAGCCCAAATATTTATTTATGCAGTATAATCGGGAAGGTTGTGTTTTCAGCTATTGTCATCAGAAATAAGAGAAAAGGAAGCATGCCATATGAGGAAGCGCTGTTACTTGGTTCAAGCAGAAATCTGATGGCGCAGTCCTAAGGGCCACCATGAAGTAACTTCCGGTCATTTTTCAGAGGTGGAAATATATGACTTCTGGGTGTGTTCACCCTTCTACACTACTGATAGAGCATTTATCCTGAGACATTTCAACCCTGGGATTCTGCGATCCTGTATTTTTAGTATTCAACCCCAGGTTTCCTCATTTCTAATATTCCTGCTACATAGAAGATAATGAATGAGTTTCAGTCATCATAGCCAGAGAAAACGAACAAGATAATTTAGGTCAGCTGTGCACCTCTTGCAGCGAGCCCAAGGAACTTTAATAGAAGTTTTTCACACTTTAAGAAAGCTTGTTATATAAACAGTGGCTCTCCTATTCTTTCCTGTCTCTCTGTGTTCTCGTTTAAAGTCTCTGTTAGCCTGTGACGCAGTTTCCCTTTTTCTCCATTCCCTGCCTGATACTGCAAATGCGCTGTGGTTGAGGTACATCTGGTGTCATCATGGAGAGCACAATGAATCTCTTTTTATATTCTGTGTCCATAGTGTGTAGAATCTAGAATCTTTATTTGATACCTTTTTTTTTTTTTTAAGAGAGATTTCGTCTGAAGTCATGCCAATGCAGCATTGAAAGGTTATGCTGGATAGGAAACAATTTGGCACAAAACAGAGACAGACAAACAGTGTCTGTGCTAAGACCTACAGTCTGGGCTGCAACTCAGTCCGTGGCAACCAGAACACAGACGTCTCCTTGTCAGTCTGACTCTGAGAGACGAATTCCCAGATCCCACCAGCAACCCTCTTCCGCAGCCTCATCCTCCCCTCCTGGGGTCACGTTGGTGGCTTTTCCTCATTATCAGTGTACAAACAGGCAGAGCCATCCACCACCCAGCCATTTAGAAGCCCCAATTCACTAATCGACTGGTATGTTGTCTCCTTATATGTTCCAGGGTGGTTCAAGTTTACACCTGTTGGCTTTGTTCCAATTCTAGCTGTTTCAGCATACGGTCATATTTCCTCCTTTGGACGTCACATCTCACAGCCCATTCTCCTTGGCCTCTCCAAAGCCGTGCATCTCAAAGCACCTGCTCTCTCTGACATCACCTGAAACCAACCTCATAAATTACCCCTGGTCCAGCTTCTACATTTCCTTTTATCACAAATACCCTACGCCCACAGTCACCATCTGGGACTTTCATCTATTTTTCCAAACTGGGCACTCTCTGCCCAGCACACAAATCTCCCCTGGTTCCAAACACGAGGGTATTTAAAACCTGTTGACGTGTCCCTTGCTAAGGACAGGTCCTGCTTCATACCACATGTTATTTTGGAAAGATTTTTGTCTTTTTCCTTTTTCAGTCATATAGGTCCATTAATATTCAAGAAGTTATTCTCAGAAGACAGTTAAATGCATGGAGAAAACTAAAATTAGAAAGGCTTTGCATTTTAAAGACGGCTCTCTGTTTTTTCCATGGCCCGTGGTAACTCCCTTTTGCTTCCTTTTCTCTGTGGATGTCTTTGTTTGTGAAGTTATTTTTTTAACCATAATAAAAAGCTTAAAGGCCAAGATACATAAAGAGAAATATTTCTCATACTCAAGAGGTTATCAAGATACCAGAGGTTCTAAAATGAGTTCATAACATTGATTCTTAAGCTGCAGGCATTTCCTTGAAGAATTTCCAAAAGACTTCAAATAAACTTTCCTTCTCAGTGTTCGTTTTCAGATGTGTTTAACACCAAGTGTTAGGGTGTGCATATGCGTATTTGGCTCTAAAAATTTCTCTATTCACACACTATGACTATTACAAAGAAAAATGTGTTTTTTTTTTAATTTCCTGTACATTAATATGAAAGGCAGTGCAGAATGATTAGAAAAACGAACCCTCTGTGCTTAGTTATAACTGGATGTCAGCATCTCACAGCCTCGGTTTCCTTTCCGGGCTGCGAGGGCGAACGTGGAGCTTAGAACCCATCCTCAGAACTCCTCCGGCCTCAACATGATTGCGCTCAATCGCATACTTTGAAACTGAACTGGCTGTTTGGTTTTCGCCGAGAATCCAATGGCAAGCTTAGAAGGACCACAGCCCACGAGGGGCTGCACGCACCTCGGACGCCCACTGCACGTTCAGGGGTCATCAAACCCACCCTCAGTGCAACAGCTCCTAGAAGACTCGCGGAACTCGCGGAAGGCTGCTGTGCTGGGGGTTATGGTCATCACAGGGAAAGGGGAGAGCTTAGACGCAGACGGGAGCAGGAGCGCACAGGGCAGGAACCACGAGACAGGCCAGATGCTGAGTTTCCAGGTGTGCTGTCCCTGCAGAGTCACAGACCCGTCACTTCCCTGGCATTGGCAGTGACAGAACGTGTGGGGTACCGCCAAGTGGGGCAGCTCCCCTGAGCCTCGGTGTTCAGAATCTTTATCCGGGCTCCGATCTGTAGGATGCTTGATCACCCACGTGACTGGCCTCTGTCTCCAGCCCCCTGGGCCACTGAACTATGTGCACCACACCTCCTCCTTCCACCGCACTGACCGTCAGCCCCCACGCTAAATCACACCGTGACACTATCCAGCATGACTCTCAGGCGAACAAAGACACTCCTAGCAGGCTCAACATTTCAAGGGTTTAGATACTGCTCTCCCAAAGCCAGGGGCTGCGTGGGGACCGCTCTTTAAGCAAAGTTAAACTCTTTACTGTACAGCCTTGAACATCTTTCTTCGGATGGCCAGGAAGTAAACTTTGATTCTTGGGACCTTGCTGCTAGAAAGGCACTTGGTGATCAAAGCAGAATTCCAGGACCATTTTCATCAGGGACACCTGGCATTAACAAAATGCAAACTCCAAGGTCCTGCCGCAACTTACTGCATGAGAATCTCTGTGACAGGAGCCTTTGGAACATGCTTCTGAGGACACTGCTGAGTTTATCCTGGATAAGCCTTTGATCCTCAGATGTCATATATTTGGAAACAACCTTTAGCATGGTTTGTTTCGAGCTGATGTCACCAATGTATCCTGATCCTAGACTGAGAAGATCCACATTCCTACTTTATGCTCTTGAGACAGATGCTTGTAGAATAGAAGATGCCATTCCTTATGTATGCCTGTCGCCTAAATTCTGGTTTGCCTTTGGAAAATATGTGGGTTTCCTTGCTCAGAGCATCTCTATTATAATAGTTTGGCCTCCTCAGCAGGAGTGTTTCTGTTCATCGATTCATCTGTTCACAAACTGTGCCTACTCTGTGGCAGGCATTGTTCTAGGTGCTGAGGATCTAATGAATGAACAAAACGGAAAACACCTCTGTTTAGTGAGGCCAGGAGCACGTGTATATTGTGCCAGATGGTGATTGGTGATACAATGCGTGCTACACAGGTCAAAAAAAAAAAAAATCAGGAGAGAGGAGAAAAGGCAGCTGAGAGAGGGATTCACTATTTGATGTGGAAGGTTTAGGGAAGGAATTTCTAATATGATGACATGTGAACAGAAGGGTAAAAGAACAGACATATAATTATTTGGGTAAAGCAGACACAGAGTTATTTGGGTAACAGTAAGTGCTAAGGCCCTGGGGCAGGAACCGGTTCACAATGTAGTGGACAAGAAAGCTTTAGGTGATGAGGTTAAAGGAAGACTAAGAGAAGCAGAAGCAGATACAGACACACAGGAAGCTCTTTCAAGGAATGTGGCAACTGAAGAGAGCAAAGAAATAGAAATAAGGTCAAGAGAAGTGTTTTGTAGTGGTGGCGGCTGCTCAGATGTTCATGTGGGAGTGATGCAACAGAGCGCTAATGACTGGTGTTGTAGAAGAGAAGGGAAGCTTGCTGGCCCCGAAGTCCTCGTGGAGGGAAGAAAGGATGGAGAGCCTCCGGGCTACGGATGGAGCCCTGCCTTAGATAAGAGCAGAGATAGTCCCCCTGCTTCTTCCTTCTTTTCCTCATCTCTCTGATTCTTGCAGGGACCTTATTTGCCATCTACCTGCCTCTTCTCGTGACCCTCTTATGTTGCCTAAATCCTTTGGTCTCCTGACGTCCACTTAGCCCTTCCTTCCTAAAAAAAAGAAGAAAATATACCCATAACATTCTCCACTGTAAAATGAGGCTAAAATATCTGGTCTGCCTATTACCAGTTTCGTTGTATGGGTCAAACAAGATTGTGTGCGGAATAACCCTACCAATCCTTAAGCTCCATTTTAAGATGGAAGAAACAAATCATCGTCAAAATTGCAACAGCGTTAGCCAGTCTTCTCAGCAAGCCCATGGTGTATACCCGGCCTTGCCTTTTCCTTTTACCTGTTCCATATTGAATGACCTAATGCCTAAGTGTTACCTCACCTGCTGAGAGAACTCAGAGCCCAAGAGTCTGCTCTTCTGGCCAGTTGTTAAATTGGTCCCTCAGTACGTGAAGCTTGGAGGTGGTTTGTCGAAAACTTGAGTTAGAATGAGAGCGAATAGCGCCACCTGCTGGAACTGAAAAGGGACGGGGGGCGGGCCCCAGAGCTGGGCGTGGTTTTGTCCCCTTGATGGCTCTGAGTCCCTCAGATGGAGTCGTGAACCACACTGATTCAAAGGGCCTTTCCGCCATCTCTCCTCTTTCTTGATGCCAGTATGCCACCTCGTGCATTTTCTTTTCATGTAATCTCTTTTCACCCTTTAAGGATTCGATATCTAAAATTACCAATAAGATTTAGCTGTATTTTATTAGTTCTCTTAGAATCTCTTGCAAATTACATCACAGAATGTTGCCATGCAAAGGGATCCTCGAGATTGGACACAGAAAGTCTTGGAAAACTGTAAATATAATCCTCATTTTAGACACCAGTCCATTGAGACCCAAAAGGTGAAAAGGCAGAGCTACCACCAGAGGTCGCATCTACTGATTCCCAAACCATTCCCTGTAGTGGTGAACATGCTTTCAGCTGTAATAAAAAATGGCTCAAACAATAGTCAGTGTCTCACACGAAAAGTGTTGAGTGGCTCTGGGAATAACTTAACGGTTGAATATCACCAAGGACCCAAGTTTATCCCATGGCCCTCTCTGTCTTCCTCTGCATGTCTGGTTACAAGATGGCCCCAGCAACCTTAGGAGCCACAACCTCCACCCAAGAGGAAGGAGTACAAAGAGGCTGACTGTCTCTTCTCCTCTGAGCTAAGAAATTTGTCCCAAAAGAACCCTAAAGACTCTCCTCATATCCTGTTAGGCAGGAGGGAATGATATGTCCCATCCTAAGAAGGTGACTGGTAAGGGGTGTGAGGTTAACATATTTGATTTGACAAATCCAGGTTCATGTTCTGGGTCTGGAGTATGGCCATCCATATCTGAAGCTTATGATTCTGTGGGAGTACAGAGATTTCTGGACAAAACTGGGAAAGGGAGTATGGCCATTTATTGGAGGAACATTCCCCATGGGTCTCCCCAGTTTCTGCTTGTCTTCTGAGAAAGAGGCATCAATTGCTTTGTTCAGACCTCTCCAAGGATGTGAGGGCGGCCCACAGTCTTGGAAGATGGAGGTAGATTTCTTTCCCAACCAGGATAATGAAGCTAATGTCTCTCCGCGGGGCAAAAATTGAGCTAGTTTGCTAGCTGCCCCTTTAAAAGAGTGGGGTTTCTTAAGTTCAGGTCCCTCGGCTGTGACACCAACTCCCTATAGCGTCCATCTGGGCTGCCTCACAAGGTCCCGCATAGTGGAACTTGGGCGACAAGGGAAATCCATGTGGACCTGAAGCCCACGCTGCCTGCCGTGCCGTGAATAATAATGTCTTTTGTCTCGGACCCAGGAGGCTTCTGTCTTCCGCCAGCACCTGTGAAACCATGGGAGACTACGTTGTCAGTTAGCAGTCGGGAGAAAGCTCTCGCACTTCCCAGTTATTGACGCTAATAGAAAGACAACCATCCGTGTTGGCTACGGTCTTCTTTCCAGGGAGTCACACTCAATGCATCCCATTCTGTCCTCAAATACTTATTTCTGGAAATAAGATTGCTTTCAGTATGTAAGAAATGCCCAGCCTTACCGGCAGAAACAGGGCAACTCTGCAGCCTCCGACTGGAGACCCGTATTAAGTAAGGACAGTGTCATTGGCTCTCGTGTCTTTGATGCTGCCTCCCTTTTATTTGCTCCCTGACTCTCTCTGTAATTATCTCTTTTTAAATGTCAGCTCCTCTCACCCAGAAGAGCAAGAGCAATCAGCCACAAACTGAACTTTAGAAGCTTTTAAAACACACTTGCCGTCTGATGGGGAGATGGATTCTCAAAGGCATCCCTTAGCAGAGTCGGGGAGCTGACACTGAGTGATTGACGAAAAGGAGCCCTTTCCTTTGCACTCACGCGGGACCCGCGGCCCCTTCCTCGGGAGGCAAGAGAAGGAATGTCCGAAAATGTGAATATTTCTATGCTAGAGCCTGAGTAGAGGCCCTTTACGGAGGAATCTGCTCTCAGAGGCCTTTGACCTTGACTGCCTCTTACTCTGCCTGGGGGCGGAGCTACAGCAGAATCCCAGAGACGTCTTTTCCCTCTCTGGAGCGAAGTGTTGGTGTTAAGAAGACCATTCTGAGGGTTTTGAAGGCGGGGGGGGGGCCGGAGGTTGGGGGAACCAGGTGGTGGGTATTGCAGAGGGCACGGATTGCATGGAGCACTGGGTGTGGTACAAAAACAATGAATACTGTTACGCTGAAAATAAATTTAAAAAATTAAAAAAAAAAAGAAGGAGAAGAAGACCGTGTGCACAGGAGGAAACACGGGCTCTAGTGTGCCAAGCAGAGAAAAAAATTGGGTATTTCCTACTTAACTGTGGGTACTCAGAGTTTCTCCAAATGGTGACATTTTAAGGACCTCGACAAAAACTCATCGTAGCAGGAAGAGAGGAGGGGAGGAAGTGAGAGCAGCATTCACCCTTCCAAGTCAAACCTTAGGGTTAAACTCAGTTTATCCCCAAATTCTATTTCCCTGATGGTTGTTGATGCCTTTAAAATGAAACAATCTTTCCTACTTAGCTCAGGAACCCGTGCGCTCTTGATCTTCTGACAACTTACATTTCAAAAGGCATCTGCTAAAACGTAGCACTACAGGAGCACAACAGGTTCAGTCTTAACACTGGAGGCAACTTTTCTCCACTGACTCTGCCAGAAAATAAAGGGAAAGATCGTTCAGTCTGTGAGTCGTAAGATCGTCAACCTGCCTTCTGGTCTTCCCATGGAAACCTTCGTGAAGATCACCGGCTTCCACTGAGTCACGGTGACCCCAGAAGGCATGAGCCCCAATAGAGAGGAGATGCTCTACGGAAATACGTGTAGCTTCACCACAGGTGTTAAAATTAAACTCCTCTTTCTAATGACATAAAGGATCAAAATTCCTTGGTACAATTAGGTTGATTAAATTGAGCACTGTGTCTAAAATCCCTCCAGCTTAATAAAGTTAATGCAGCTTTCAGAGGAGCCTGACCCAGAGGCAAGGAACAGTCCGGGTCCAGAGAGAATCCAGCCCACTGCGGTTTTTAAATTAGAAGTTTGATTGCTTGCGACACCGTCTCAAAATGGTACCAGTCTGAAGAAGCTGAATTTTCCATTAGCCTGGGAAAAAATGACAGATATTTAATTAAACTGCTTAGAGATTAGGCAGAAGGCTTAGTGGCTAGATAAAGGGGCTGAATCTCTTTCTAAGTGACGTTGGGAAATCCACTCTCCGGCCACGTCTTTCCTGTCCGGAAAAGCTCACCAAGCCGGAGGAGCCGGGACGCCGGCGCCGCGTTCCTGCTCAGCAGCCTCTCCTGCCAATCGCAAGGAAAAAATACACATTCAAAAAGCACGTTTATAAAGTGTTAGGTGGCCACTGAGGAAATTAAAACCTAAAATGTGAAGTAGGAAAGCTCTTTACGATGAAAGCTGCCAGAGCAAACCACCCTAATGCACTGTTCTCTTGTTGAAAGGTGATTTATTACGGACTTTGAGCAGGTCTATGGAAAAAAGAATGCTGTGTGGTCAGTGCTGGAGGGTAGGTTACCAGAGGGATCCGGCATTCCGGATGGAGAGAGGCTGAGCTGCACAGCCAGTGGTTGAGGGGAGGGCTGTTCTGCAGGAATCTTGAGGCACCTTGTGGATAGCCACCGTGGCCCAAAAGAGATGCAGGTCACCTCCATCGCCTCGACACTCTCAGCTCCCTGGCTTTCAAGAGGAACCGCAAGGACTATGTTAATAAAATAGAGTCTCCTAAGCTCTCCCAAAGCAATAGCTCTCAACTCTAGCTATATATTAATATTTTCCAAGCAGCTTTTAAAAATCACCAGTGCTCTCTGCCAGACCCACCGAACCAGAACCCCGGCAGAGGGAGCAGGACACGGGTGTTCCAGAAAGCTCTCCGGGAACAAAGAGTGACATTGTGTGTGATCACCAGCTCTGGGGCTTGGAGGCCTGACAAGCTGGGTTTACGGTCCTGGGTCCCCGACCCACTGAGCGTAAGACACGGTGCACGTGCTTAACTTCTCCAGGGCTGGGTTTGCTTATCTGGAGAGGATCCGTGATGGTAACCTCTGGACAAGGTTCTAAGGGTTGAGTAAGAAAATGAATGTATTCCCGGCCCCCGATCCACATCTATTTCTATTTCCCTCCCCTCGGAGGAAATATGGTTAAAGCGGATTGGTGTATTAGCCTTCCTCAGATGATTTTGCCATTGAACTTTGATAGCGAATGATGGGCGTAGATTCTTTCTCTCTCCCAGCTTTGTTTTTTCCTCTCGAAATCACTGCTATGAGGAAGCTACTCACGGGCCTCTTGTGCTTTCTGCTCCTGCAGCTGCCACCGAAGTGTCCTTTTCGTTTGATGTTGGAAATGGGCCGGTGGAGATTGTGGTGCGGTCGCCCTCCCCTCTAAATGACGACCAGTGGCACCGGGTCACCGCGGAGAGGAATGTCAAGCAAGCCAGCTTACAGGTGGATCGGCTGCCGCAGCAGATCCGCAAGGCACCCACAGAAGGTCACACGCGCCTGGAGCTCTACAGCCAGCTCTTTGTTGGTGAGTAATAGAAGGAAAGGCCTTTGTGACTTTCCTCTGTTGTCGTTGTCGTTGTTCTAAGATTTTATTTATTTATTGGGAGAGAGAGAGCGGGTGTGTCGGTGAGTTGGGGGAGGGACAGAGGAGAGAGAATCTCCAGCAGACTCCCTGCTGAGCGTGGAGCCCAACATGGGGACGTGGAGCTCCATCCCACAACCCTGAGACCATGACCTGAGCCAAAACCAAGAGGCGATGCTTAACCGACTCAGCCACCCAGGCTTCCTGCGCCACCCCACTGTTGGTTTTAATAACCTTGACAGTGGAAAAAAATGTAAGTCTCTGGAATGTTTTGATAGAGGTCTTTCCAAAAGTAAGAGTCTAGGCTTCGTTTAGTCTCCATCAAGACAGAATGAAACAAGGAAGATGACTCAGGAAACCTAAATCTGGCCCCGCTCTCTGCTCTCTCCAGAGCTCGAGGTCCTCAGCTGCAGGATCAGAGGGGAGGCTGGGGTACCGCGGAGGTCTCTGATCTGGGCAGTGTTAGGTCTGTGGTTTTAGAACTGTATAAAAGTCTTCAATAATTTAGGACACTTGTAACTGTGAGGAAGGAAAGGAGGGAAGGGGGGAGAAAGAGAAGGAAATGAGCTCCCCAAGTTCAGGTTTGCTTAAAATGATGAGGAGAAACCTGTTATTCCTTTCTCTGCTCATCCTCAAGCTTCTAGGCAGAGAAAGATGTGAACTCCTCCCTGCATACTGTCTTTACGTGAGAAAGAGATCAACACTGAGAAATTTAAACAGAGCAGGAGTTAAACATCCTTTGCAAGAAGTCTACCTAGCCTCACAGTTTGGTCTCTGCTTTTGACATCTTCCAGCTGAAGCTAATGTTACTTCAAATTAGTACCTGTTTCTATGATGAAATATTAAATTTTGTTTTCCAGAACACTGATGTTTTAGGGAATTGCCATTTTTCCTCTGGTGAATGACAAGAGAGCAAGTCTGAAGGACGTTCAGGCTGTGGCCACCTTAGACCCCCTCTCTGAGTTTCTGGGGATTAATTGATCAAATCAGTCAACTGTGGCCGTCCCAGACCAAGCAAAACCAGATGTGACCTGATTGTTGCTCATAGTCCTACCACCTGTCACCCCACGCTAGAGCCTCACTGAGGGTCAGCTAATTTTAACCAGGGCCAGAGCCCAACGGTGTCTTTCATAATTGTGTTGGACTGCTTTGAGAACATTAGAAATCCAAAAATTGGATGTCAGTTCCTTTGGTGCAATATGGGCAGCCTACAAACGTGTTCACTTAGTTAGCTTTGGAAGTAAGACTGACTTGTTAACGAGCCGTGTCATCAGGGGCCATGAAAGAGTCATCGATTTTGAAATAAAATACTCCTCTCGACCCCAACTAGAACCCAGCCCCTTCCAAATCCTGCCCTCACGTTGTAGTTCTCAAAATATACGCATTACTTTTTTAAATTATTTTTTTATTAATTACATATCAGGCCTGCTGATTCCTGCAGAATATTGTGAGCAAATTTCATTTTATCAGTCCGTCTTGTCCAAATTACCTAGACGAGTTTTGCTTTTCTCAACCCTATCCATCTCAAGCATGCTGATTAAATTCTACCTGGTTTTCGTCATAACAGGTGACCCTAACTGACCTGAGTTTCTTCTTTTTCTGAGCTTATCCGCGGGTAGAGATGGGCTCCAACTTTCTTCCTATCCCTTTCTTTCCACGCACTCTAGCCAGAAATTTTGGAGACCAAATAAAGTTGTAAATGGAAAGAGATAGGGAAGCATTTATTATGGTCTTGGAATTCTGATTTGTTTAAACAAGAACAACTTAGAGGAAAAGAGCAGTAGAGAGCTGAGGTCAGAATTTGACAGAACAGTGAAGAGACAGTCAGAAAAATAGCATCTCAGGAAGAAGACTGAAGGGAACTGGAGGGAATAAGCCCGGAAGAATCGAGAAGAGGAGAGCATTCCATGAAATGCTCTGTTTATTATTGCCAAGTAATATCAAGCGCCCTGTGTAAAATCAGGCTAGAAGAAATGTTCTTTGAATTTAACAATTATGAAAGCACTGGTGACCTGGGAACAAAGCTTCCGAACAGCGGGGCTGCCATGATGAGTCAGCAGCCGCTTTTCCCTTGACAAAAACAAGGAGGTCCACGTCCAAGCTTCTCATTTCCTTTTGTCTCAGAGGTGGGCATCAGATGCATCTCCCAGACACAAGCTATTGTGTACCAGCGTGAAAAAATAATTGTTCTGCAACAGACGTCCTCTCCAGGGGTGGTGGGGAGGAGGGCTTGTTTCCAGAAAGAAAATCAGTTCAGCCGCTGTGAGATCCTACAGGCAGCTATCCCAAGACTGTTCTGACTTCTGCTCTCCTAAGAAGCTCTGCCCTGACCAAGTGTCCCCACTTTTTCTCTTGAGTCTCGAGTTTCATCTAATAAAGGATCTGGGTTTGTTTGTCTTCAGAATTTCCTCCAACTTCAGCCACAGGTGCCGAGCGGTCGTCCCTCCCGCAGCGCCGTGTGGTTAACGTGGGCTTTGAATCCCGTCTCTGTCACTGAGCTGCTGAGGGACCACGGGCAGGTTATTACTCAATATTTCCATGTGAAATAGGGATACAGTTCGCACCCTCAGGGGGAATTGAATCCGTCCAGGAGAAGTGCTCTGGAAAGCCCGGTGTGGAATCAGACTCCTGAACTTTTGAGTTATTTCTTTTTCTTTGCTTTTACCTTTACTCCCTTAGCTTTCTTCCTCCATGTAACCCTCACCGCCGCCCACAGAACCTGCTTCCAGCCAGCTCCTTTCTTTGTTCCTAAAGCCCTGACCCGATCTGTGATTCTTTAACCCACACACCCTGAAGGAAATCTCCTCTGCGTAAACGTTTGCTCCTCTATATCCAGAATCGGGCTGCATGGTGGCCCCAGAGCAGGAGCAGCAAACAGGGGCTCTGGAATGTTCTCGGTCAGCCAGGAAGCCAGCAAGCGGCCGTGTGAACACATCACACGGGCGTCAGTATCACAGGTGAGACATAGGGCAGAGCTGCCCTAAGAGCTCCTTCTCCGTTCTAGAAAGGAGGGGCTTGGACTCAACCTACAGCTGAAAGGGACAGGAAGTCCTTCTTGGCTTTGCACACGGAGTGGGCTCTGAGGGAAGGCCAGGCTCGTGCCTCCTTTCTCAAAGTAACTGGAGAAACAATGAAAAGAACAGTCCCTCTCGCTCTACATCGAGAATATAATTAAAAGCTGTCATCGAAAGAGGATTAACACACAGGTGTTTCGGCAGTGACTCTCATTACTGTGAGAATAATTATTACAGCTATGATTCTGTTTTAGTGAAAAAGCAACAAACTTCAACATGAAAAAGGACGTGGGAAGAAAGAAGCAGTCGCTGATACTTATCGGCACAGTGCATGAAATCTTCTCGTGTTTTCCATCCAGCGTGAGCCACGAGTATATGATGCGCTTCTGGGTCGGCCCAGCACAGACACTTAAACCACATGGTGATCTGTAGCTTCAACCAGCCCAGGTGCTCAGACCTCCATCCCCCATGGCAGCCAAAGGGCCATATTTTTCTTAGGAGGCGGAGAATAGCAAACGTGCTCAAGGTCATTATCGAGGCATGAGCAATGCCAGGCTGGACTGAGCCAGAGTCCTCTCTGGCACGGGGACGTCCGGGGAGCTGGGAGCCCTGGCAGCTGCAGCAGCCATGTCAGGACTAGGAAGGGGCGGGGTGGCTGCTGGGCCATCAGCCCGCAGCCGGCGGCCAGCCCAGGACATGGTCCAGGAGCTGGCGAGGGTGAGCCACTGCGGAGAGCCAGGCCGGCTATTCAAGGCAGGTGGCTGCTGGAGGAGCGGGTTTGCGGCAAGCCCGGCACCGGCCAGAGCATGACACTCTGCTTGGCAGTTGTTTCAGGAGGAGGTCAGAGTTCGGGAGAGCTGGAAGCTGCTTCGGAAGGTTTGGGAAGATTCAGTCTCCTAAGTGGCACTTTGAGAACCGGCATGACAAATGTCCAGGCTCAACTCACGTGACTCTGACTTCTTCTGAAATCTCTCGGGGGTTAAAGGAGGCCATCCCTTCTGGGCAGGTTGTAGCCCAAAAGGATCTTCTGTGCTTGCGGAGAGCCTGCCTGGCTAGAGACAGGAGAAGCGGGAGCGCTGCCCTCAGGACTCAGCCAGTGGGAGCCCCAGAGCCTGCAGGCTCCCCTTCCTCCAGCGCTTTGTCAGGAAACTCCTCCTGAGCTGCCACTTGAGCTCCTGGACGAGTGGAGGTTTCTTAAATGGATTTAGAAGTGAACGAGGACAGAGCACTATGACCATTGTCTGAGCTAGGCCTTGCTAGCGGCCCCAGAAAACAGCCCAACTTCCCCAAACTCCGTGATAGAGCTTTTTGGGTAAGCTGGTCCCCACCCCCTCCGTATTCCAGAATCGTGAGTGAATCATTCCAGTGCCATCTGAACCGCTGCGTCCTTGGGAGAGCAAGGAGAAAATCAGCATTTGTGGTCTGCGAGGGAAAAATGGAATTCTAGGCAGAAAGCACACCCAAATCTGTGTATGAATAGAATGGTCCTTTTTTTTTTTTTGTATCCAAAAAGTTTAGAGTAAAAAAATGTACAGTCCAAAGAGCAGGAATGAAAACACAGAAAATGTGTTCCTTGTTCCCATTTCCTGCAAGCCTGCCTCAGTAGCAAATGTCCTGGACCAAACTTCAAGGTCAAGTGCGCCACAAGCTTCGTTCACCTCTCGCAAAGTAAATACTATTATTACTAGTTTCTTTTTTTTTTTTTTAAGATTTTATTTATTTATTTGACAGAGAGAGAGAGAGAGAGATATCACAAGTAGGGAGAGAGGCAGGCAGAGAGAGAGGGGGAAGCAGGCTCCCGGCTGAACAGAGAGCCTGATGCGGGGCTCGATCCCAGGACCCTGAGATCATGACCTGAGCTGAAGGCAGATGCTTAACCCACTGAGCCACCCAGGCACCCCTATTTTTACTAGTTTCTGCTTTACTGTCGCAGTGAAAAAGCTAAAGCTAAAGACGAGTTAACAGCCCAGAGTCATGCAGCTGGTAAGAGACAGAGCCGGGTTGGATCCCTCGCAGTCTGATGCCAGAGACGCCGCTCCGAATGGTTCATCTTGTCAAAGCAAATGACACCCGTGTTCAACAGGCAAGGAAGATGTCGCTTGAGGTTACTGCAGAGGGGAGACGGGCCACAGCTCAGTCGGAGCTCAACTCCACTGAGAGCGGAAGGGGGATGTTCTTCATGTGTTGTGTTTTAATTGTGGTAAAATCCACAGGCGCAATTTTCAGAGCTAGGGTGGGAGAGAGCACAGGCCATCGTGCTTGCTAACAGCTTTACCCAGAGGAGAAGTACACTTTCTCCTATCTTCCTGGTAGCAGGTAGTGTTACTGGAGTGGAGTGAGGGGCCCACCTCCCGCTGAAACAGAGATACTGGCAGTGGCTCCCTTGACGTTTACATTTCCTAGAGATGACTTCTGGGTTCCCCCAAAGGTGTTCCTGGTTGTAAAACTGGCAAAGACTCTTGTGAAAACATTTACATCTCAAAGGGGAAGGCAAGAATTTTCAATGACATGTTTTCTTAAGTAAATGTTTTACAAAAAAAGGGAAGTCAGGGGTCCAGGTTCAGGAAGAAATCTGTGGAGTGCTGAGTCAAGCTGAGGGGAACGCAGCGGCCATCTTGGTCAGACTGTGCAGGTGATTCTCACCTGGGGCGACAAGGAGACCCCAGGTATCTGGAAAAACATGGTGGCTTTGGAGTTGCTACCTCCAGTGACAGGCCGCAGGCAGAATTCCCGCATTCCCATGATGCACTGGGGAATCCATCCTGACAGAGACTTGTGGGTGCGCCCTAGACGGCAACAGGGCCCCCATGAGGAAGCACTGCTCTAGGTTATGGAGTCTAGAGTAGGAGACTGGCGGGTCAGGCCTAGCCTCAGTTGGCCTGGCAAGTGTTCTGTGCGCTATAACGTCAAAATGCAAAAGATCAAGGCAGGAGGAGGAAATGGGCAGACACAGACACAAAGGTTTTGGGTTAAGAGGAGAAGCAGAAGCAGTCTTGGTGGGGAATGAGCCGCCTTGCTTGAGAGTTCGTGATACAAAAATAAGCTGTTTTTTTTCTTTTTGACTTCCTTTGGCAAGCCCTTTGTAAGGGTTGTCGAAGTCGTCAACACAGATCTCTCTAGAACCCACGGATGTCTAGAGAGCATCCAGAATTCTGTGTTCTTTCTGTTATTCCCAGTGTAACTGAGCCCAGTCCATCTGCCCGATGCAAAGCAAAGCCAACCACGGAAACATCAAGTTGGCAGCAAGGAAATTTCTTCAAGAGGCCGCCAAGTGAGGAGGCAAGCCTCAAATCCACCTCCCTAAGGGGGGAGGGGACACATGGTTGAGAATCAGAGGGGTTGAGATTACACCCACATCGATGGAAAGAGCAGAGAAATTTAGTACTATTCACGAGGAAAATGGGTCATGAATACTAAGTGACATACATGGAGCCTATATCCGGTGTTCACCATGGAGTGGAGACTTCACATCAGAGTGAGGCACAATTCAACCTCTGGCTGTTGCCTGGTGAACTGGGGAGACTCTGAGCCCTGAGGCTTGCCCCTGCCTGTCCCAAAGATGTCTCCAAAAGTTCTTGGTCTTGTCACAAGAGAGAATTCAAGGACAGACAGCCAACACAGCAGACCAGCAGCAACGCCAAGTACGAACGTTTAATAAAGTGAGAATATACTCCCAAGATGTGAGAGCAGGCAAGCTCCAAGGTGAGAGCTGGGCACCCTGGGTTTCTGTCGTTTATTGACATTTGTTAACTAGAGAGTGGAATATTCATTACTTGAGGCGGGGACTTCTTGGAAGCAGTTTTGTGCCTTTTCTTCCTGATTTGGTCGGGGGTTTCCGGTCAAGGTACCGCCACGCCATCTTTGAGCTGCCTGGTTTGATCTGGCTTCTTGTGGAACTGCTGCCAGGACAGGCCTCTCTGACTTTCCCCGTAGCTGGCCTCTAGGTATCCTATTAGAACCTGACTGTCAACTCTAACAACATCAGGAGGTTATCTCAGGACGAAGAGGAGGAGCTGTGGGCATACTCCAAGGGCCAGTATAAACGGGATGAGGTCTTGGGCTCATTATCTCAGGTAAGGGAAGCAGGGCTTTGCTTGTTCCCAAGATGGAACCATTATTGGCTGACCTTGAGTCCAGAGTTTCTGCAGAGAAAGCTAGTAGGCTTGTTAGTGGGGACTGAAAGACACAGCAGCAATGAGGAGGAGACAGTTCTCTGAGAAACAAACTTGAACTTTCTGCTGCTTTCGACTTCATTAGCCCCACAGGGCACAGTTTCACCAGCAGCACCCCACCCATCACCCTTCATGAGATACTTTCTTCTCTTGGGTTCCATGGCAGTGTACTCATCCGCTTTTCCTCCCACCTTTTGCTTGCCATGACTTAGTCTCTCCTGTGAGTTCTCTTCCTCTCCGTGACCACTAGACGTTGAAGCATCACAGAACCTTCCTCTCTTCTCCATGCATCCATTTCCCCAGGTGATCTTACCCAGTCCAGTGGCAACCAGTACTATCCATGGAACAATGACTCTTAAATCGAAATCTCCAGACTTTACTTCTCTCATGAATTCTGCACCCATTTATCCAACTGTCTACTCAGCATCTCAGCTTGGTTGTCTAATGGGCACCTCAGAGAAAACACAGCAGGCTCTCAATGCCTACCCCAAACCTGTTCTTCCCCCAACCTTCCCATCTCAATAAATGACATCACCACCAACCCATTTTTGTTTGAACCCAAAATTTGAAATTACCCTTGGTTCTCCTCTTTCCCTCATCACCACCCATCAGTAGTAAGTCCTGTGACTCTACTTCCAGACTATGCCTGAGGTGGTCCACTGCTCTCCATTACCATGAGTCCTACCCTAGTCAAAGCCATGGTTGTTTCTTGCTTGGACCATTGCAGCAAGTCTCCTAGCTGGTCTCCACAGTTTGGGTATGTGCTGTGAACACACCAAGCTTATTCCTTCTCTAGAAAATTTGCACTGGCTGTTCCATCTGCCTGAAATACCTCCACAGACACTGAAGAGGCCCTCTCCTTCTTGTCCTACATGCCTCAGCTTCAGCTACCTTCCCAGGGAGGCCTTCTCTGGTCACTCAACCTGACATAACCAGTTACTTCCCATTTTACATTCTCCTTAGAACTTGTGATATTTTCATTTCTTTTTGTGTGTCCTTCCCTAGAAGATAGGCTACATGACAACAAAGACCTAGAATACTGCTACAGTGGATGTCCAATGAGCATTTGCTGAGTACACAGTGAACTGAGTAAGTGAATGGTATAGTGTTTGTTGCTTCTTTGAGTTAATAGTCATATCACTTTCTTTGGAAGTACCTTTCTCACTGGGTACCATGGACCAAAATCAAGCATGACAGAAGCCAAAAAAAAAAAAAAAAAAAAGAAGAAGAAGAGGAGGAGACAGAGTCTGAGAATATTACAAAAGACAGCATCTCAGAGCAGTGCAGGCCCTAAATACAGTTTTCAATCTCCTTCTTTCCAGTTGAGGCCTTACCTGTCTGGCAATAGCTGGGTTGCTAACCAGGACCCTGATACAAAGACCTTCTCCCTCGACTCTTATAACTGGCCCCCTGGTTCTCCCCCAGACAGAGAGAAGGCATGATGCCATGACTGGAAACCACAGTCATTGGTAAGAATAAAAAAATGATTTGCTGGGTAAGATCTAGAATAAGGATCACTAGATGAAATCAGTAAACTATCCACGAGGCACAACAGCAAATAGAACCCAGAAGCTGCTCCACAGGCCCTCTGAGCTTCGCACCACTAGGATCAAGGACACTTAGTCTTATCTTAATAGGACCAGCTTCCGCGGCACTCCGCCTCCAGGCCACGTCTGAGTTTCTGCTCCTCTCAGTACAATTGCCTCTGCCCCACCTTACCACAGGTGAAGTCACCCACTAGTAGCCACCATATGTTTTCCTACCCTGGCCATTTATTTTTTTTTTCCAAAGAGTTTATTTATCTGACAGAGAGAGAGAGAGTGCACAAGTGGGGGCAGAGGCAGAGGGAGAAGCAGACTCCCCGCTGAGCAGGGAGCTCGACGTGGGACTCGATCCCAAGACCCCAGGATTATGACCTGAGCCAAAGGCAGATACTCAACCAACTGAGCCACCCAGCACCCTACCTTGACCCTTTAGTGAGCAAAATTTCTTAGCTTTTACAATCCTGGCTCTCGATTTTACAGTTAGAGTTTTAACATATTAAGTAAGTTGTGAGAGCCACTATTTTTACCTTGTTTTCTTATACTCCGACATAAGCAGATGGACCATATACTCTAACCTCCTGTGGAACCTCACAAGGCAGCTGGTTAACGGCCGGGTTTCTGGGTGCCGAGCCACCTTCTCAGGCAAAGCTCCCATGTGTGGACGTCCTCAGAGAGATTTTGGACCTAAGAAAAGAGCCAACCCCATTGTTCACCTTCTGTGTACAGTAGCTCCTGTGCCTCAAAGACAAATGCTTCAGGGACTCTGTGGTCCTCCTCCCAGTTCTCTAATGACCACTGACACCGTCTGATCAAGAGAAGCTGTTTTAATGTAAAGGCCCCAGTTTTGCCATCGGCATGGAAGTTTTTTTCCCAACAGATTTACAATTTCATATACATTTTTTACTCTTTCGGTAAGGACTGAACTAAAGTTCATGGGAATAAATGGCAACTGTCACACAGAAAAAGACTGTAATAAAAGAAATTAGTATCATGACACAAATATTGGAGAAGGGATGGGCACTCACAGCCCCACCGCTTCCCCCGCCCCCGTGATTCCCTGAGGATGCGAGACAACACCCCAGTTCACTAGCCCAAGCGATCACAGTTGCCCCATAGATGCCTCGTTCTTCCCCTTCCTCCACCGGTCCCGCTGTCCGGGTCCCAATCGGGAGGGGCCCACTCTTCCCCTCCCGGTCCCATTGTCACATCCCTGCGGTGTTCCTCATTCATTTTAATTCCACTTTCTTATGTTTCATCTTTCTTCCCAATTCTCAACTCCATTCTCTCCCCATCACTCCCACTCACCCGAGTGTATTTTATGTATGCCTCCCAGCCTGTTCTCTATATATCTGTACAAAAATATATGTATGTTCTGGAAACTTCATAGCACTGCCTTTCGCATGTCATAATTTATATAAATGGTATTGCACCACAAATCTCGTCTGTTTCTTGCTCTTTCACTCAGCCTTATGCTTTTAAGATGTATTTGTATAGCTCTGTGAATACTGTGTGTGTAGTGGTCCATTCTGCATACACCGACGCTTTATTTATTCCGTCCCCTAAAGATGAATACCTGAATTTCCCCAACTCTGCTACCACACCATTTCGTGAGCGCTTATGCCCGTCGAGGGTTCGAGGGTTCCTCGTGTGTGTGTGTATGTGTGTGCGCGCGCGTACGAGCACACGTGCGCACAGGAGAATTACTGAATCCTAGGGTATATACATACTTAATTTCAGCAAGTACTGCTTACCTGATCAGTTTCTGGGTGTAAACTTCAGGCTTTATTGGTTGAATTCTCTAATTCTGTCAATAATCTAATTCTGTCAATAATCTATCCTCGGTAGCTCTGTATAATTTGAGGCCATTTGGCTGGTTAAATGTGTCCGTGACCTTTCCGGGGTATTGTATCCTTATTCCTCATGATGTTTTCCATCCCACAGCTTTCCCTCTGCTCTTCAAACCACTGCAGTGTCCCTGCTGTAATTAATATTTTCCTGGTGTTTTGTGCAGGTGTTGGTACCCTTTTATTTAAAAGTATCTCAGCTATCCTAATGGTGAATCTCGTAAAAATTTGATTTGAGAATCTCTGCCTTTTTCTTCGTTTATGGTAACGAGGGTTATTTCTTCATTTATGGTAACGAGGGTTATTACCTACGTTTTCAATTTACTGTGTTTTGTCTACTTGTTCACCCGCCCACTCGCCCCCCATCTACTTTACACTGATTGAACTGAACCATCACTCAGTTGATCCCGAGGTCATGCATTTATACTCCCATTCCCCTGGCAGCTGTGCCTAACTTACCAAGACTCATACTTGGGCTTTTTTTCTCTATCATCCACAAAAACAAATCAATACCTCCGTTCTGAATGAGGCAAAAAACCAAGAACACTCTGACCTCCTTCCCCACCTTACTGCCTGCTGTGGTGAAAGCATTTACAGTTTTAATTGCAGAATCTTATCCTCATACTTGTTTTAATTGCATTTACCAAGTTCTTCTCTTCACCGACTCTTATTTCCCATATCTTATTACCTCTTGGATTCATTTCCCCTTTACTCAAGGGCGATTTTGACTAGGAAAGACTGCATAGGTAGGTCCTTCCAAGACTCACATGTTTACAGATCTCTTCACTGGTCACCATATTTAAGTCAGCGCTCTCGAGATACTGTCTTTTATTGGCGACGTTGCTATTGAGAAGTTAGAGACGAGTTACATCCTTATTACTGAACTTCTCTTTCTTCTCCTTTAGTGTTCCTTAACTATAAGGCAGCACTCCTAGCCTTTTGGGGGCTGGTCTGCTGAAAGCCTGTGTCCCTCTTCTCAGAATGATGTTTTATATGAATAACATAAAATATACGAAATTACAAAAGAAACCAAATATATTGAAATAAAGTTATCAAACATTTAAAACAGCAAATTAGTGATACCATAGAAATATAAGTGCTATAAATAACAAGACCTAGCTAGCATCAGGTCTAGTAACTACCTTAAGTTAACTTCATCATGACCATGAATGGTACTTCAAAAACTCTGTAACTACTATGTAATAGGAATAAATCTACAATTTTCTATCAGCAACAGTGACACAGATACTGCTAATCTTGCTGTGATTTTCCCTACAGTCCTAATTGAAGAAAATGCTAAATTTCATTTAGAGGCTAGTGAAAATTTTGACCATGGAAGGTGTTTCCCATCCCATTCTCCAGCCTCCAGACTCCTGTAGATGAACACCTGAGATTTGGGATCTTAGGTTACGAACCACAACTATAGGTATAGGTGTGGGGTTTTCTCTTATCTACTTTGTTTAGTATTTTAGGAGCCTCTTCATTCTGAAGGCCAGTATTTATTCTAGAATATTCTGAGTCATTATTTCTTCATACAGTTCCTTCCCCCGAGTTAATCTCTTCTTATGAAGTTATTAACTTTAGTTCTTAACTTTTCCTTCATACTTTTAACCTCTTTAGCCTTTCCAGTTGCCTTTGGGGAGGGTTTACTGACCCAATATTTCAACCCCGTAAAACGTTCTTCTGCTCTATCTGATCTGTCCTTCAAGCCCTCCTTGGAAATCCTTATTTCAACAATTATAGTTTTTTAATTCTCAGCATCTCCAACCAATTCTTCTTCATCATCGTTTGTCATCACCCCATGTGTCCAGTATCACAGAGGAATCATCAGCTAATCTTGCTGCTATTTCATGTCAGCCCAGTAATGAAGATGTCATTATGCCACGTCCTCTGTGCCTGCTGCCCTCAGTCCCACCCCTCCTGACACAGGAGTCTTTCCTTTGTCGTGTTGGCTTTCCTCAGAGGCCTTGCCACTTTTCCATACAAGCTCGTCCATCCGTTGAGATTACAAAATGCATTCTCCTGTCTTGTCTGCCTGAGGGGAGAAGCTAACACTCAGGGCCTAGGCTGTGCTCCTCAAGGACAGTTAAGGGTGAGGAGGAAACTCTCATCTCAGGATGTAGAAGCTCTAGTTCGTATCTGCCTCAACCCCTTCCTGTCCCCACCAGGTGTCTGTCACGTTCACAGGTACAACTTCACAATGCCCACCTCCCAACCAGACAGGGACACCCAGCTTCTATTGTGATTGATTCTTAAACCAGTGGTGTATCTTTACCCACTAAAGCTACTCTCCCCTTACCTGTTCCCCGGCTGCTACCCCAGAAGGTCCATCTCAAAAGAATCAGATCATATAGCTTTTTGCTGTTTTCCTTGACATCTGGGTAATACTTAACATTCATAACTATGCCCTCCTTGCAGTCCTGACCTCAAGAGGCGCCATATTCTGTTCGCAGCCTCTCTGATACCCCCTTTCCTCCCCTCCCTCTCCATCCCCAAGCTCCTCTTCTTTTCCTCCACCCTCGTGTCTTGGAAAGCCCCTGTAGCCTGCAGGGCTAGTGATCAGAGCCATGATGATCCCTCCCAGATCCATAAATCCAGCCTTGACCTGGGACCAAGATCTGCAAAGACTTGTTTGACTCTGCAGTCTGAGAGGTGGGAGAACGAGGTGACAGGTGGACAGCACAGGGGGATTCTTAACTCTGGATGAAGGAGACTGGATCCACTTATTATGTAGCAAAGACTTGAAGACAGATAGTGAAGACCAAGAGAGAGGTGAATCAGCCTGGGTCAGGTTCCTGGCCTCGTGGTGTGTGGGTGTCTGTGTGTCTGTCTGTATGTGTGTGTGTGTGTCAGAGAGAGAGAGGACATAGGATATGTTAAAATCAACAGAAAGAAGATGCTTATTTTGCTCCAAAGATGAACGGTAGTCACCAGCGGGACACAGAATAAGAACAATAACATACAGATATTTGTGGAAGAAATATCTAGACAGAGTTCCCAGCTGATGGATTTGGAATTTGGGTTTGTGGGGAAATCTGCTAAGGGACTGTTTATACCTCAACATTTGGATCAGACTAGGATGTGGCGGTTTAGCACTGTCTCCTCTCTCTGTCCCCACTTTCGTGAGGGACTTGGAGCTGTGAGACTCACCGCAGAGAGCCACCCTCTTAAGTGGCCCCGTCTCTCCAGGTGGAGGGGGTGACTGGCCACCCAGCATGCAGGGCTACGCCGCATAACTGCTTTGACTGTGGAGTTGCAGTTAAATTGTTGCACAAAGAAATAATATCATTTCAATAATGGCCTTAAAGAAATGTCTCATCTCTGTTGACCTCGAGATCAGGTTGGGCATGTGTATTCCTGCCTCTGAATAGCCATCCCTGGGGCTCCAGGGACAGGATGCTGCCAAGTGGTGCCTGACTTACCTCAGATACCTCAGATATGAATCATTCTGTTGGCGTCTTCCATTTTAAGCACAGCAATGCCTAGAAACATATTATGTGTCGGAGAAGAGTCTCAATGGTGCAAGCCCCAAAAATCAAGATGGCAGCAGTAGCGAGAGTACAGGCTTAATAGCCCGATAGCCTGGGAGGGAATTATAGCCAATGGCCACTTCCTGGCTGGTGGAACACTGGGCACATCCCCTCTCTTGGTCTGTTTTTTCATCTGTAAAGGGAAGATAGTAAAAATAATTATCTCAGAGTTAGAACATACAAAGTTTGGAACAATCCCTGGTGAAGCTAGTATTCAATTAACACTAGCTTCTGAAATAGCTAGAAATTTATTATGCTCACCCTGCCCACATGGCCTCCAGAATGAAGTCAGACCTCCTACCATCATCCCCATCACAGAGCAATTCACGCTGAGAGGCACCAGAGTGTTCTGTGCTCTCGGAAACCCAGTGCTCCCTGCGCCTCTATTTTGACGTCTACTGCGAGTTTCAGTAGTTTGCACTCACAGGTGCTGCATGTCCTTTTGCTCTGAGGACATAAGAAAATCCATGCAGTGATAATGAACTTTGAAAAAAATCTATTCTATTGAGTGAAGTTATGAATGAGCACTCATGAGCATTGTCTGAGAAAGCGATTCTCCAAACCCCAGCTCTCTGCGTATGGAAAAGCTCCGGTACCCGGCTGACATCGGCATCCCCGGTCAGTACTTGTCAGTCAGCTGCACTGAATAATGTGATCCAACATCCTTTAACTCCCCCCACTACCGAAAAATCTTCGCCATTCTGAGGTTCTCATCTTAACCAGATAATGGGGTTTTATTTTACACACCTGTACCGATGCCGCAAGAGCGTTTTTTATGGGTTCAAGTTGACAGCCGAGACCTAAGAGACCACGGTAACATATAGAACGGAAGACAGCGGGTGCAGCATCTACAGCTGGGGAGGCCCAGCCCACCCAAGCACATCGCTGCATTTGCCCGCTCACCCACCCCGGCCAGGAATGGTCTGGGTGGGTCACCTGGACACAGACAAGTCACGGTTCTCTTCCCACCAGTCTTTTATACCATCGAGGTTCAGGGCCTTCAAGGCAACTTATAGTTCCCCAAATCCAGATAGGGTCCCACACGGCAGACGAGAGAGAGAAAACAGGCATCCTAATCCCATACCTTCCAGGAAAATAGTCTCAGGCAGGCCTGGACAAGCCCACCCTCGATGTCAACCCTTCAATCCCTGTATTAGCCTGCTCAGGCTGCCATAACAAAGTACCACCGACAGAAATTGACTTCTCACGGTCCTGGAAGCCAGAAGTCCATGATCAAGATGCTGAGACTGGTGTCTCCTGAGGCTACACCCCTAGCCTTGTAGACCACTGCTTCCCGCTGTGACCTCACACAGCCATTTCCCTGTGCACACATCCCTCGTGTCTCTCCCTCTTCTTATGCAGAACACCGGGCCTGTTACAGTGGAGTCCTGATGACCTCATTTAAGCTCAGTTACCTCTTTAAAGGCCTTATATACAGTCACTCTGGGGATTAGTCTTCAACAGAGGAATTTGGGGGCAATACAATGCCTTCCCTAACATTCAGGATACTCCTGGGACACATAATGACAGCTACCATTAGCTGAGCATTACTGCAAAGGGCTGTATTATCACCTCTTATTAATACGACCCTGCGAGGTGCATATTGTTGTGCTAATTTCACACACAAGGAGACGGAGGCCAGAGAGAGGCTGGGAAGATCACACAGGCAGGGAGCAGCAAAGCCAATATACAAAAGTAGATCTTTGTGACTCACGCGTTCCTCACTCCAGTCCACTGCCTCTCGTGGGTCACACTGTGCCTGGCACCCTAGGTACTGTTAGTAGTAGGTCTCCTCCGTCTTTTTAGCTCCGCCTTTGCCAGCACCTGGCACACGTAAACTGGTCAGTGGCTTTGCGTTTCTGAGCACCCCACAGGAACTCCCCGTCTTGTTCTCCCCCCCTCCCACCTACCTCCCCCACCTGCAGGCAGCTCCCCCTTGCCTTTTTATCCTGAAGCCCTCTTCCCAGGGATATGCTCTTGGATACTCTTTCCATCAGCCTTTCAGTGGGGTTTATCCTATGACCATCCCCACACGGCTCCCACTCCTGACCCCACTTAACCCCACCTGACTTCTTGCTCTCAGAGTGAACTTTACCTTCTAACACAGGAGGGACTTGACCTGCTTATTGAGTCTGTTATTAAATTCTCCCTTCCCCTCTGCAAGAATATAAGCTTGACACGGGTGAGGACTCTCTAAAGACCTTCTGAACATCTAGACAAGGTCTGGCTCGTAGCGGACATGAAATAAACAATCCCTGAATGGATGCATTCGATTTCACCTGTGTGAGCTTTGGTGCGATTCCTTTCCATGGTGAGTGAATGGCCAGTGTCTCTGGGCAAAGGGCTCTGGAATTCCACTTAGCTCCTTCGAAAATGACTAAGCTCTGAGTTTGAGGACACTGTATGTTTTAGGACTCCTCTTGATCATTATTTTCACGCATTTTATTTCATTTAATACCTGATTCTTTTGCCCCAATCTTGTGTGCATTTGGTGATTGTATTACTCATTATGGGTAGATACAGTCTTTTGATAATTAATCTTTAATTGCAATACTTGAAGAGCATTTTCCATGAAAAATGATTTATGAATGAAACCCACATCTCACCTTGGATAATTATCACAGGTCTGACTAATGTGTGTGGAGCCCTGCATGGCAGGGGCTCTCTCCAATGACAGTGTGTTGATTTTTTAATTAACAGAGGTGAAGTAGCATTTTTGCTTGCAGACCTACAATTTAAACTTGTGACATTTGTCACCAAGAAAGATTTCTATAGAGCACATAAGTTGAACTCAAGTAATTATTGCCAGTTCTAGTGCATTAACACCTTTTGCATAACATATAATGACCACTTTCAGGACAAAAGATTTTTCTTCATATCGACTAAATCAGTAAAAGTACTTTCAGTTCACTGACCCATTTAATAAATCAGGGGCCATCTAAGGAAGAAAAGAGCATAATTTATTTAGTTTTCTTTTATAGAGAAAGCAATGAAATGCCATTTACCTGCTTTACAAATTAAGAAAAGCGAGTACAAAACTTTATTTAATGAATGCAACAACTAAAAATTAGACCAGTCATATTTTATGGTCAATTAACAGAGGTGGGGGGAAGGTCAGGCAACAGTGCAGAGAAGCAGATTTAGGAGAAATTGAGAGTAATTTACTGAAATATAGAGACAGAGACACGTAAGCACAGAGGGGGACATTGTACATCTTGAACCAGACTCATTTAGAGCTGGAAGGAACCAGAGACAAAATCTATTTCAGACCCCCTTTATATGGTAGGAAAACCTGATGCTGAGGGATGTGAGGGTCCTTGAGGAAAGACACACACCCAACCCAACCCCAAACAGCCAACGGAGCTGACAGGGAGAGATATACAGACCCAGAGGCAGGAAGGAAGACCAAGACCAGAAAGAATCAAAGACAGGCAGAAAAATCTACCCCCTCTAACTCCTCATGGAATGAGGCCTATATACGTAAATAATGAAGTGCACAATGTATCTGCTTGGCTTAATGATATGATAAAAATATCAACTAACCTCGATTGATTTGCTCTGCCACTTGGACCTTTTAAAATGTTCAGGTTTTTTTTGTCTTATTAATGTTTGCTCAGTCTTTTAAAAATCTCTACTTCAAACTCTCAACTGTTAGTGAGACCCATTAAGTTTTTTTTTTTTAATTTTTTATTTTTTATAAACATATAATATATTTTTATCCCCAGGGGTACAGGTCTGTGAATTGCCAGGTTTACACACTTCACAGCACTCACCATAGCACATACCCTCCCCAATGTCCATAACCCCACATATAAGTTATTTTTAAATTAAAATACGTTCCAGGAAGGCCTGGTTCAGTCGGTTAGCCGGCTGCATTCAGCTCAGGTCATGGTCTCTAGGATCCAGCCTTGCCTCTCTCCCTGCTCAGTGGGAAGCCTGAGGGGTGTTTTTTAATGGGTTCAGGTTGATAACCCTCTCCCTCTGCCCCTCCCACTGCTAGTACACAGAAACACTCTCTCTCGTAAGGAAATACAATCCTTAAAAAAAATAAGATAAAATATATTCCAGATAGATTAACGGTGACAGTGTTAAGAGAAGTGAAATCATCAAAGTGCTAGAAGAAAATACAGTTGAATAATGATATTATTTTGGATTAGGTTTATTATATTATTTTTAGATTGGGCTTTATAAGCTTAATGCCAAAGACACAAATCATACAAATAAGAAAGAGGGATGTGACTGCCTAAACATTCATAGAGAAAAAGAAACACCATGTGTAAGTTACAGACACAGGCTGGAAGGATATGGCTACCAACTGTGTAACAAAGAGGGAAAGCCCAAAAATACTGTTATCAATCAATAAGAAATATATCTTCTTTTATTCTCCCAAAAAAAAGCAAAGCATATGAAGAAAGAGAAACTAAGAATGGGGAAAACACAAAAATTATTCAACTCACAGTGCTTGAAGCCATGCAAATTAAAACAATAAACTCTCTTTTTCTCTCTAGCCTATAAATTCAAAGGCCTTCTCCCTGGTATCGAATCGCGTGAAGGTGGGAATCCATATCCTGCCTGCGAAATACAAACGGACAAACTCTTAGAGGAAAATGTGTTTCAAATGCTTTTAAAATGTATGTGCCTTTGTATCCAGCAATTGCACTTCTAAGAATTAATTCTAAGGAAATACTGAACAGGTGGCAAAGGTTTTCTACAAGGATATTTATTAGAGTGTCACATAAAATGAAAATCAGACTAAGCTTAAAAGCCCAATGGTAATGGGATGGCAAAGAAGTCACAGAGCATTCACGGAACGGGATGCTTTGCAGATATTAACCAAGATGTTCTAGTTGTACATTTATTGCTTGGAAAGCGTTTTATGATATATTGAATGCAAAAAGCAAATTTCAAAACAACATGTATATCGTCATCCCATTTCCTCCTTTTTTTTTTTCCCCTACACGAATGCAGTACATAAACATAGAAAAAGCAGGGAACCTGGGTGGCTCAGTTGGTTAAGCATCTGCCTTTGGCTCAGGTCATGATCCTGGGGTCCTGGGGTGGGCCCCATGTGGTCGGGCTTCCTGCTCAGCGGGGAGTCTGCTTCTCCCTCTCCCTCGGCCTACACGCCCCCTGCTTCTACTCTCCCTCTCTATCAAATAAGTAAATACAATCTTTTTTTTTTTTAAAGATTTTATTTATTTATTTGACAGAGAGAGAGAGAGAGATCACAAGTAGGCAGAGAGGCAGGCAGAGAGATGGGGAAGCAGGCTCACTGCTGAGCAGAGAGCCTGATGTGGGGCTCGATCCCAGGACCCTGAGATCATGACCTGAGCTGAAAGCAGAGGCTTAACCCACTGAGCCACCCAGGCGCCCCACAATATTTTTTTAAAAAGTAGAAAAAGCTGGGGTGCCTGGGTGGCTCAGTGGGTTAAAACCTCTGCCTTCGGCTCAGGTCATGATCCCAGGGTCCTGGGATTGAGCCCTGCATCGGGCTCTCTGCTCCTCAGAGAGCCTGATTCCTCCTCTCTCTCTGCCTGCTTCTCTGTGATCTCTGTCTGTCAAATAAATAAATAAAATCTCAAAAAAAAAAAAAAAGAAAAAGGTAGAAAAAGCTGTTTGCCGAAAGTAAAAGTAGTTATATCTGTGCAGCCTTAGTGATCTCTTTTTCATTTTGCTTATCAGTGTGTTTATGGTTTTCCCAGTGAAAAATGGTTACATTTGCAATAGGGAAAAGGAGTGAGCAGGAGATATCTAAAAACAACGACTTAAAAACTTCAGCGTATTTTCATAGGCTGTAATTGTCTTAATGGACTAGTAACAAAAATGTAAAGGCCTGGGGGTTTATTGAATGAGAGGTCCTTCAGAGACCCTTTATTCCAAGAGCAAAAGCCGTCCTCGCTAAAATGATGGACGCCAAATTGAAATTTTAACACACAAGGAGTGACTAATGGATTGAAATTCTTCCAAATCGTAGCAAAGGCCCGGATTCTCCTCAGCACAGAGGTGTATGAAGCAGAGCTGACGAGCAGATGTCAGAATGGGAAGTCCTTCCAATGGTTGCTTTTAACAGCTTCTTCTGCTAGCTGCTATCCCGTAGCTTTGATCAAAAAGGGCACTGGACTCCCTTCAATTAATCCTCTGTCCAGTTATTTTATTTGATAATAAATAATCATCCCTGGAGAAGCCTCATTCAAACCTATGTACTCCTCCACTACAGAACACAAGGCTTGGGTCTATAAAGGTAACGGAGCGAGTCATTGGCCATTTCACGGCCAAGGACTTACACACATAAGCAAATCGGTCTATCTCTGCGACGAAAGCCTTGGATCCAGCAGCCCTGTCCCATGAGTCTGCTCGATTGTGTGCTTTTTCTCAGTGGTCCCGAATAAGTGATCAGAATCCATCCCCAGCTACTGGTCGCACCCAAACACTGACAATCCTATTCACCACTCCAGCTGGAAAGACATCCAGACCTCTGTCTCGGAAACGTGTACATCAACAGGGGCCCTGACCCTGAAGTCCTTCGGTATTAAATGGTCAACACAGGACGGAGTTTAACACCATACACTTGAACATAAGAACTCTCACAACTTTGCCATTTTGGAGCTACAACTCCTTGAGTAAACCTCAGAGCTTCCCTAAGCCTCAGCCTCCTCATTGGAACAATGGGGGTGATCATGGTAATGCCCGCCCTGCCAGGCTGTTGAGAGAATCGGGTGAATAGCATTTAAGGAAGCGCTTAGGGGAGTACCTACCACATAGCCCTCAGTAAAAAATAACTTTCATTAACAGTATTTTTTTTTTTTTGCTAAATCCCCAGCAGATATTTCTTTTAATAATTTTAATGACTATACGTTTTGTTTACTTTCTGGAAAAGTTTGTTACCCTGACAGGCAGACGTGTATATAAACTTGAGTTCCTCCTTCTGTACCAGCTGCTGAAAAAAAAATTGTAGCCAAGGTTATTACAGACATAATTAAATTCACTCGTGATATAATGCTCCAGTGAATCTTTCTGTGAAATTTGTTAGGAATATTTTAATATTTTCATGCTCATGAACCTGTGTCTAACTCTGTAACTTAGAAAATCAAAGAGAATTTGCTCTTTGTGCTGTATGTCTTGCAATGGCATTGCAATGGCATTTAGACGAAAAGCAGTAAAATCTATTCTGAGCGGGCTGACTTCTGGGTAAAATTTATCAATTCCAACTTCTGACCACCCCGGACAAGATGCCCGGGAACCTTTCATGGGAACTTGAAAGTGACGTATTTCCTAAGACAAGACCCATGGGTACAGTCAATTTCAAATGGATTTGTGCCTTCCAACTAATTGACTTGTTAATTATGCTAATATATTCATGTTTCTCTGCCTTTTTATATTTCTTTCAATAGATAATGCTATAGAAGTGAATGTCCTGGGATTAAAGAACAAAAAAAAACAAAAACAAAAAACAAAACAAACAAACAAAAAAACCTAGAGAGTTCTATAAACTTCTTTAGGAAACCAGACTAGATTTCCAAAACGGCATGTATAATCTTTGTGTCTCTCCAAACATTTTATTTCGGTAGCAAATGTATGGCTTCTCCAAAGACAGCCTCTTTTAATGAGACAGTATGGCCAAAGGGGGGAGAGCTTTGAGCCTTTCAATTAGGCAGGGCCCTCTGGAAAGTGAGGGTGCGGGCCACGCGTTGCAGCGCCCTGACCTGCCACTGCGGTCCGGGCGCAGTGAAGGGGCCGCGGAGGCACAACAGAGCTTACCCGGTCTGAGCCCCGTGCCTTCTGTCGTTCGCAGGTGGTGCCGGGGGCCAGCAGGGCTTCCTCGGCTGCATCCGCTCCCTGAGGATGAACGGGGTGACGCTGGACCTGGAGGAAAGAGCGAAGGTCACGTCCGGCTTCAAATCCGGCTGCTCGGGCCACTGCACCAGCTACGGGGCCAACTGCGAGAACGGAGGCAGGTGTCTAGAGAAATACCACGGCTACTCCTGCGACTGCTCACACACGGCCTACGATGGCACATTTTGCAACAAGGGTAAGGCAGAGCCCGTTTCTGTGGCGTTCTCACACCTCTCTGTAAACTGAAATCATCTATGCCGTGATTTCTCAGCTGTCCCCAGTGTGCTGTGTTCTGAGAGTAAGGTGTTCAGAATCCTCCTCCCACCTTAGGTAAGAAGTCTAAATCCTACCCCGATCTCTGCCATTTACTGAGATGAGAGAAGCTCTGGGAGGGGGTGTATGCAATTTCACCCAAATCCTAGAGGACTGCGCACCGACTAGAACAGCCCACAGCAAATTGGCCACGTTGCACCTTGATGGTGAGTGACAGCATAAGTGGCCTCTGAAAGGGGACTCAGGCCTGACCCTCCCCCTCAGGGAGGTCAGGGTGAGGGGCCTGGGGTGCTCTCAGACTGATGGATGGCTCCGTGAATCCGTCCGGACGCCCACGCCGGCCCTGGCTGCTGCCCAGAGGCTGGGTTGGAGCTGGACTCCCAGGGAGAGCGGTCTGGCCAGCGACTGTCGCTACCATGATCATTATCCTTGCACAGGATGCCTCTCCGAGCGGCCCCCAGCCTTAGCCCCGCGGCAGGTGGAGGGAGATACCGCATCTAATCAGCCGGCTTAGGCACCTGTTATTAGCACTTCATTTCAGGCTCCAATGAGTCCTCTAATCCTAATAAATTCTGCAGAGCCAATCGGCAGACCGCGGGAGCCCAATGCATATGCATGTTGTCATTCAAGATCCACCCTGTGATCCCACCTGCGGGGAAGAAATGCGCTCGCGCCGCTGGTCTGCTCCGCTGGTCTGCGGCCTCATTCCCCGCGCGCGTCAGCAAGAGGGACGGAGCGCGGCAGAGCGGCCCTTTCCTAAGCTACCACGGAAGCGCGTGTAAATCACTCTTCTCTTTCTCAACGAATGTGTAGTATTTGGGTAAAGTTTCCTGTAAATGCCTAGTGTATCTCTTAATAAGAAGCTTTACATAAGTAGCCTTTTCACACTCTCGTGCATACACGGAGGGGGTTTGTGCTGGTATTATCCACACAGGACGCCGCGCGGAAGGAGGAATTGCTCCGTGACACTCTCTGCACGCTCAGGCTACTGTCTGGCAGGGCTGCAACATGAGCATATGGATGAGGTCAGGCGGGGTTTGCAGACTGAGCTCGGGACAACAACGGGAGGAAAGGAACAGCATTGCTGAAGGACCCCGTACCACCTTCCCAGCGCTGTTGCAGGGCATGTTTCTGCTCGGAACAACATGGTTCCACGGCTTTCCTGTGGCATACAATGGGACGGGTTTGCAGAACACGTTAATTTTGCACTTGCAGTAAAATGACAATCTCGCAATTACCATTCATTGTGCGCGATGCTAATTTAATGTGGTGGTTCCATTGCCAAAGAGATGTGTGAATGCAATCAATCAGTCCTAATGCCCCCAGAGAGTCCACTACAGAAGGTCCAATCTAAGGAAAATCATGGTCCCCTTATTTTTGGAGAGTTGGTTTAAACAGAGTAGCTCATACAAACCTTCTGGGGGTTAATGGCAGTATTCACAGATGGAAAGGCAGGGGTGTATACCCTTCAGCTTAGCCAGCATTAGAGATAAAGTTAAATGAAGCTTGTGTGTTTCCCTTGACATTACTTCAAAGAGCTTACACAAAAGTCACCTAAATATTCTCCAAATATCTGTTTACCGGGATGAGTTTACATTTGACCCAATCTGTGGGCTTTAACAAAAATAAAATTAAAAGCTGCAAAACGTATTGGGAAAGTATTCATGGGCATCCCTCTGAGTCCACACAAGTATCCTCTTGACGTGGTGTGAATGATGGTGGTTCTGGTTGAAAAGAATCCTGAGGCTATCCAGGGATATTCTGCAAGCTCCTTCCTGGACCAGGGATCTGCCCAATGAGGCCTCCAGCCAGATGCTCCCTCTGTTCTGGGTCTCACCTCCCAGGGAGAGGCCCTCTTATGGTCTCCTGGGACCACACCCTCGCACCAGGGCTGCAGCCCAAAAACCCAGCCTCTACAAAGAGCGGCCACAGACACCTGCCAAAGAACGAGTTCGTGGAAATCCTTCATGGGCCGTCCTTTGATAGTACAGGTGGGCTTGCGGATGTGGAAAGTGTTCGCGACATTTTGCTAAGTGAATGATCCGGGTGCCCTACGCCAAGGACGCGCTGATTACCTGCTTGCACAAAATCAGACACACACACGAGGAGAGCAAACTAAGAAAACACACCAAAATATTGACTGCCATTATTTTTAGGGGAGGTGAAAACGCTATATTTTCTACCCATTATACAACACCGTTTTACCTCTGGCTTCCTCATTCGTTCCTCTTTTGGGGACGAGTAGTACTAAGAGGCAGAGGTCTTACCCCGGGCATTCAAGAATCAGCTGCCTCTGCTTAGAAAATGTCTAGTTAGGAGCCAGAGATCCTACAGCACCTGACCACACTCTCTGGAATGGAGTAGTGTCTCAGGTGAAAATTGCATAAAATTAATTTAGCCTCGAAAAATCCATCTCTCTGCATTTAACAGATTTCAGTATTTCATCCTTCATGCGGGCACTGGAGGACGGATTGCCATGCTGGGGCCAAGTTGTATGAAAATAAAAACCTTGTGACATTTGTGTCCTACTCAACCATGTGTGAGGTGCACACTAGGACAGGCAAGGACCCAAGGGTAGCCCAAGGTAGCCCAAGGGTACGAATCAGCCAGGGGTCTCCCCTGCTATTAGGTCATCAGGGGGATTGTGGCAAAGGGCACACACTATTTAAATTTTCTGTTTCGATCTCTCTCTTTCCTGACCTCCCTCATTTCCTTCCCTCTCCCCTCTCTCTGTCCCCACCACCTCCATCTCCGTCTGCCTCCTTCCCCAGCTCTCTCTCTTTCTCCATCCCCCATGTCTCAGGAGGACACGCTACATCACCATCTATCTCTGTCTCTGTCCTTCCACACTTCCCACCTATGTCCCCTATTTCTCTCTCTCTCTCTCTCTCTCTCTCTCTCTCTCTCTCTGTCGTGAATGTGTGGTTGCCTTTGTAAATCAAATTACCATGTGCTGCCACTTCGTTAAGCTCAGGAGGGCAGGCTCGACTCAAGCAGATCCCACCTGATGACTCTCTTTTGCTTCGTAGAAAGATGCATGTTTACTCACGATCCCCTGCCGGCAAATCTATACACACAAGACACATCTTGCTGCCTCCCTCTAGCCTGTCGTCAAGGAGGCTCCCAGAGCCTTTCTTCAAATGGATCTATAAAGATTTGATCACCAGCTCAGGCATTAGCTCTCCCAGGGCTCCCCGCCTATTAATAGGCACTCTGGCTGGGGGAGGGCATGTTTTGCAAGGAACGCAAGGGCAACCTGGAAACCTCTGACCAGACCACAGAGCCAATCACATCATCGGTCCAGAGAAGCCCGTGGAGGCCCATCTTCGCACAGGGTCCACCATCCAGCAGTAACTCACTCAACTGACGCAGCTCCATTCCGTGGCAGAACTCCCTGGCAGCCCATTGGCTGAGGCCAGGGAAGCCTCTAGAATCAGAGCAACACCCTGGCTCATGTAGAAGGCTCAGCTGTGGGGCTGGTGTGTCATCCCCAGGATTAGTGGGGACCTACACTGGGGACCAAGTGGCTAGTTGCCTGGCCATGCCAAAGATAGTTTTTGTTCATTAGGCCCATTTTTTCTTAGCTAGTCAAACCCCAAAACCCTGGAAAATGTTATGACTACCAACCTCATTTTTATTTCTAACCAGAAATTAGCAACTTAATGAGAAGCAAATTCTCTCTGTAACTTCTCTGTGTTTTCAAGCAAGAGGCAGGATCACAGACCTATAGTGACTACAACAATCTGTAGGTTTAATTTTTGTAATGAAATGCTATAGCGGTTAAATAGTGTCTACCTTCCCCAAATTCACGTCCACCCAGAACCTTGGAACGTGACCTTGTTTGGAAACACAGTCTCTGCAGATGTAATTAAGGCAAGGGCCTGCTGGATTGGTGAGGCCCTAAATCCAAGGAGAGTGTCCTTACAGGAAGAGGCTGGGACACAGGGAGTCACACAGTCCCATGAAGACAGAGGCAGAGATCGAATGGTCCAGGAGGGACCCTTCCCTAGAAGCCTTCCAAAGATGGAGAGCCCTGATAACACCTTAATTTTCAACTTCCTCCCCAAAACTTTAAGAGAATAAGTTTCTGTTGTTTTAAGCCACCCAACTGGTAGTACTTTGCAGGGGTGCCCCTGAAAACTAATGTGGTTGCAAGTAAATTTTCAGCGCTGCCTAATTCCCGCATGTTGACGGTGAAGACAGCTGGCATTTACGGGGAACTTACCATGTGTCAGACGGTGCGCTAAGCTCTGTAGCTGTGTTAACATTGCCTGCTCCCATGATAACACCATGAGATGGGTACCATTATGATCATCCCCATTTTATAGAGAAGAAAACTGAGACATAGAATGGGTGTGATGACCTGGCCAGTGTTCACATACCCATAAAGGAGGAGGACTGGGATTTGAAGGCAGGAGGTTTGACTACAAGTTCACGTTCTTCCCCACCATGTGGTACTGTTTCTCGCCAAGGCTCGGTCCTTCATGCAGGCTTATATAAAGCTGAAAGCAGAACCCCTGCTCTTAAAACTTGTTAGTTACTGCAATCAGTGAAAAAACAGAATTTTACTGGTTGCAGAATTAATCGCAACATTTTTTTAGAATGCAATATCTGAACAAAGACTTTACCTTTCCTTTTTTGGAGGAGTGGGAACATCTAGGTGTGATCGATTCATTTCTTTAACAAACATTCAGTGAATACCCAATGTGCCCGAAAGCCTTGACTGTGTAGTTGAGTCTGACTACATTGAAATTTTCAAAACAATCCAATGGTTTATTGCTACAAAATCAGGGAAATCTACAGTGTAGGAAAAGAGCAGATGTGAATTAGCGGTCACCCAGGCTGCTGCAAACACTTCTTCATTATGATCCCTTCACTGCACCAAGTTGAGCAAGAACTTATCATCAGGAGGCACAAAAATACCCCCTAATTCACTTGTCTGCACTCGTTTTTTCCTATAAACATGCTCGTGTTCATCAGCCAAGCCAGAATGGCAGTTGAAAAAAATACCTATCTTCAAAGAGTCTGAAGCCATTTTCTGAATTTAGGGAGATCTGTTTGCTTCTCAAACATTGATTTGTTTGTTGCTTGCTCAGATAAAGCCAAATTAAAGGGAACAAGGTCCCAAGACTGCAGAGCGACTGAGTGGTGGACAGACAGCACCAGCATCATCAAAGTCACTCGAGCACACACTGCCTCGTGGTGGTCCAGGGAAGTCTCCTGCCCCCAGGAGCCCCCTGACACGGACTAACATTTGACCATCTGTATATCCATGCGGTAGAAGAACCTGGTCATGGCCAACTCAATCCCTACGTAGATAATGGACGATGGCCTTGAATGTGGGTTGGAATCTGACTTCCTCACTGGCGGGTTCCTTAACCTTGAGCAAATTGTTCATCTCCACTTGGCCTCATCTTCAGAACTACTTAATACCCACTTCTTTTTTTTAAGATTTATTATTTCTTTGAGAGAGAGAGAGTGCATGTGAGTTGATGTAGGGGCAGAGGGAGAGGGAGAGAATCTCAAAGCAGACTCCCCACTGAGCGTGGAGCCTGACATGGGGCTCGACCTCACTGCCCTGAGACCGTGACCTGAGCCAAAATCTAAAGTCAGATTCTTAACCAACTGAGCCACCCAGGTGCCTCCATAGTACCCGCTTCTTAATTCCACCGTGAGGATCACACTTTTTGTTGATGTTTTTGTTTTGACTTTAAATCATGTCGTTCTTTAATCCTCCCTTTAAGCTTCAAATGTCAGATGTCAAACTGGCATCATTTCAGTTGCCGCTTTGCTATTTCGGGAACAATGGCAGGGCCATCAAATGTCAGTTCTGCTTCACTGTGGTCACAGTAATAGTATTCTGGAGGTGAAATCGTAGTGCCCAACACCTACACGCTGACATGCTGAGCAATACTCAGAGATTCTGGAAGGTGGAGTTGGAGGCGAGCCTCTCTGCATCCCAGGGCTCAGGCCTGGTTGTGCAGGTCCTGGCAAGAGCCCACGTGGGTCACCTCGGTGATGGCTGCATCCCTTCCTAGTACAAAGTCCATCCAGAGCTAGGAGAGCTCGGAAAGAGTTGAAGACTCTGCTTTGCTGGAGACCTCAGACACAAGTACATGGCAGAAGACCTCTGGCGGAGAGAGCGCTTCTATCATGCCTCCTCCAGGAGGGTTTCATGGAGGGCAGGAGGGGGTGGCTTTGCCCAGAGCACTGTGAAGAGGGCACAAATCCTGCGTCTCCCAAACTCCAGGCGTGCCTCCGCGAGAAGAGTAAATCCACAGATTGACTTTATAAGAGCAGATTGGAAGATTGCCGGGGGGTGGTGGTAATTAATAAAAAATATTATAAACAAATGGGGGAAGAAAAAGAAGAGAATTCTTAGAGTCATGCACCCTGGAATCTGATCCTTGTGTGGAGCTAGGGTAAACCATGGGCGACAACAGCCATTTTTTTTTCCAGGCCTACCCACCGGGTCTTACACCCAGCCTGCAGGAGAGTTTCCAGCCAGCACAGAGAGACGACTTTCGCAGGCTTCTTTCCCATTTCTAGCTTGAACAGGAGGCTTTGTAGGTTTGGATGGATTCCCTAAGGAACAAGAATAGAACTCTTTTTCCTTTTCCTCTTCTGTGTTATTCAAGAAAGGAAACTATCCCTTTTCTCTATTTGTGTTTCTTAAAACTTCGAACCTTAAGATGCAACTTAAAAATATCATAGAAACATATGAAGATAATCTGTTTACATGTTTTAGGGGGAAAAAAAAGAAGGAAAAAGTAAGAAAATACTTATGGGCAAGAGCTCAAAATACTTAGGCATCAAAGAAAATGCTTTAGACTTGATTCTAAAAGGCCAAAGCTGCAAAGATAGCTGACACATCACTATAGAAACTCATGCTGGTAAAATAACATTCCCTTTGGCCTGGGGGTCGTTGTGGGGTCCCAGGTATAAAGAAAAACCTGGTCAATTAACTTCCCCGGAAGAAAGACTTTAAAAATTCAGTGGGTAAAGCAAGCTCTTTCTAAAGCACGAAACATTATCGAGAACACAGTTTGGGGGGGTTTTCTTTCTTTTTTCTTTTAATTCCAGTGTAGTTAACCTACAGTGTTGTATTAGTTTCAGATGTACCATACAGTGACTCAATTCTATATATTACTCGGTGCTCATGTAGGTACGTGCACTCTTAATCCCCATCCCTGTTTACTCATCCTCCACTCCCCTCCCCTCTGGCAATCTGTTGTTCTCTACAGTGAAGAGTCTGTTTTCTGAGTTGTCTCTTTTTTTTTTTCCTTTGTTTGTTTTGTTTCTTAAATTCTGCATATGAGTGAGGACATATGGTATTTGTCTTTCTCGGCAAGAGTTACTTCGCTTAGCATAATACTCTCTCGCTCCATCCATGTTGATGCAAATGGCAACATTTCATTCTTTCTTATGGATGTAGAATAGTCCATGGTATGTATATGTGTTCTCCGTCCTCGTTGTCCACTTGTCTCTCAGTGGGCACTTGAGCTGCTTCCATCATTTAGCTATAATCAATCATGCTGCAATAAACACAGGGATGTACATATCCTTTCCAATTAGTATTTTCATATTTTGGGGTAAATACCCAGTAGTACAATTACTGGATCATACAGTAGTTCCCTCTTCAGTTTTTTGAGGAACCTCCATACTGCTTTCCCAGTGGCTGCCCCAGTTTGCATTCCCACCAGCAGTGCACGAGGGTTCCTCTTTCTCCACATCCTCGCCAGCACTTGTTTCTTGAGTTGTTGATTTTAGCCATTCTGACAGGTTCAAGGTGATGACAGCTCACTGCAGTTTTGATTTGCATCTCCCTGATGATCTTACACAACGCACAAAAATGAATTTGAAATGGATTAAGGACCTAAAGGTGAGGCCTGAAACCATAAAAAGCCTAGAAGGGAGCACAGGTAGTCATTTCTCTACATCGGCCATAACAACATTTTTATAGGTCTGTCACCTGAGGCAAGGGAAACAAAAGCAAAAATACACTCTTGAGACTTTATCAAAATACAAAGATTCTGCTCAGCAAAGGAGACATCGGCAAAAGTAAACAACCTACAGAATGGGAGAAGATATTTGCAAATGACATGTCCACTGAAGGGTTAGTGTCTGAAATACATAAACATATACAACTCAATGCCAAAAAAACAAATAATCCAATTTAAAAATGGGCAGAAGACATGAACAGGCTTTTCTCCAAAGAAGACATACAGACCACACGAGGTGGCCACAGACACATGAGAACACAGCTTTTGGACTTCGGTTTAGGTTTAGGATGAATAACATTTTTTCAAATTGTGCCATTTTCTAAAACCCACCAACTTTGGAACCTTTTTGGATACAACTGATTTTTCTGTGTGGCTTTTATTCCCCATTCTTTAGCAATACTCTGAATAATGTGAAGTTTACAGAACTATCATTTCCTACTTATAAGCTCCATGATTTCAGCTGAAACCCTGTACATTTCTTTCATGAATCTAAACAATACCAGTCTAATGATTTGGTCACAGGGTTTTGCTTTTAAATCACATACGTTTTCGGCTCTCTTACGAGCAGATCCATTCACCAATATCTACATTTTGCCTGCACACTTGCAAGGCATAAAGACCTGCCCCTGACGGGTAGTTTTGCCATTCCACAACCTTTTCGTGCACTCATCATCTCCAAGAGGCAGCTCTGGCCTTAACAACTATGCTCATTCTGGGCATCCTTTAGCTGGAGGAAATTTACTTTCTTAAATGATCAAGCCCGGGGGAAGGGATATTGAACTGACCTGTCAGATGTTTTTAAGTGACCCATCCTATCCATCAACCTGGCTTTGACCGCGTTCACCTATCTACCCTTCCATCAATTGTACTTGACTTTCGTCGTGGTTGACTTAGGTAAATGGATATTTTACCTTTTTTCCTCCCGTTAAGACCAAACCCTCAGGAAATGGGAATTACTAAGTGCCATCTGAGCTCTCTGAGCCAACCTTGCTTGGCATTTTAAATGTATGCTCTCCATGTTCTTGGGAGGTCTGGGCACAGGATGTAGGGAAATGCTTAACTCAGCCTGACAATATCCTCTAGCTGACCCTCCCAAGTGATAAGTTCACTAAGAATGAGGTGGCTTCTGAACTTCTATAAGGCAAGATTCTCAACTACATTGAATTATTGGCAGTAAAATTTAACTTATCCATGTGCTGTAAGAGTAAAGTAATGTCAAATAGCTTGATCCTTAATAATAATTTAATTTCTTCCCATGCACTGAGCACGAGTTTAGTGCAATATGGGAACACTTACTGAAAGTCTACTGTGTGGGAAGCTGTGGACTGATGAAGATGAATGAGACCAGGCTTGGAATAAAGTAGAGATGAGAGACCCCACTACAATACACAGGGAAAGCAAGACAAAAAGTGCTCAGTGAAACCTACATATGGAACCGACCCATTCTGAAGGTTCTAATGGTAAAGCCACTTTTCAAGTCCCATCAACATGGCTAATTGTAGTGGATGATGCCTAATTCTGACTGATAGGTATAAGAAATATTTATTTACTTTTAATAGAACAATATTTGATTGGACAAAATATTTTAGGATTCAGATCATTTTGACTCTCAATTTATGCCCCACAAGCCAATAACATTTTGTGAGGTTTTGCCTTCTTTAGTTTTTAATTTAGTTACTAATTAACTTAATAATATACCTTCGAGTGGCTATTATTTTTGTCATGCTTGAGGTCCACCTAGTAAGAATAGGGAACTTGAAAAATGAGCCAAACTCCTCTCCAAAGAAGATAACACAGATGGCAAGTAAAATATGTGAAAAGGTGTTCCACATCACATGTCGTCAGAGAAGTCCACATTGGAACAACAATGAGATACTTCTACCCAGTTAGTAGACTGGCCCAAATCCAGAATCCCAACAACACCAAATGGTGGAGAGGGTGTGGAGCAACAGGAACTCTCATTCAGTGCTGGTGGGAATGCAAAATGGTGCAGTCACTTTGGAAGACCATTTGGTGGTTCCTTAGAAACTAAACATATTTTTTCCATAAGATCATCCAATCATGCCCCTAGGTATTTACCCAAAGGAACTGAAAATTTAATGTTCACACAAAAACCTGCACATGGGTGTTTCCAGCACCTTTATTCATAATTGCCAAAACTTGGAAGCAACCGAGACAACTCTCCAGTAGATAAATGGACAAATAAACTGGTGCATCGAGATAATGAAATATTGTTCAGCATTAAAAAGAAATGAGTTATCAAGCCATGAAAAGACACAGAAGAAACCTAAAGGCATATTCCAAAGTGGAAAAAAAAAATCTGAAAAAGCTATATACTGTATGACTCCAACGACATGACATTTTAGAAAAGAGAAAAACTATGGAGACTGTAAGAAGATCAGTGGTTGCCAGGGACTGGGGGGGAAGGGAGAAGAATGATGACGAGACGGAGCGCAGCGGATTTTTAGAGTAGGGAAATACGCTTTATGACACATATGGTGGCTACACGTCATTATACATTTGCCCAAACCCATAGGATGTACAACACCAAGAGTGAACTCCAATGTCGACTGTGGGCCTTGGCTGATGCGGATGTGTCAGCGTGGGTTCATTGACTGTAAAAAGTCTCCACTCTGGTGGGGGATGGTGATAGTGGGGAAGCCTAGACGTGTGTAGGTATGCAGGTGGAATATGGGAATTTCTATACCTTTTCCTCAATGTTGCTGTGAGCTTAAAGTCGTCTTTTTCTTTTAAGATTTTATTTATGTGACAGAGAGATCACAAGTAGAGCAGCAGACAAACAGAGGGAGAAGCAGGCTCCCCACTGAGCCACCCAGGCGCCCCCTAAAAGTGGTCTTTTAAAAAAAGTCTTTAAAAAAAGGATAATGGGAAATTTTTTCCATTTTCCAAAATTATGTTCTCATTCTCTCAGCTTTTTCCCTCACCCCACTTCCTGAGAGTTGTATATGTGTCTAATGGCAAACCCCCATTTGTGTTTCTGCTTTAAATATACCCCTTGAAAGAGACCACTGCAAAGACATTTCAGCAAGTTGATGTGTAAATAACATTTTAATCCCTGCTCTTTTGTGAAGGGAGGTGGGGTTCCTAAGAACCCTACTTCAATACTCCCACAATTTATTTTAATATTCTGAAGTTCAGACTTGACAAATCCAAGTTTGCTTCCTTTCAACTTGTACAAATGATTCACCATTTTCCACACCCAGGACCAGTTTTGCATCCTGTGTTACTCCCCAAGGAGAAGGTCAAGTGTAGCTTACAGTGGGATCCCCATTCAGGGCCCTTTGTGAATCACTCTCTCTCGGCAACCCTCACGGCACCACAATATTCTTTCAAATCCTCTGTTCCGTTCCGCCCTAGTCACACAACCAGCACTATTCTAAGCTAACTTTGTTTTTATTTTTTTTAAAGAGTCTCCACTTTTTTTTTTTTTTTTTTTTTTTTTACTTTTTCCCCGGTTTAAGAGGGAAAGTGAAAGTATTTACTACAGCGGAGCAACAATACCTGGAAATCCAGTTTCAACGTTACTAACAACAAATCGGACAGTCCTACCGCTCTCCCAGCTTTCGGTTTCTTGTAAATTGCATTAATTCTATAAAATGGATGATTCACAGGATTGCGAGGCTCCGATGAACCGGCGGGTGTAAAAGTACTTTGGGAAGCATTGATATATGAAAATGCAAATTACTATTGAGGAGAGCAGTCACACGTCAGAAGTCCTGGAGTTGAGGGTCTCTTTAGCAAGAGGCCTGGCAGGTAAGATGGGTTGCAGTTCAAAAGCCACCGGGAAGCCCTGTGCGCGACCTTGCGGTCCGCGTTAGTGGTGTCACAGAACTGACACCAGAAAGCTGTACCTTCCACCTGTGGGGAGCAGTGCTCGCCTCTGGCTCTGCAGGGCCCTGACACGCATTATCTGGAAGCTCAGAGATGACACAGCCCAGCGGACTTTAGACCTCAGAGTTCCGCCCTTCCCCGGTCTGCCTTCACCTCGCGGCCCTGGGGGCGGGACCTGTTCAATTCCTGTCTGTTTCAAAGACTTTCCCGGCATCATCTAGCCTGAAACATCATTAAAGCAGCGAGCACACTTGAGATTAAGTAAGAATGGATTCTGAAGCCTCCTCTTGGGGTTATTATTGAGGTCTTTGGAGAATATTGGTTCCTTGAATCCTTACAGAATTTCAAAAAATAAAGTGACTGCTGTATTCTAGAAACCCCGTCTAAAATGCTCCCCTTATCTCCAGTGATTAACAGTCTCTCTGCTCCTCTGCCCCCTTATTAAGGATGACAGCTCCCGTTCGGATGATAAACCAGGCATTTCTCTTGTTTAATCAAACGTAACCTAAATATTTGTTCAAATTCATTGTCAGCCACTTCCTTTGTTTTCAGAATCAGAGATTAGTGAGGTTGTAAGTAAAATGCTTTCTGAAACTTTCCCATTGAGGTAATCTAGCTTAAATCCCTTTTAAATGGGTCTGTGGTAGCCTGTTGGCTTTTCTAATTCCTTATAATGGAATCTTATTAATTCAGTTAAAAACATAAGTTAAGCCCTGTGAATCAACTCAAAACAGTAGACCGAGTTATAAATTTCAAACACATCGGTAGTCCCCCTTTTCCCACTAAATAAGGAAAAAAAGTTATCTCCTGTGACTTTGTACAGTGTCCTACTGAATCATAAACCACATGTAGCTATTACAGCTCTCCATAACGTCTTTAAAAATATCGAGGACTATTTCAAAAAGTTTTATTTCTATTGCCATAATGAATTTATCATTATTCAGACTTTCAGCTTTTGCCCTAACATTCAAATGTCATTGGGTTACTTATTTCAACGCTTTCTTCAATTACTCGCAATTTGTTAAGAGTTCGTGAAGCTCTTCTTGTCACAAAATCAAAGTATCTCATGGCTGGAGAGGATATTACATTCTGTTCAACCGACATTTATTGGACAACTCGTTTTACGCCAGGCACTAAACTTAGTATGTTCCCGTATCTCACCTTCTTTAATCATCACAGCAATTTTAAGACGTAGGTGTTAGCACTCCTATTTTTAAAAATGAAAAAGCTAAGGATTCCAGAGGTTAAGTGTATTATCTACCGTCACGTGGCTGGTAAATGACAGGCTGGGATTGGAAGTGGAGAGGCTCTACTACGCACCAACTCCCTGTGCACCAACAGAGTCTCCTCTGTAACCCACTCTCGGGATGGGAGCCAGACTGAGCTTCAGAGGACTCAGGACTGTGTGATCAGCACCCTCCACACTTGGACATTTCTAACAACTGGAAAGATTTCCCTCATCCTGCCCCATCATCTCTACGAAATATAGGAAGTATCTCTATGAAGACACAGTGGATGTCAGACTTGGGGTTCAGATCCCTGTGCCTTTGAGGACTCAGGAACAGGGACACCTGGGTGGCTCAGTGGGTTAAGCCTCTGCCTTCAGCTCAGGTCATGATCTCAGGGTCCTGGGACTGAGTCCCCCATCAGCTCCCTGCTCAGCGGGGAGTTTGCTTGTCTCTCTCCCTCCCCCACTGTTCATTCTCTCTCTCTCAAATAAATAAAATCTTTAAAGAAGGAAAGAAAGAAAAACTCAGGAACATCCCTGCACCTTCAGAATTCCCAGCTCCAGGGAGACAAGTAAAAGCACCTAACCCGAAGTTTGACACAGAAGAGGTGTTTAACAGCGGATAAATCCCATACCTGACTTTTTCCTTTACTGAGGCCTTAATGATATGCTCAGGGGAGAAGGATGACTGGGCCACTTTGTAGTTGCCATTCTCCCAACGCCCCAAGGAGCCTTAAAATGATCACAACTCCAGATAATACCAAGTTTACAAAATAAACTCTTTATCTTTTCTCACACGTTAGCACCATGATTCAGCTGAGCCTCTATATACTTCTCTTCTTCCATGAATCTAGAAAGAACCAGTCCAACAAATGGGCTTTTAAACGTCTCCCTTTGGGGCTCCCCTGCAGGCAGGTCTGCTCACCAGAGTCCACACTGCCCTTGGCTCTTCCATCGCGTCCACAAGGCACACTTCCCTTAGTCGTTGGATGAATGGCAAGGTCATGAGTTCATGGAGAATAGTGAAGATATCCTGCCCAATTTGTCCTTTTCTTTCTTTCATTACCAACCCGACAGCTGAGCGAAGGCCTAAGGCCCAAAAGTTCTGAATAATTTTTCCTCCTTTCTTTGCCTCATTTCCTGGGGCTTTCTCTGTGTGGCTGATCGAGGAAACACACACACACACACACACACACATACACACACGCCTGTGCACACACGTGTACACAGCACAGAAAAGTGGGGCCAGAGTTGGACTGCATCTATTTCTAACTATAAACCTCAGATAACAAGATAATTCTTTGTACTTTTGAGGGCGCCACTCACATACCATATCCATGATTTTGTGTTAAGAGTGGAGAATAAATACCAGGGCACCCAGGTAGCTCAGATGTTAAGTGTCTGCCTTCGGCTCAGGTCATGATCCCAGAGTCCTGGGATTGAGCCCTGCATCAGGCTCCCTGCTCAGCAGGGAGTCTGCTTCTCTCTCTTCCTCTGCCCCTTCCCCTGCTTGCTCTCTCTCTCAAATAAAAATCTTTAAAAAAAAAAAATAGTGGAGAATACCTTGGTCTCCAAATATATAAAGTGAGGAATGGAACAAGGGACACGGAGAGTCTGACCTAAGAAATACTTCTGACATGAGAGACCACCCCGGATTGCTTTATAACAAAGAAGGTGATTTGCAGGGTAAATACAGGACATGCCCTGTGAGCTTTCTTATTACTGAAATTCATGCTTTGAATGACTGATCGGTGGCCGCTGAAGGATGGCAGTGTCTCTGTCCTCATCTGGAGACAGCGCCGTAGGAAACACACCTCTGCTCGCTGACGTTCCAAATTCCAAATGAAACATGGGAATTACCAATGTAAATCTCTGCATCCGTTTTTATAAGGAGATGCGAAGGGAGACAGATGTTGCCGGCTGCAGCTGTCCCTCACATCGTTGCCTTCATTCCAGGGCGGAGTCCCGGCCGCAGTGCTGAGTTTGGCCTTGGTACGGCCCAGGAGCCTTTGTTCCCCTACACCGCAATGCTCTGATCACAGCAGGAGCTTCCCTTTCTCTGGCCAAGAGTAATGTAAAAATTATAACACACGTAAAAGAGTTATCCTCTAGACAAGAGTAAAAGAATCCACAAACCAGGGCACAACTGGCAAGCCTTCCGGAATGCAGCGTTCATGTCTTAGTCCATTCAGGCATCTCTAACAAAATGTCCCAGACAGGTGGTTTATAAACAGCAGAAATGTGTTTCTCGTAGTTCTGGAGGCCGGCGGCCCTGGGCGGGGGAGACAGCATTGTCAGGTGAGTGGGCTCTTGCGGGCCACAGACTTCTCATTGTGTCCTCACTTGGCGGAAGGGGCTAGGGAGGGCTTGCGCATCACCAATCTTATTGGTAGGGGCTCTACCCTCACAGCCTAATCACCTCCCAAAGGCCCCACCTTCCAACATTATTCACTTTGGGTGTCAGGATTCCAACATATGAATTTGGGGGTGGGGTACAAACATTCACACCCTAGTAGTAGGCATTCTCTTCTATAAAAACAAAGAGTCCAAGTAAATACCTTCCCACTGCCCAGTCTGTCTCCTTCAGATCACTGACCTTTTCCCCACCCCAGCACACACACACATACACACTTGCTACCAAATTTGCTCACTACCATTGCAATGATCACTTTTAAGTAAACGTTTAAAGCACCTGTGAGTTCGGAAGGAGGACACTGTGGACAAAATAGGAATAATTTAAAGAATGAGAAGACCAGCCACTCTCCACCCAAAAGGATTTTCTTTGGACTGCCTGACTTGTCCACTTTCTTTCCTGTGTCCTGACATCGACTAATGAGACCATCCTTTGCATGAGCAGGAGTGGGTCTGGGAGGAGGGTGAGCCCCCGAATGCGGGCTGGGTCTCTGAGGTTGAGTTCTCGTGGAACCAGGTGTAATTTAGGAGTGAGGAAGGCGTTGGATGCGCTCTAGGGAGCTGGGAATTCTGGGAGGACAGATTTGAGGAGCTTCAGAAGAGTCTAGAAGGGATGTGCTAGGAAGAGGAAGCAGTCAAAGATGCCCCCCACCCTTCTTTCATGATCTTGCCGGAGGCCAGCCTCATGCCAGCAAAGAGAGGAAACGTATCTTTGCTCCTTCTGGCAGTTTCCCTTGGATTCTGAATTCAGGATTCTGAATTCAGGCTAGTGCTATAATTTAGTTACATTACCAAATAAATAATCTTTAGTTATTGATCCATGTTAGAATATTGTGCTATAGGAAAATGAATTCCAAGTTCCTAAAATCAATTTATATTATTATAATGTACTATGTATCATTAGGAACATAGTATTAGCATATACAGCATAAACATTTTTCCTTGAAACCGCTTGGTCTTCATACCCATCATTTAAAAAGACTACTTAGTATTCCATTTGGTAGGTTTACCAAAATTTATTTAACCTAAGTATCTCACAATAGGGAAATGGCAATTTCTATTTCTGCTCTTGAAACGGTTTCCAATTTTCTATTGTAAATAATACTGCGGTAAATGTTTTTGTAAATGGCATTCCGATATTTTACATTATTTACTTAGGATGGATTGCCACACGTGGAGAGGTAGAGTAAGGGGGTATGAAATGTTTATGGCTTTTCATTTGTGGAGCCAATCTGATTTCCCAAACGCCATGCCAGGGAACCTGCAAGAAAGCCTGGTGCTTTGAACACAATCAGCACTGTTTGCTTTTTTCCCTTTTCCCGTTGTTGTGAAAATAATAAGCCAAAAAAAAAAAAAAAGAGGTCTGTATCATTTTAATTTGCACTTCTTTAACTACTGGAGAACAAAGAATTCCATAGAAAGGTCTGGCAAGATGGGTGTGCCTCGGAGAAATGTCCATGTAGGCGTGACTTGGGAGACTGTGCACCCAGCACCACGTTTCACATGGTCAGATCACCTTGCAAGTTCAAAAATTTTGTCTGCTGATGTCGCAGAGTGGAGGGAATGGGGATTCCAGCTGACACTAACAGAGTTTATAAGAGACAATATAAAAATGAACTTTTAGAGGTCACTTAGATATTGTCTATTAAAAAGCAACCTCAGTGTATTCTATTTAATTCAGTAATTAAACTCAAGAAATCCAATCTAGAGAAATACTAGTACTACAGGAATATATATTCACAAGAACAGCTCATGACATTTTCGCATGATAATGAGATGTAGAGAAAAACACTAAATGTCCATAAATAAAAGAATTACTATAGAATTGTGGTACATAACCATTAAGAAGAGTTAGACGAGTGAGATTGATTTTTGATTCACTTAAGAAAATACTCTTTATATCATTAAGCATAAAAAAGCAGACCATGAAAAAAAAAAGGAAAAAAAAGAAAAAGAAAAAAGCAGACCATGTAGAGTTTGATTGTTTTATATTAAAAACTCAGACATGTTTGTGCATTATTATATACCACACACACACACACGCACACACACACACACACCAATGGAGTTGTTTTCAACATGAACAGAATCAGATTGCATACACGGCAAAATATACATATAATCCTTCCGGTCTTTTTCCAGGATTTCACAAACTTTAGCGCTGGCTACCTCCAGAGATGTGATGGGAGTGGGGACATGTAGGACAGTTTTGACATTTTACTCTATAAAAGTTCACCTTTTTTTTAAGATTTTATTTATTTATCTGAGTGAGAGAGAATGAGACAGAGCACAAGCAGGGGGAGGCAAAGAGGGAGAAGCAGACTCCCTGTTAAGCAGGAAGTCCCATTTGGGGCTCGGTCTCAGGACCCTGGGACCATGACCTCAGCCAAAGACAGATGCTTAACAGACTGAGCCATCCAGGTGCCCCTTATTTTTTTTTTTTTTAAACCATAAGCCTGGGTGACGTTTTAAAGCAAAAGTAGAATAAACAGATACGTGCCAACTCTCAGAGGGTTCCCATTTCCCAGTTCCAAGTGAAGGAAGGCTCCACCTTTGCAAATGACAGTGAAATTGAACATGTTCAATTTCTTTATTATATGAATTGTAATTTGAATTCTTAATTTATGCCTTCTGAGCACAGTGAGCTGTTTATTTATTAGGATATTAAAGGTTCCAGTTCTCCATAAACATGACAGGTCGATTGTACCGTTTGCTTTCACTTCACCAAAATCTCTGGGGAAAGACTTTAAAAAAAAAAAAAAAAGAACAAAGAGATCAAGAGAGTACAGCAGCTTTTAGAAAGGCTGGAACAAAATGGAGACACTTAGTAGACAGAAGAAAGCTAGAGTCTAAGATGGTCAAGCTTCAGGAAAAGCAGGTTTATAGATCTGGTCCCCTGAAAGGCTCAGAAATGGGAGGTCCCGGGTATCTCAGAAAAGATGGACTTGAAAACAGAGGATTGGCTTCAAGTTTATATAAAGAAGCCAGTCATCTCCCCACCACTGCAGCTGGGCAGCTGCCCCAGTGACAACAGGACAGAAGACTGGAGGTTTGCTCTCCGGAGGGGCTGGACGCTGGGACAGTCCACATGGTCAATGCCCAAGAAGCCATCATGATCTCACGGGAACTGAGCAGAAGTTTCCATTCAGGCTCCTAAAACCCTAGCTGCAATTCCTTGACAAGAAGGTGGGAGGAGTCCTCTCTGGGGCAAAGAAGAGGAGAAGGCTGGTGGATACACAGGACACACAGACACCGCTGTGAAGACCAGCCATTCTCACGGCATCACTGGCCATTTGGCTCAAGCCTCTAACATGACAAAGACCAAACAAAGGATCCAGTGCACACGGAGATAATACTGAGAGAACAAACTTTCTGAAAAACCAGACAAATGTCATTCATATTCTCTGTTCCAGTTCCCATGCTCATAACAAACTGCTCGCAAAACTTTGTGGTTTTAAATAACAACAGTTTATTATCTCAAATGGTTTCCGGGGATCGGGAAGTTGGGCAGGTGGCGGGGCAGTTCTGATTTTGAGGCTGGAAGGGAATTAAGGTCAGGTGGCAGCCAGACCTGGAGGAGCGAGGACCTGGCCAGCCTTCTCTCTCTCTCCCCTCAGGTGGACACAAGGCCCTTCCATGTGGTCATGCTACACTTGCTAGCGTGGTTTCTTCTGATGGGGTGGCCTGGGGACAGGTGAATGCGTTCCTTGTTGATCACAGCTGCGATCTGATTGGTCCAGTTCCCCGGACAGGAATCGAACTGCCCTTTGTAACCTATCCTTGGAGGTCATGCACCATCATTTCTGCCACATCTCATTGGTACAAGCCAGTCCCAAGGCTGCCCAGACTCTAGGGGAGGGAAATGAGAGCTCTTCTTTGGAAACAGATCAGAGAGGTACAAGAAAATATTGTATCCATATAAAAGTACATATAGAAGCCCTCTTCCTGTGCAATCCAGAGTTTAGAAATCACCAATTTTTCAAATTAAAATCAATAGCAAAAATTTTTAAAAAGAAAGACTTAGACGGTAAAAAAATCCAGTAAATCATGCAGGAAAAAAAAAATAGAGCAAAAAGGCAAAGAGATGGGAAACAAGACAGAAGAGCTAAGAAAGAAGATGAAACCAGTAAATTCAAATATGAATAATAAAAGATCTAGGAAAAGAGAACACAGAAAAAGAAATGAAGAAAATCATCAGAAATATGAGTCATGGTAATCTCACTCCTTCCCTGAACTGAAGGGCATAAGTTTACAGATTGAAAGGGCTGAACATAAAGAAGGGGGAAAACCACATGAATTCATAGCATTATAAAATACCAGATTATAAGGCATAAAATAGGAAATTCTCAAAGTTTCCAGGAGGATCCAAAAGCTAATTCCAGGGCCACAGCTATGCAACCAGCCCAGAAAACAGCCAGCTCAGGTTGAGGAAGGAAGATGGGGAGTCTGGGGTGATGTGTCTCAGAAGTTTTGGAACAGTTTACCTGTGTTTGCAGAGTTACACCTCCAACTGAGAAATAGGGGATTCACTGGGGATAGGTATGTAGGAAGCAAGGCAAATGAAGACACCAAAGATTGCACCAGGATAGAGACACAAGTGTTATGACCAAGAATAACAATACAAGCTTATTACTTAAGAAATAGGGAGTTAGGGGCACCTGGGTGGCTCAGTGGGTTAAGCCTCTGCCTTCGGCTCAGGTCATGATCCCAGGGTCCTGGGATCCAGCCCTGCATCAGGCTCTCCGCTCAGCGGGTTGCCTGCTCCCCCCAACCCCGCCTGCCTCTCTGTCTGTCAAATAGATAAATAAAATCTTAAAAAAGAAAAGAAAAGAAATAGGGAGTTAAACGTCATGGGGAAAAAGCTTGTTCTATTCAGTGGGAAAATGGGAATTGGGAGTTGGCATAAGGGAGCGGGACGTGAGGACCTCTGTTAATATGTTTTAAGCCTTGTAGAAACACTTGAGTTCTTAGATCTGGATGTCATATCATGCTTTAAAATGATAAACTTAAACACCACCTTCAAATGATGGCTGAAAATGCAAACCAAAAAAATAGAATAAAGCTATTTTCACTCCCCTCCCTCAAAGCCACTGATAAGAAATAGAACAAAATAAAAGACCAAAAACACCCCATCTGTCTTCAGCGAGACATGGAAAGAGCCATCAGCACAAACCACAGTTAGGCAACGTGAATGCCAAGAGCACTGAGCTGTGGATCAGATGAGAGAAGGCAGAGGAATCAGGTTTTCTTAAGTTGGTTGACTCAGATTCAGCAGAGCCTTTAGTTCCACCTCACCGTCTGGCCCCTCTTCTTTTTGTGAGGTAGGACTCTTAAAAACATAAAAAAACTTTAATAAATTATTTATTTGAGAGAGCAAGAGAACAGGAGCGGGGAGGAGAGGCAGAGATTGGGCAAGGGAGAAGCAGACTCCCCACTGAGGAGGGAGCCTGATGCGGGAGTGTCCCAGGACCCTGGGATCATGATCTGAGCTGAAGGCAGACGCTTAACTGACTGAGCCAACCAGGCACCCTCTGACTCTTTTTTTTTTCTTGTAAAAGTAGCATAAGAGTTTATAAGTTATTTGAATCTTCTGGTGCTGTTTGAATTTTTTAAATAATGAGCATGTTTCTTTTAAAAACCCAGTCTGGTTCTTAAAAAAAAAAAAAAAAGAAGTTTCTTTCCTCTTTTTTTCTTTGGATGAACACACTTTTGGGATGAGAAGATTTTCACCTACTAGTCTAGAGTTAGAAAAATATCATTATCTTTTTTTCTGCAATGTTTTTCCCCTGTGGTTGCTTTCAGATCAAATACATTAACCTATTGAAAATAACAGTCTGACTGTACTATACAGTTGGATAGGTTGTGCACTGAATCACAGGCTTTTAGAGGAAGGTAAAAGTGTTAGAATTTAGCTCTACCTGCCCTCTCATGTTACAGATGAGGACCAGGCAGCTGTTACCTAGGGTAAACAGAGACTCATAATGCTGTTAGGGACCCACAAAAATATAATAATTTATTTAAAGATCTTAAGAAAAAAATCAACTTTTAGGTTGAAAAAACTACTTCAATACATGATATTAATGTATTCATCTTTATTCCAATGCATTCGTAAAATACAATTTTTCAAAATGTTTTAGGGAGGAAAGGGCCCACAAGAGACAAATGTACGAGGGCCCACAAAAGTCAACATGTGACCCAGATGAGGACTCTGAGGACTGAAAATATTCCCAAACTTGGTGGCAGAGCCTAGACTAAAACTCAGGTCTCCTAACTCCTCCCATTGTGCCTGTGTTCCTACCGTCCACTCTTCATCATGGCTGTGCAGTGCTCTCCTCCAAGGAGAGCTCCAGATTCCTCATCTCAAGCGCCTTCCAGCCATGAGCCAAGAGGCGTCTTCGGCTATAGCTGAGCTGGCCCGACCTCATTTCCCATTATTCATCACAACGTATTCCACCCTTGCTCATTGCTCCAAGTCCACTTGTCCATTCCCGGCTCTGGTTCTCTTTCCCATTCGGCCCACGTGGAGCAGCCTTCCCATTTCCCTCTGCCTGCCCAAGAGTAACGTCCCCTCTAGAGGCTTTGTTCCAACACAGCCTCTTTCAAGGTGCCTTCCAAGATGACTCCAGGCTTGAGTGATCAGTGCTGTGCATAAAAGTGCTTAACATCTCATAACAAATTATCTTATCTTGTCTCATCTCATCTTGTATTATCTTGTCTCCAGTATTTCCATCTTGCTGCCCATTTTCTCATAGAGGGCTGGAGAGCAGACGCCCCACCATATACGCTCACCAAGCACATGATCAGGACTCAGTAAGCCCCCAGCTGACTGGTGGGAGCCTCTGACGACTCCTCCTACCATCATGAGGTTAAGTACAACTTCTTCTGGGCCCCTGAAGTAGACATGGCTTTCCTTTCTCTTTCTTATATTTTGTATCCCCTGAGATAACTGTCACACGGTCTGACTCTAAATCCCTTAAAGGCAGGAGTCTCCAGCAGTGGTTGGCTCATAGTGGATGTTTTGTAACTATTTGATGAGTGAGCATTTTCTAGAACCAGCTCTTCAGTTGGATTTCTTAGTTCTGGAAATGTGTATTTATTTATCTTTATTTAAATGGAAATGTTCTATCTTTAATGTGAGCTCCCCACCCCGAGGAAAAAAAATTAGGAAAAATAAACAAAAAACAAGAAGCCAGCTTACGGGCACAATGAAAATGGTGAAGTTATTTCTGAGGAGTCTTGTTGGCCTCTCAGAGTTTCCTGCCCTGTTATGTCAAATCACAACCCAGACAGTAACTAGCTTTCCAAGCCTGATGAGCGTCCCACTTACATGTAATTGATCTGGTTTCAGTTGGTGTCTTTGGGCAATGAAATATCACAAAGACTTTTTCTTCCTTTTGCTCTGGTGCTATTTTTTAAATCTGAAGTCCACGGTGATGAAATAACTCCAAAGCTATGATACTCATTAAATAATTCAAGTCAGAATTTAATATATCCTGTAATTAAGAGGCTTAGAAAATTGTTCCAAGCTCCTGAAGACCACTTTCATTTCTCCGTTTTCTTGGCATCCTGAGCAACTCCTTTCTGAGAAATCACTACTGAGTAGTCAAACCACAGCAAAGACCATTGGGAGAAGAAAAGGGCAAAGCTCGGGCATTCAGAGCACATCCCACCGACCCACAGATGGCAACAGGAATTTAGAAACACCTACTGAAAAGTACCGGCATCAACATTTGACCTGTCAAATCTAATTACTTTCGTCTTGATCATTGTACCAGGTCACTCTCAGCTTTGCAAACACTACTGAAAGCACAAGTGCAAACAGCCTTTTTAAAGAGCTTCTAGAAGAATCTCCCATTTGCACATACATATAAGATTAATTTTCCTCAGAGCTGACCAATTTCAGGATCAACAGACTACTTAATCCCAAGGAGCAATCATAAATGAAATTCCCTAAAATTGTTTTCAACAGTCAGGACCCAGCAAGGGAAACTGTATTTTTTGAAAGTATAATGCAAAATGTCTCATGCCTTAATCCCAGATGAATTAAATCAACCACCAATAATTAGACGTTTCTGATTCTGGATGTGGCCAGCCGTGGGAGAGTTCACAGCAGCAGGGAGTGGGGCGGGGAGGGAAGGCTGGAGGGGGGCACAGAGCAGGCCAGGGTTTGTCACCACACGACAGTAGACAGTAGAGGGAACCACTTTGGATCAGAATGGTGACTGGCTCCTTGCAGTGAGGACCAGGGAGACCCAGCGAAGATGGCAGCACACTCGTGCTGGGGACCTCCCTGAGGTCCGCTTGTATGAACGGACTCACGTACACAGGAATCCAGTGAGGTAGGTGGTTCCACTAAACCCATTTTACAAATAGGAAAAGTGATACACAAAGGAAGGAAGTAGCATGGTTGAGGTTTTCCCTCCAAGTGGCAGAGCAAAGATTTGGACACAACTTCGCTGCAATGCACCCACCCCCAACCCCTTGACCACTGAGCTGTGATCCTCTCCACGAGGTACCGAGCAGAGGCCAGTCAACGGAACTGAGAGGACAGGAAATACACTACAGGACACACGCACGTTCTTCCAGGAAGCTGAACAGTTGGCAGCAGGATCCAGGCCCAGGAGAGGGACACGGGAGGGGCCCTAATAGAGCTGGGACTCTTTCTCGACAACATGTCCCTAACGCCTTGACTTATGTTCCTAAGAGGAAAAAAAAAAATGTTAAGCATGAGTCCTAATTTATATAACTTCATTTGCATATTCCTTTTAAATTTTTGTACATGTACTACTGAATTAATGTTCATCATAAAATATGCACAAAGGGAAAAATTATTCTTTTACATGAAAAACTTATCATAAATTCACTTCAAATAGCGTCGACTTGTACTAGCACTAGAAATGTGTATCCCTGACCAGAAATATATTTTTAAAATAATTTGGATCTAGTTTTTATTGTGACATTTATCAGAATTTCTTGATCTAGAACCCAGGTTTTCTAGAATTCTTCCCTGATTGTTTAAAACTATTTATCCACATATGGCTGATTACTTGTGGGGGGAAAAAAACACAATGCAAGACCTTTGGTTTATTATATAATCCTGAAACTGTATGTTAAAACAAAAACAAAATAGCCTTTAAAAAGCCTGCAGCAATAAAAAAAAAAAAATCACGCAACAAGAAAAATTTCCTCTAGAACAATTCCTTTAAGTCCCAGAAACAAAGCCAAAATGTCAATCCATTCTTTTTAACATTTTTCATAGCAAAACAACAGCCAATGTACAAAAATAAAGCACTAGAGTTCAAACGATCCAAGCTACGGCCAATGACAGAGTGTGTCGCATTCAGGGCAAAGCTGTATTTTTCTGATCGCAGCAGTAACTCATACAGGACAAAAAGAAAAATTAAATTACACCAAAAAAAGCGTTTCAGCAGGCCTGACGGACAGGAGTTCCCCGACAGCTCCTCGAAGTCCATCAGCCAACTAGCGCCGGGTGGCCAAGCCAACGGCCTCTTGAAACCAGATCTAATGGGAAGAGGAGGAGCCTGGGAAGCTGCTTCAGCAAACCGGGACACTTGTCAGTCACATCTCGTGTCAGGCTTCCCACCGTCCTGCACAGTAGAGATTAGTCCTTCACGTTCCACATGTGCGGTCTTCACTTGAGACTCCCCTGAAACTCTGGAAAAGCTAGAAGTTATTTTCAGCTGGAGCCACTGATGCCTACAGATCGTTTTCCTGCCCAGATCTGGACCTGACAGAAACTATCAGGGGACACTCCTGGCTTCTGTATGGGGGGGTGGGGTGGCTGATCAGCTTGATGGTAGTCAGGTCGGAAAGGGGTTGACCCAAGACTGTGGCAGCCAAGGCTGTGGTCGGCCACTCAGAGCCGACCACCCCTGGGTGTAGAAGATGACACCCTCTGTTGGGTTTTTTGTGGGGTTTTTTTTGGTGGGGGGAGCACAGTGTATTGCAATTTGCCTTTGAGGTGATAGGTTTGGCAATGCAAAATTACACAAGAAGTAAAAAAAAAAAAAAATCTGTGAGAATATCTCATAAAGGTTTTAAATCATCAGGTATCTATTGTAGATTATCCATTGCCTTACGTGCTTTAAAGTGACTCCTTCTCTAGGCACTTCAGGTTTCTTCCTAATGGCTGAGGTAGACCATGTGTGCCACAGGCCCTTCAAACTCTCCCACATAGAATTACCTGCATCCCTACTCTTCAGCTGTGAGGCTCACGACGACAGATGTCCTCCCCAAGTGATGTCACACCATTGTAGCTGGTTGAGGACATTTTGTTCTTACTTCTGGATACTTCCTGGGCCCACCTCTAGAGAAACATGCAGTGTTCATGTCTTCAGATAATGTCCTTGTGAGGCAACAGAATGTTCCTGAGAGCATTCTGACTCTGTCCTTGTCTTAGAAGATATCTAAACCCTCACAGAGTATTTGTGTTCAAGGTACTAGTTAGAAAACGTGGCCTTCAGTTCACTGCTGCTTACTGCTTAGGAGAAGCTCCGTGGAGAGAAGACATATTTAGGAGGACAGGCTCATGGGTGTGCAATCTACACACTGCCCTGGAGAAGCGTTGCTCCCCCTGGAAGCCATAACTTCTTAAAAATATTGTTGTCTGAGCCTCATCTAGAACTTGGTGTGCTATGGTGCTCTGAGGACACAAAGAGGCCATTGAGGATGGAGTGGAGAGAGCAGCAATGGGAGGAATAGAAGGAAACAGGGAAAGGGAGCTGAGGGGTTTGGGAATGAGGAGAAGACGCCCAGATTTGGTAGGGCGTGGTCAGTCATAACAAGGACTTGGCTTTTGCTCAGAGGGAGGTGACATGATATGACATACATTATAAAATCATTCCGGCTAAATTATCCCCTCTTTCCATTGCATCACTTAGAATAAACCCAAAACTCAAAATGGGGAACAAATTTCCAAGCTATTACTCAAATGTCTGATGGAAAGAAACAGCTAGGATCCTAAATGCCAGGATCTCCCCTGGGTCATCTCCCTGGATTCCAGAAAGAGCTACGTAGAAGGCATGTGTCAGGCAAGCTCTCTCCAGTCCTCCTTCACTTGGGCATGTCCAGAAGTCATTACCATAAATTCTAATTGAATGGCTTGGTACAAAATGGATTGAAAGAATAATATTTTGGATATACTAAGTTAAATACAATATGTTATGAAAATTAGGTCAGTATTTTTTTTTTTACCTTTTTAACATGGCTACAAGAGAATTTAAAACTACAAGTGTGGCTCACACTGTATTTCTATTGGACTGTGCTGACTTAGAGCATTTCAAAGACTGGTCTTTGAACCACAACCCTTTGTCTCCCAAACCTTCATGGTACACCTACCATGGAACCACACTCCAGAATGGCTTTTTTTTTTTAAATATTTTATTAATTTGACAGAGACAGAGAGAGCACACAAGCAGGGGGAGAGGCAGAGGCAGAAGCAGACTCCCCACTGAGCAGGGAGCCTGATGCAGGACTCCATCCCAGGACTCTGAGATGATGAACCGAGCCAAAGGCAAATAATTAACCATCTGAGCCACCCAGGCACCCCAGTAATTTTTTTTTTTAAGGAAAATGCTAAATTGCTTTGTTAGATCTTTCTTCCAGGTAAAGCCTGAGTAGAAAGCATTGAAAGACAGCACAACATAGTAGGTAGTAGTAAGAATTCCCTAGATGTGTGACCACAGGAGAGCTACTAACCTTCTCTGAGTTTTCCATTCCCTTCTCTATAAAATCTCAATAACGTGTCCCTCAAGACATTGTAAAGCTAAATAACATAGATCCTAACTCTCTGTAGGTGGTAAAACCTGTTATAATTGGCACTGAGCTTTAGAAAAAGTGGGGAGGCACCCTGGACCCAGGGGATGTGATTCTGTGTAAGCAGTGATACCCCAATTCCCACATCAACTGAGGTACAGAAACCCATCATCTTCCTAACCACTCTGGAGTCCCTTCACCCTGTCCCTCTGTTATCAAAATGTCTGAATGACACTCAAACCTCAGAATAAAAACAAGTACAAAGGGAATGTCATTTGGAAAGTGTATTTTTTGATGATCAGACTGTGGTTGCCATGAGCTTTCACTAAATACGACTAAATAGAAGGGCACACCGTTCTTCGCCAAGACAGCAAGAAACAGACGGCCCAAGGTCTGAAACACCTAGTACTCACTTAAACTGTCGTGCTTATGAGGGTTTGCTTTATCTCACTGTTTATGTCTTTCTGCCTTGTGATCCCAAAACCATTATCTATTAATGCTCATCTGCCTTGGAAGTTTAATTTGTATGTCATTTCTCCCAATGGCCAAGTGCAACACTCTTTTTTTTTTTAACCTTCTGCCTGAATTCATTAAAACAGTTTGTCTTCAAAAATTTTCTTTTTTCATTGACGTGGAAAGACTCACCTGATTGGTTTCTCTAATTTTTAGGAGGCAACCGGTTAAGCTGAGTTGGTTTCTCATGCAGTTAAGTCTTCCTTCTCTCCTCCAGCAGGTCATTTCCAATTAGAATGAAATCAGGAATTGGCAGGCAGCATGCATTTGAAAACACCATCGATGGTCATCGTGATTTCTAAACCCAGAGGCACCATCAGAACAGAGTCATATCTGTAGGCATTCCACTATACTTGGGACTATTGAAAAATGAGAACTTTATGCCTTTCCCAAACTATGGAACAAAAAAGATAACAATAGAGAGGGAAACGTAACAGTTTAAAACAGTAATGTATGTGGCTCTTGAGCTCTGTTTCTGGAGGAGAATGTGACAAGGAGAAAAAGCATATGAGTAAGTCGGGACAGGGACATTCTCACTTTCTGAGCCACAGTCATCTACACCAGACCTAAGACCAAAGATTTAAATACCAGAGACTGTGTCCTCAAACTCTTTCTTTGAACAATTGGCCAAGGTGCTGGATATTACACAGAGTCTTGTAGAGAATCCTTGACCTTGAGCCGTCACAAAAATTCACCTGCTGTGAGTCCTTCCCTTGGCCTCTGTCCTGCTACCTGTGGTCGCCTTTGCAGTTCCTCATGTGTCAAAAACAGGTCATAAGCAAGCACTCGGGCAGACTGGGTCTCAGTATGTCACTGGGCAGCACATGCTTTCTGGAGAACCATTCTTTGGTGCTTTAGAAAGTGTGTGCTTGTGTGCTTGTGTGTGTGTGTGTGTGTGTGTGTGTGTACACATACATGTTTTCTGGGGGAAAATGCATGCACATTTATTTATAGGCAGGCTTGCAGAAAACACACACACGTGCACACACGTATATACATACACTCCCCATTTGGAAAACCACTTTGGGGTTGATTTTATGTGTATATAAAGAGAGAGAGAGAGAGAGAGCTGTAGAACTATATAGAAAGCCTCATGCAAGTATTTTTTATTTATTTCCTATAAGAATAAATTTGTTGCATGCAACAGTGAATAAATCTATTCTTTTCCCACATATGTGCAAAAAGAAGGGGCATGCTCCAAGAATCTACAGAGGAGGGAAGTTTTCTAATAGAGGGGAAACTATTAAAGCAAAATTTTAGTTGTCGATTTTGTAACTGAACCTTTTTCCTCCCTTGAAAATGTTTTCACTGTAGTAGAAGGAAAAGCAGACCCAGCAAATGCCCCCTCAAGGTTAATTTCCCCTGACAGATTACAAGCATAGATATAAAGATTTCAAGAGGGTCCTCATGGTGATACAGGGACCGTGTCCAGTCATTCAAGGCCATGTGTAATAGTTCAGTGAAGGAGTGTCCCAAATTCATGCTTCTACTTTTTTTTCCTTCCTCCTCTTCTCATTTTTACTTCTTTCTCCTTTTCTCCTTCTTCCACCAAAAGGCAGACAAAGTATCATAACTTTTTTTTTATGACAATCTCATTTTCAGGAACTCTGGGTAATTCATAATTCTGGGCTTATTTTTTCCAAAGTGTAGTGATAGCTAATTATTTCTTGGTTTCTTTGAGATGAGTCTTTGCTTTTTACCCCATGTTTTATCTTCTTTGAAGAAACTATCCTCAAAAAGGTATAGATGGTAATAGAAATATATTACTAGCCTGTCTTCCGTTTTCTCTCAGGGGAGTGGTTGGGGGTCCTCACTCTGAAAAAAATTTGAAGATGGCCAAACTGGTCCATAATACCACCAGTTCATTCATTAATTCAGTGAGTGTGCTTTAAAATACCTAGTAAGCTGCAGGAAATGTGCTGGACTCTGGAGACACAAAATCAATAAAACAGTGTTTGCCCTCAAGGAACTCTTGGCCTTCGTTATACTCATGTGTAAACTACCAAATGTAGTTTAAGCCTTTGGAATTACTATATTTTGAATTTATTTCACAATAGAATGAATGTTTAAGTCTAGTTCTCACAGCAACAAGTGATAACCAGTGGGGGTGGGGGGGGAGCCAGGTTGGTGATCACTGCCAAACCAGTTTTTTGTTGTTGTTGTTGTTACTCAAAATAAAAATCACTTTAATATAACGAAAGCTCATCATAAGTAATTGGACATTTTGGGGTGTTCTGGTTGTTCTTTTCAATTGACCTCTTAACTGGTAGAAAAAATGGAATTTTATCACTTAAGGAGTCAATTATGTCTTTATGCTTGTGAGTAGTGAACAATCAGTGGTTACTTGATAACTAATTTCCTTTTAAAGTTCCCAAAGAAGAAACTGGCAAACAGATGGGTTTGTGGAATTCTATGAAAACAGCTGGAACTTGCTTAAGCATGGCTGGGAGAGAGGAGAGAACATTTTCTGAAGTCCAGAAAATCTGTATGTGTCCCTTCCTGATTAGTAGGATGACCTTGGGCAAATTATTCCCCTAAGCCTCAGTTACCTTATCTGTAAAATGGGAATGATAACATCTATGTCAAAAGTGTTGCTGTTGAATGATTTATTAAATAAGATAATATATGAAAATTGCATATTATGACTGACACATCGCAGGAACTCAGGAGACGCTCATTTCCTATGGTGTAAAGTGCACTCACTAAATCAACAAACTTTCGTGAGTGCCTCTCTCGACTAGACCCTGGGACTATCACAGTGAATGAAAAGCAGCACTTGTCCTCAAGAGCCCTTATAGTCCAGAATTCTACATGGCTCATCGCATCAGCTGAGCCAGCGAGAAAATCTGGGATGTTTAGCGTTAAGTGAAGATCAAAAAAGAAGCAACTTGCTACTTATCAACAGAATGAGTAGAAACCGCCTAGTGTTTGAAAAAGGCATAAATTATGTACTTAGATAATTTTACAAATAAATAATTAAGCAAATAATGTGATTCCTAAAAGCAGCAGCTCCAGAGCAGACTGGGGAGTTAGCAGAGCAGAGGGGAAATGAGACAGAGGCCGCTGGGGGACTTTATCCACTAATGCCACTCAAGCACGTGACCAGTCTTGTCCAAGCAAGGTTCTAGCTTGCTAAGCCAATAAAAAGAAGACAAAGCAGTCAAAATGAAGACCATCTGTTAAGTTGCAAATCATTCCATTCTTTGGGTTGTATTATTCTAAAAGCATTTTATAACACTGAGTATGGGGGTTATAGCTCTTGGTACTAATCTTGCACCTTTCCTGCAAATCTGAAATGATTTCAGAGTATGTTGTTCTCTTAAAATGTTTAAAAAGAAGCGATTTGGGGCGCCTGGGTGGCTCAGTGGGTTAAGCCTCTGCCTTCGGCTCAGGTCATGGTCTCAGGGTCCTGGGATTGAGCCCCGAATTGGGCTCTCTGCTCAGTGGGGAGCCTGCTTCCTCCTCTCTCTCTGCCTATCTCTCTGCCTACTTGTGATCTCTCTCTCTCTGTCAAATAAATAAATAAAATTAAAAAAAAAAAAAAAGAAGAAGAAGAAGAAGAAGCAATTCAAGACCCTCCAGAGCCCCCGTCCTGCCTTCTAATCCCCAGCAGGTCATGGCCACACATCAGCTCACGTTTCACACCAAGTCATACCGCCCGACCTACAGCAGAAGTGCCCCGCCCCCGCTGCCCATGGCAGGAATCTGAGAAAATGTCGAAATATGCCAACAGGCTGGCCTTTCCCCTGACCGGTTAAACCCAATTTTCTGAGAGTTTGCCTTAGGTATTTTTTTTTTAAAGCACAGCCGAGGTTGCAAAGCTCTGACGTCATTTCCAGAACAGCACACGCTCCTCCATGCTGCGAGGACCTTGCCTGCCCTGCGTTTCTTGCAAATACATATTCACTGTCACCTTCTTCATGAAGAAGCCCAGACTTCCCCACACAACGAGCCGATCGTTCTCTCCTCCCGCCACCTCCTCCTCCTGACTCTGGGTCTCACACTGAGTGTGTTCTAAGGCTACGGTTCTTCTCTAGGGAAGAGTCCTCGTCGTGTTTGCTTTTGTTATCAGCACGGGCCTGGCATACCGTGAGGTTCCAAGAAATGTTTACTAAATTAAAAGCAAACAGGGTTGCGCTTGTCAGACTAAAGTTAGAGCAAAGAGCCGTGAGGGCGCTTGAGGAGGAGCTGGGGGAAGGAGGTGGCGTGACAGCTGCTGGGAGCGGGGAGAATGGCAGGGCCGGTGAGCCGGCCGGGAAGGAACTGGCAGGGCCACGAGCAAGTCACCCAGTCTGGCCAGACCACAGGCAGAGGACGCAGGGACCCGGCGATGCGGCCGAGGAGGGAGTGGGTCCGGATCACAAGGGTGACGAAGCCCACCGGGGAAGTGGAGGCCGCATTTGGCACAGCGCAGAAACATCTCGAGCATCTCGGTGCATCGTTTCCAAGTGAATTAATTTTTCTTATTTTTCCTTAAACTTTTGAGGGTGAAGTCATGAAATCTGATTTATACTACTAACCCTCCCCCCAGAAAAATGCATAGGCGCTTTTGCCCGAAGTTTCAGGAGATTTACAGATTCCCTGAAATGTATCTAGTGACCAGGCCTCTACACACACACCCGGTGATATTCCAGATTTTAAGAAAAAGGATGAAATTTACATTTAAGGATGAAATTTAGGTTTAACAGTTTCTTCTCATACCAATCCATTCAGCCAGAATGATTGTTTAAAACTGCAAATCAGGGGGCGCCTGGGTGGCTCAGTCGGTTAAGCAGCTGCCTTCGTCTCAGGTCATGATCCCCACGTCCTGGGACCGAGCCCCAAGTGGCTCTGCAGGGAATCTGCTTCTCCCTCTCCCTCTACTCTTCCCCGCCGCTCGTGCTCTCTCTTGCACGCTTTCTCTAATAAATAAGCAAAATCTTTAAAAAAAAAAAAAAGAATGTACAGAAATGACTGGTTGTTAGCCAGAGGAGGATGTACGTTCAGGGAGGATTTCTGTAACATGGGAATGATTTAAAGGCTACAGCAATTAAATAACCTGCTGGACCCGGGCCACAGAGCTGGTTGGTGGCAAAGCCAGGACTAAACCCGTCTTTATATTCCTGCCCTCCACTTACACACATTTCCTCCCTGACTCCGTGTGTCACACGGAACTTACTGGGACGGAGTCCTTCCCTCACTTACTCTTTCTAGAGTGTTCTCACCTGTTGACCACCATTTTTTTTTCCAGTAATGCTTATTAACACAATTTCAGGAGCATGACCCAGGAAATTCTGGATGCAAACTATCTTCCCACTTGGGACTCAAGCAAAGTTGTTCAGTGCTGTTGGCTCTTAAACTCCCAAGCAAGGAGGCCCCCTGGCCCCTACACGGTCAAGTCCTAGGTCCCGTAGCTTCTTCATGTGTTTCAAGTCACATGCTCTACACTTGTAGCTCATGGTCGGCACATGCCACTCGGGCTTCAGAGATTTTTCTCCGGGATTTTCTCACCCTGGTGCAGATTCAGACACTTGAAGCTTATCGTGTAGAAACTGACCTGCAAGTAACCTGGCCTTTAGAGAGAATGTGGGGAAAGTGGTTACAAAAGATACGTATCCGCCTGGGGAAACAGTGCGAGTTAAGGTGAACATTAACTCATCCAGGCCCAATGTTGTTAGTCCACAACGATCAGAGTCCATGGAAGAAAACATGAAACAAACAGAATAAAAAATTCAAGAGGGAAATTCGAAGCAGCACACTTGGGGAGAAAAAGCAGATTTTGCCAGTGGAAGGCCAGGAGAGAAACTAGTTGTATTTCAGGAAAGCAGGGCCTTGGGAGTACAAGAGGAAACGAGTTAAAGGAGAGCTGGGCCTTGCAGATTACCCCGGAAGGAGCCGGGCCTAATGCAGAATCAGGATATATGCCAAAGGGGTTGGCCAAGGGGTCGAGGAGCAGAGCGTCACGACATTTGTTTAACTCTTTTGCTAGATGATTCATTAAAACGCAGCCCGTGAGAATGGCCATTCTGGACAATGGAAGTCAGCCGTGGAAAAGCTTGAGTGGCCCTGAGGCTGGGACCCTGGTCTGTGTTTCCTTGTAGTACAGTGCCTGCTCCCCAGGAGTTCTGCCTGGGTTTTATAGAACTTCTCATAAAGGACAGAGCTTTCAGGGTCCAGGGTCCTGGGACAAGATAGAAGAGAGCTGTGGAAGGCAGGAAGGAATCAGCAAATACTGAAGTGTTTCTTTACAGCGGAAGAGAAAAGGCAAGTAGCCTTTAGTATGGACTGAATGTGTCTGTCCCCCCAGATTCCTGTGCGGAAGCTGTAACCCCCAATGGGACAGTATTTAGACATGGGGCTTTTGGAGGTACCTCGGTTTAGATGAGGTCATGACGGCGGGACTCCCATGAGGAGATCAGGGCCCTTCTAAGGAGAGGAAGAGACCAGAGATCTAGTTCTCTCTCTCTCCCTCCCTCCCTCTCTCTTGCTCGCTCTCTCTCTGCTGTGGGAGCACAGAGCAAGAGCACGTCTGACTGCAGGCCAGCAGGAGAGCCCACACCAGAAAAAGAATCAGCCAAGACGTCCATGTTAGACTTAGAGACTCCAGAACAGCGAAATAGACTCCCGTTGTTTGAGCCGCCCACTTGTGGGCGATAGATGTGGTTTGCTCGAAGGACTGGTCAGTGACCTAGTGAGCTCACGCGCTGGAGGCAGTTCACACCGGCTGGGAGATCACCCGTGAACCTGTCCTCTCAACTCCGTATTAGTGATGTGTTGGCAGCTTGAATTCAGCCGTGGTAGGAGCATTTACACGAGGGGAATAGGGAACACTCTTTGCTTACTTAAGATTCTTAGGAGAATCAGCTACTCCAGATTCCCGGGCATGCCATGGCATCAGCTAGATGAAAGACTTGTGGGAGCGGAGTTTCCTGGAATTCTCACGTTCGGAATCAACCTTAATTTCTCTTGTTGCTGTTTCTGTTTTAATGACTAGTACACAATGGCATTCTTCAGTTCTCTTTCGCGACCCGTCCAGAATTACTGTTCAGCTTTTGTGGACTCTCGTGGCAAACTACCCATCACTTAAAGCGTTGTTTCGATTGGGAAATACTTCCAAGTTTGCAAGTTACTGACTTTAAACTTTTGGAAAAGAGCCCATTTGTGGGCGAGGGGCTTTCAGTTCTGGGTCCTTGTGGGGAAGTGAGAGAATGAAAAGACTCAGGATGATTTTTAAAATACAGGTTGCAAGATATAGCCTAAGCAAAAAAGGCAAAAAGAAATGGAATTATTGAGCGTGAGGAAGAAAAGATGAGGGGCAATTTAGTAACGGGGTGAGTACCAGCTGCTTGCCTTTCCACGTTAAATATCGGGGATTTGGTCAGACAAGGAGAAGAATATCTTTGTGGTAATATTCTGGGATGGGCAGTTTGTGGATTTTATTTCAAATATTTGCAGACTTCTTTTCATCAATCGGGGTCCATTTCGAGAATCAAGAAATGATTACATGGTTGCTTGCCTGCCTCAAGGTTCCTGTCAAACTTAGAATCCTGAACCTACAGATTTCGGACTGTAGCTCGGAATTTCGGGAAACATGATCTAATTCCACAGATCTCTTTTGTAATACATCTTAGAATAATGAAATTCCAAATTTATCATTTTTTTTTCTATCCAAAAAAATGAATATCCTAAAACTTAAGCTATCTCGTCTTAGTATAAAACCGTACATTAAGCATTGTACATCAGTAATTTTTGATCATCCAATGAGGGAAAGGACGTTGTTTGGAGCGTGTTAAATTAGTGTTATTTTAGTTTTTCCTTCAGGAGGGATGGGAGTGTTCCTTTCCTAAGTGATATTCCACACCCTGATTTGGCATTTCCTTAAAACCGTCTGAAGCAGTGAAATGACGGCTATAAATCTGCCACTTGGAAACTGAGATGGTTCACAGCACTCCCAGGCCCTGGTTTAACAGTTGGTTTATGACGTGGTTGCAGAATAACACTGTTAAGCGTGATATTTTCCTTCCTCCAAAACCGACATGAATCCATAAAGCTTTTTAACGATGACTCTGAAATACACCACAAGTATTGTCTGTGGCATATTTTTCAGTTTATCTAAAATCCTTTGCTTTCTGAATTTCTCTTCATGATCTGCCCTGGAAGGACGGTCGCCCCTGGGGCTGAACGAGGCGTCCTGTCTCAGCCTGACAGGCCCGCTCAGCTCCCTGCCCCGCCAGCGGCGCTCCCCTGCCCTGGCGTTGGCTCCCGGGGTCTCGGTCTCCTGTGGGCATGAGCATCCTCTGGGGATTCGGTTACACGTGCTGGTTCTTGAGACCCTCTGAGTCAGACCCTCGGAGCCAAATTCTGGAGCTAGGCCTGGGGACCAGCATTCTGACAGAGAAGTGTCATTGGGGACTCGGCTGGGCCCACGATCTGGAAGGGCAGTGACTGGGGAGAGTCTGGCTCAGGGAAGCCCAGGTTCCGGCTGGTGATACGGGCATCTGTAGCTCGGTGCCCAGCACCTGCAGCTTTCCCTGCTTCCTCGACCTCTGCAGCCCAGAACCCCTCCCTACACGCAGGAGCTTCGTGCCTCGATCTTGAGTTTCAAGTGCCCTATTCGTGTATCTTGTCCTCTACCTTGTCCCTTTCTGTCTGCCTGTGGCTTGTGTGTACTCTGGCCTTGATCTCATGCCTTCCCTCCAGGCACCAGGTCCACCTCTTCTCCCCTGCATGGCCCAAAGAGCTTCTCAGATAGTGACCCCCTCATCCTCTGGGAGAACCTCTCTGTGGCAAAGGGAAGCCTTTGGGGTGTCTGCGGCAGGTGACCGGCCCTGTCTGCTCTCTTTGATTGCCCCCCGCGCAACCCCCACCATCCGTCACAGCAGCTCAGAGAACGTCACAGAATATGTCCGTCTGTCCCACCAGGCTCTGAGCTGCTAAGGGCAGGGCTCACCTCTTTTTAGTTACTGTTTCCCCGACGCCCAGCCTCAAGTGTAGTGGGACACTTGAGAGTCTTGCCTAGACAACTGATGTTGTAAGAAGAGTACGTGACTCTCACCCAAGGCTTCATGCCTCTGGTCGCACTGTCCCCGCTCCAAGTGTGGTCACGTGCTTCTCCCTCAACTCCCAAGCTGGTCTCCCCTTCCGCCTTTACAAAGCTACTGCCTCTGGCTGTTTGGATCCCATGTTCCATGCCTTTTCCCCCCAGACTTCCTTGGCCGGTGCCCCTCACGTTCCAGAGCCCCTGTATTAAGTGGCCCTGCGCCCACCACAGTGCTTCCGGTGATGCCTGGTGGTCTGGATGCCCTAGTTTAAGGGCTTCCTGGGAGCAGCGATGGTAACCTCGGGGCCCAGCGGAGTGCCTGGCGTCCCAAGGGGACTCGGCAGGTGTCTGCTGAAAGCCTGGGAAAGCCAACTCAGGACCTTCCAGGCAGTGAGATGGGGGTTCTTATCACATGACCTGCTGTGTAAGCCTCCATGACACTCACCAGAAGGATTTCAGATTGTGGATGTGTCCCCTCCCATGCCCACGGCTGGACAGGACAACCTCAAGGTGGCAGCGACCGTATTATATGCGTCTGACATCCCAGTGAGTCGGTCAGTGACTCGTGTGGGTTGCGTATTCAATCCTGGGCTTCCCATCAGGGGCACCGTCAGCGTTTGAGCAAGACAGTTCTGAATTCTGTAAGACTCACATACCGCAGGCTGGTGTTAACAGGTTAACAGGCTGGTTAGCGGGTTAACACAGCCCAGATCCACCCACGGTGCCTGACTCCCTGATTCACGACGCCGTGCCCACCCTGGTGGGTTCTACGGGCAGTGAAGTTTGAGAACTCCTTCCAGAAGAGCACCAAAGAGGGCAGGGGAACCGTAACTGGGAGACCAAACAAAGCTTGTTAGGAACCTCAGCCTTTCGTCCTGACGTAGGAAATGATTTTGGAACTCTGAAGAGCATGCAATGGGAGAATCAGTGGAGGAGCCTGTTAGCGGGGCGCCTGGGGGACTCAGTCAGTTGGACGGCTGCCTTTGGCTCAGGTCATGATCCTGGGGTCCTGGGGTGGAGCCCCGAATTGGGCTCCCTGCTTGGCAGAGTCTGCTTCTCCCTCTGCCCCTCCACCCACTAATGTGCTCGCTAGTTCTCTCTCTCAAAAATAAATAAATAAAATCTTTGAAAAAAAGGGGGGGCAGGTGTCTAGGTGGCTCAGTCATTAAGCGTCTGCCTACAGCTCAGGTCATGATCCCAAGGTCCTAGGATTGAGCCCCGAATTGGGCTCCCTGCTCAGCAGGGAGCCTGCTTCTCCCTCCACCCCTCCCCCCACTCATGTATGCACATGCATGTTCTCTCTCTCTCTCCTCTCTCAAAAATAAATTCTTCAAAATAAAAAGGAATCAATTAGCAATGATTAGGCCATTGACAGAGACCAATGAAGGGTTAGTGACTGTTCTTCTGATTTAATAATAATAATAATAATAGATACAATTTACTTTGTGTTGATCATTTCACATTATCTTTTATTGTCTCCCGTTCACCTATAAAATACTGAGGCCCAAAGCAGTTGGTTAAGTAACTTCCCATAAAGCCACACAGTAATTAATTAATGGTCATATTTGAGCCCAGTTGTCTCAAACTTCACGTCTTACGATTTTAAGCTTCCTGGTACCTCCTCAGGGGCTGGTCGAGGGCTCTCCTGTCTCCTGTGCAAACATCCAGAACAACTCCAGTCTCAAAGAGGAAGCCCGTAAGCTCCTTAAATTGTTGTTCGTGTTAAACCACTGCCTTTTCAGGGTGCTTCTTCAACCTAAATCAGTTATTTGGCCTAAGCCCTATACATGAAAATTCTTTCTGGTATGATTTCAGTTTCTTAATTTTTATTAATATATATATATATATATCTTTTTTAAATTTACAGATCTGCGTGCTCTATTACATGCTACTTCTTTTGGGGGGGGGGGGTGAGGGGGATAGTTGATCCACGTTGATGAAATCAGGCCCATCTCTATGGACAGTAGCCCCATCCGATCCCGTCCTGGAGGCAGGGCCTGCCTTCCGTGAACAACGAGCTTGAAGTGTTGTCAGTATCGGCGTCCAGTTCCCCTCATTTGTCAATCTCCACCCATTTTGTTTCAACAGATGTTGGCGCATTTTTTGAAGAGGGGATGTGGCTACGGTATAACTTCCAGACATCGGGGGTCAGCAGCAAAGAATCGGGCGTCAGGTCAGACAGCTCCCCTGATCAGCAGAGTGCCCCTGCCGACCTGGCACATGAGGGGATCCGCTTCAGCTTCAGTACCTCCAAGGCACCCTGCATTCTCCTCTACGTGAGCTCCTTCACGACAGACTTCCTGGCAGTGCTCATCAAACCCGCCGGTAAGGACAAGCATGCCTAGCCTCTGCTAATATTTAATGTTGGGTGAACGGAATGTTCTAGAAAGTCTGGGTTGCTCTGGTCTTGTCCTTTATTCTCTGTAGGACGCTGAGGGAGTCATCCAATGTCTTTGAACCTCATTTCCCTATGTGAGAGCCAGGGAGGCATCTTGTCAGTGTCACAGTAGTGATGTCGCTAAGGCATGTCAGGTTCGTTATGGGAAGCATATTACATGAATATGAGGTTGTTTCATATGTATAATGATGATTTTTTGTTCCTCTCAAATGAAGACATGCACTGCTGTACTAAATAGAGATGAGCTCTGAAGTAGTAAAATTAATTTAATATAAATCAATGAGGTATCCTGATGTATGATAATGTATCAGTAGGTTCCTTCAGAACATATGTAGCTTTCCATAGAAATGGAAAACCAGAGATGTTTTCATTCCTAAACCCTCTCAGAATGTTACACGCATAAAATACATCCCTGGCGTAAGGCTGGGTTAAAGCAGAAGTATATTTACCACCTTGATTTGCAAATATGCATGGAGCCCAAGAGGGTCAGAGTGAGACTAAAACTGGCATCTTGTGAGAATAGCCAAATGCACTCATGACCTTTCAGAGAAGGCTGAGCAGTTCTGGAACACAGGAGCGTGCCCAACACTGAGGGGCCATTCCTCTCAGAAAACCTGAATCCTGAGACACTTAAAAGTTCTTGGGGTGCCTGGGTGGCTCGGTTGGTTAAGCCTCTGCCTTCGGCTCAGGTCATGATCCCAGAGTTCTGGGATCAAGCCTCGAGTCGGGCTCTCTGCTCAGCAGGGAGCCTGCTTCCCCCTCTCTCTCTGCCTGCCTCTCTGCCTACTTGTGTTCTGTCTGTCAAATAAATAAATAAAATCTTTAAAAAGAGAAAAGTTCTAAGAAGATCACTTTTTCCCAAACAAGAATATTGTGAGTTGATCAGGGAGTGAATCTCTCTCATTCATTTCCCAGAGCAATGACATGGGCTGAGGATGTGGAGACGCTTGTCTCATTGCCCACACCTCCTGGCTCTGCACGGAGTATTCCAAAGTCTTAGCTTCGTAAAGATCAGAATTCTCTTCTGCGGGAGCAAAAATTATTATTACAGATCCAGGCCAGCTTGAGTTTGAAAACATAGTAAATTCTTCAGTTTCTCTGGTCAATTCATTGTTGGTTAAAAAGATTGGGGGCAGAGGGGATATTTCCTAAGATTTTCCTTTTCAGAAATTATTCCTAACGAAATAAGCCAAAAACCAGACAAAGAGGCAGCATCAGAATGTTCCTCTTAGTGTTATTTATAAAAATAAGCATTAGGAAGGACCTACAAAAGTTCAACTATAGTAAAATGGTTAGTTAAAGAGGGAGTCACCATTTTAAGGAATATTATGTATTCATTAAGAATAATACTTAATGTGGAGCAGTGGAGAAAAATGTATGGAGGAAAAAAAAACTATGTACTATAATGTTAAACCAAAAAAAAAAAGAAGAAGAAGAAGAAAAAGAAAGAAAAAAGGCAAGACAGAGCCTTGACTATACAGTATCGGCTTAGATCTGTGAAAAATAAAGATGGAAAACAGAAAGCGATAATATGAGCACAAAGTAGTTCTTTATGGTGGATTTGCTTCTCCTGAATAATATTCTTTGATAAATATCAAATGCTCACAATGAGCAGGCATTGCTGTTGTAATCAGAAAAGATACTCCTACTCCTTAAGTCACTGCCGCATCAAACCCAGTCCCCGACTGCAGCGGGAACTCACCTTCCCATAAGCTACCCTCGTCCCCATGAGCACTCATGCTGGTGTCTCGGGGCGTTCACCGCATGCAAGGGTTTTGAATAATCAATTCATATTGGTGCTATCATTTAATGGTGCCCGAAGGTGGGCTGTGTTGCACACGCATGAATTCCTACAAGCCACACAGCCACGAGGTAGATATCATTCTTTATTCCCTGTCAACAGATGATAAAACTGGGGAGTATGGAGAGGCTGAGTGACTTGCACACTGAGCTGGTGAAGGCAAAACCAGGATTCCTAAGCTCAGGCGTCTGATTCCAGGCCCCGAGACCTCCTCTGCTCTCTCCATATGGCAGAGATCTCTAGCACACCCCCAGCGCGTTTGGAAAGCAGGACCAGTCGGTTTCTTGAACTTTGCAAGGCTGTCTTCAAACTGCTGATGAAAATGTGGTTTTGTTCACACTTCAAAGACTGCATTTTTTTTTTATTAATTAGCATTTAAAGTTAGAAAAATGTGAAGAATTGGTTCAGGAAAAAAATATCAATAAGTTCTATGCCAAAATGTCAGGAAAAAAATTAAAAACCAGAAAGTCTTCACTAAATGTCCCGGCATCCCTCATACTTAACATATTGAAAGTCGTAGCACCGTCACGGTTCCCCCAAGATGGGCCCCTCCCCAGACCTCAGCTTCTGCCAGGGCTCCCCCCTGCAGACCCCCAATTCCCAAGTGTGCTGTCATTCACAAATGCGCCGTCCTTCCCCTTTGGGGGGCCACCCAGGCAAACAAGGACTGCAGAGTCTAGTCACACTGTGTCCCTCAGGGGGATCTCTCTCTTTCCTTCCCCACTGCTGGTCTCCTCACGAACGTCTTCCAGCTTCGCTCCTGCCGTGGCACATACAGGTTATTACATGTGAAATGGCACTTGAGTAAATGGACGAGGCCATTTGCATTCAGGAGGCCACCAACCTGGTGACTCCAGCAACCCAGCCCACTGAGGGTCTGCCGAGGTCTGAGGGGCGCCCAGCTCCTAGAAGAGCATTAGTCCCTTCGTGGAAGAGCAGTGCGCCTCACACCCATCCCTCTCCCTTCTTCTGGTCCCTCCCTGCTCGCTCTTACGCACCACGGCCTCCCCTCAGCCGCGTCCCTCATCACGCCTCCAGTAGGGCTCTCCTCCTCCCAGGAAGGGCAGAAGAAATCCCAAATCCCACATCCTGCCTGTGGCTCCGGAGTGAGGTCTCCCAAGGGGACAGCTCCGAGTGTAGAACCAGAAAGTCTGGGTTTGAATCTGCTTCTGCCTTGTGCAGGGTGTGCGACCGTGACCGTGGGCAGTTAGCCCTTCCGTGCCCAGGGCTCCCTCGTGTGAAATATTGTGAAAATGGCACGAGTCAGTAAGGGGGAAACAGGACCCTGTCCCCATGCGGTCTGCCATCCAGGGACGTGTCGCAGACACTGCGTAAGCGTCAGCCGTTACTACCAGCCCCGGCCCACAGATTTAATCCACATCCTGCCACGTATTCAGTGCCACCCAGCCCTGCTCCTCCTCATTCTTCTCCAAGCTCACGTGACACCCCGCCCCTGCCCCCCGCCGTGCTCTTGTACCTGGAGGAGCTGCATCTGCCTCTGGGCGCTAACACCTGCCTTTCATTCCAGAGCCAGACCGATCTCCCCTCCTTTCAGTGACTTCTCCTTACTTTAGACTCCCATTCTGCTTACTTTCCATGGCATTTACTGTACTGTTGTCTGTCCTTGTTACAAATACTCGCTGTCTTCCCAGCGAGATGGGAAGCCCCAGCACTACATTTCCTGCCTACGATAGGTGCCCCGTAAGTGTTTGCTGCTGATAATGATGATGGCCAGGAGGGAATAAATCTGTTCAGCCCATTATTTGCTGTAGCCAATAAAAGAGCCGTCCCTTATAACCGCTTTAATTCACTTGGGAGATGAACGTGAGATGCAGGAAGTGAAGTATTTTTCCATTTTAATAATATTTTATATTAATGGAAAATATTAATATTCTCCCACCGCCATTTAGTGGTTCTCTGGTACTATTATTTGAAAGGAATAAATATATCATTTAAATTTTATTATTCAAGAAAATTGCCATTACTGTTTATGGAGATCCACTAGATATAAATTTAACGTTCCAACTCGTCTGTTTTCTCAAAGCAAATCATTGCAGTTGCCATTAAGTGAGGCAGTTACAGAAATTTTAAATCATATTTACAAAGAAAGAAAGCCAGAAAAGAGAAAAAATAATGAAAACAGCTTAATACTGATTTTAATGAGCTGGGAAACATAATGGGACCACTGACAAAGAAAATAGGGCAGAAAATGTCTGGTTTTTTGCTTGATTACTATTTCCTCCGACCTCTAGTCCTCAAAGGTGGGGCCTGGTCTTTCTTCTCTTTGTATCCCCAGGGACAGAGACAAGGGTTTGGAGATGGACCTGGGTCTTAGAGGGGGACTCTGCACTAATGCCAGCCAGAAAGCCTACGTTCAGGCCTTGAAAAATTGGATTCAACAGTGCTTTTCATGAGCATTGAATAAATATCTTCTGAAGAAATGAGTAAATAAATGATGAATGAATACAGCTGTATATTAAAGTGATTATATGCAGTCCAAGCACAAGAAGGAGGGGATAAAAACTCAAGACAGTCAACTTGTTCTTCTGCACATAGCTACACAACCGTTTAATCACCTCCTGTTCAGTCCCAAACAATAGATTGTTTTTAATGCTATTAGGGTAAAGGGAAAAAATAAGGTAAAATACCAAGGAGTGGGGAAAGAGGCAGCTCAGAAAAGGGGAGCAGGGTATTCAAAGGTCCTGGGGTAGAAAGAAGAATTGTATTTTCTAGGGTGTAACATAAGTCCAAGGTAGCTTGAATGTAAAAAGCGAGAGAGTAAATGGCATCATTTAAAATAACATAACAGGCAGAACTCACATCAGACAAGGCACCATACATTACATTAAGAATGTATGTCTTGGGGTGCCTGGGTGGCTCAGTGGGTTAAGCCTCTGCCTTCGGCTCAGGTCATGATCTCAGGGTCCTGGGATCGAGCCCCACATCGGGCTCTCTGCTCAGCAGGGAGCCTGCTTCCCTTCCTCTCTCTGCCTGCCTCTCTGTCTACTTGTAATCTCTGTCTGTCAAATAAGTAATAAATTTTAAAAAAAAAAAAAGAATGTATGTCTTCATCATATGAGCAACTAGAAGGCTTTGAAGAGTTTTTAGTGACCCAGTGGCATCACCAATTATGCATTTTGAAAAAATCTCTCTGCAAGAAAAAAAGCACAGAAGCAGGGAGACCGTCACTCATTCATTCAGTAGACATGTTTATTCAGCAACTACTAAGTATCAGGCATTATTCTAGGAACTGGAAATAAAGTACAGAGAATATAAACAAAATTTATTACTCTCATGGGGAAAAAATAAGGCAGAAAAGGGAGGACCTGGCCAAGGGAAAAGAGTGGGTAAATTCTTCTTTTAATGAGGAAGTCACAGAAATAATCACTGAGAAGATATTTAAGCAAAGATCTAAAGCGGGTAAGGAGTCCATCATGCAGAATACTGGGGACTGAGCATCCTAGACAGAAGAGCCAGCCAGTGCAAAGGTCCTGAGGCAGGAACATGCTGGCTTCTGGGGAAACAACAAGGAGGCTAAAGAAGACTGATGAGGAGTTAGCAAGGAAGAGAATAAGAGATTATGCCAGAGATAATAGGGCAAGCTCATATAGGGCCTGGTGAGCTATTAGGCAAACTATGATTTTTACTCTGGTTAAGATAGGAAGCCATGGAGTGTTCTGAGCAGAGGATCACTCTGCCCTCTGAGAAGGGTGTGGATATGTGGGGGCAGAGGCTGGATTGGGGTAGGGAGGTGGCAGAAGCAAAGAGGTTTGTTAGTATGGCGGTGAGTCCAGTAATCCAGGTAAATGATGGTGGTGGCTAGGTCCGGGGGTAGAAATGGAGGGGATGAAAAGACATGTGTCAGGGTATATTTGAAAGAGCCAAGGAGAGCTGCTGACAGATCGTATGTCTAATGTAGGAGGAAGAGGGGAGGCAAGGCTTTTGCCAGGAATAGCCTGAAGGTTGAAGCAGCTATTAACTGAAATGTGGAAAATTGAGATGGAATACTTTTTGGGGGAAAGGTCAAGAGTTTGTGTTTTGCATATGATGTGTTTAAAGTGCCGGTAAGACCTCTCCTTTAATGGGATTGGTAGTGAAGACGAGCAGAGAAAGAAGGGATTCAGCTAACGATGAAATGAGGCCAAGAGGAGTCATTGTTAAGGAGAAACAGATTCGGATCAGGTGGTCCAGGCAAAGAGGACACAGGCGAGGCTCAGGTGGTGGCAGTCCAGTCCCTGAAACCATGTGGTCAGCACCAAGGCTCCAAGACAAGCCAGCTCTGGCTGGAGCTGCATCCGCCAGGAGGAGGGCTCCCCTAGGGTCCACCCAGGGCACCCCCGTGCCAAGGGATGCCTGTGCTTCGATGGAGATGAAGGAGAGTATGTGAGTTCAGACACACCCAGGAGGTGAAAATCAGCAGCGCTTGACCAAAAGCTATAAGTAAACAAATCTAGGATGAAAAACTAAGGTAAAACTCAGAAACAGGGAAGGTTTGTCAAATTTGCTCAGAAAGCAAAATTAGGAAATACTGTTAAATTTTTGTTGATCTAATGTACACTGCTTTCAATTCCAGGGACACGGTAGAATATTTATAGAACATTTAAACCACCCGTGTAATGCTACAGTGCCTCACTAAGGGAGGGCAGTATTTAGAAACTGTTGCATTTATTTGTGTATATATGGATACATATGGACATGATCAGTTTCTGGGAAAAGACGCTGCCATATATGTAGCCAAGTTACCTCTCCATGGTGGAATTTCCGGTGACTTTCTTTTCTTTCTTTCTTTTTCTTCTGTTTACTTTCGAAGTTTTAATTATCATGTTTTATTTCACGACTTAAAAATCAGGATATCCGGGGCTCCTGGGTGGCTCAGTGGGTTAAGCCTCTGCCTTCAGCTCAGGTCATGGCCTCGGGGTCCTGGGATCGAGTCACGCATCGTGGGGGGGGGATCTCTGCTCAGCGGGAGCCTGCTCGCCGCCCCACCCCCCACCGCCCGCCGCCTGCCTTTCTGCCTACTCGTGCTCTCTCTGTCTGTGTCAAATAAATAAATAAATAAATCTTTAAAAAAAAAAAAAACAGGATATCCATTTTGTCCCTCAAGACAGAAAATGAAAGAGGCAACAAAAACCCTGTGAGATGATTTAGTGGGTCAAACTCTTGCTAGGTTGCTGGCTTCGTCTTTAAGCTATGGGATGTCGAAACTATTAATATGAAGATTGTAATCTGAGTTAAAATGAGATAAAAAATTGATGTCTTTAAAAATCATAAATAAGAAATACAAGTTATGTTTGCTGTGCAGATTAATTAACAACAGGATCTAGAATATTATATCAGGCTTTCTGAATATTTTCTGTCGTTACTGGGGAGAAGCAAGATGGAGAGGAAAAACAATAATTTGTTGAGGCCAAGTCAGCTGGAGCGGAGGGGCAGTGAGGACTCAAGGGCCCAGGAAGCCCATCTTTCCTTTGATTTGCATTCGGACTGATGCAATCTCTAGCCTAGAATAAAATTTGTCGCTTCATTTTCTTGGTCTCAGTGAAGCCCACCCCAAATCCCATGTATTTATCTTTTGTAAATTATGTTTATTTTTAATATTGTATGCTCATGATTCTTTTATATGCCGAATGTCACACTTTGCTGATGGCGTGAGACCATCCCTGCATCCAGCATTTATTTTTTATTTCCTATGGTATTTTGTCAGTCTGCCGGCGTCTCCACAGTCCTATATTGTATGTGTTCTCCTCCTCCTTCCCAGGCACAGTCCCAGCTTGGATCATTTGCCACTTCAGCTTGGAGATGATGGTCATGGGTAGCTCACTGTTGGTAGACTGTAAACCCCTGTGGGCCCAGAGCTCTTAACCCTTCTGGTTCAGCATGCCATTGAATTAGCGAGCCAGAATTCAGAGCAGCCAGGGTATTAGCGGACAACAAGGGGGGCAAGCCTGAGCATCAAGGGGGCAAGCCTGACCATCCAGTGAAACCTGGAGCAAAGAAATGACAAGAATTTCTTTTCTTTTCCTTCTATAGGAAGCTTACAGATTCGGTACAACCTGGGCGGCACCAGGGAGCCCTACAACATTGATGTAGATCATAGGAACATGGCCAATGGACAACCCCACAGCGTTAACATCACCCGGCACGAGAGGACCATATTTCTCAAGGTATACGTACTGTACGCTCACCGAGTGTATGTGATACTGTATTACAATCTCTACCCTCTCTTGTACTTGGGCGCTGGCTTTGTTTTGGGGACTTAAGTGTAAGATGCCTATTACACTTTCTCCTACAAAGTCCTAACCAGGGAAGTAGAACCATGTATGGATACTAAAGGAAAGACAATGACGGAGTTAACAGTGAGGACATTTCTCAGGGAGAGGGTGGGATGTTTGCTGTGTATATTCCTTGCACCTCGCTGCTTTTAGACTCACACATCTATCAGCCTCCTGTTTTTATCCATCACACCATCTTTTTTCTCCATGCTCTCAGATGCCTGAAGCTTACCATGTTTCCCAGCAAAGGTTATTTTGGTTTATCTGACCTACTTTCACTACTCCAACACAATATGAATAACTATTTTTTTTTTCTCTGTGGATGCTTTGCCCGAAAAATTCTCAAAACACAGACCTTCCCCAGAATCTCAGACTCCGGTTGTAGGCTTTCAGCACACAAAGGGATGGTTTTATTACGACAGTCCAGTTTTATTTCAGGTTCATTGATTGTCCCTACCCCCACCACCGATTTTCACAATGAAGAAACCAGCCTGGGAGGCACCATGAATAAAACATAGCATGAGGAAGTCTCCCTGGGAACGAAGCCAAAAGATCAAGGATGGGAACTGTCACTGCATTCTCTAGAAGGAGTTCAAAATAGATATCTGTCAGGGAAGAGAACAGCAGGGGGATACTGTTTTGTCAGAGGGTGGAGTGCCATTTGGCAGGGTTCAGCACAGTCAGACCTCATTCGGATTCGGCCGGCTGCTGTGGCAAGTTCGGGTTGCAAAGAAAGGGCCCAAGTCCTGTCCGTGTTTGAGCAGCGGAGGATGTCAAATTCATAACTTGATACGGAGTTTACGCTTGGCCTTTAGCAGGAAATGCGAGAGGGTATTTTAAGGACAGGTCTTTCCTAGGAAATTGACAACGTGCAGTTACAGTTTCTCGTGCAATCAATCAAATAGGTGTAAAGAAGATTGCCCCCACGGTGGTGGGCAGGGTCCCCGAGCCCAGCGCGGTGCCTGGCTCATCTGGGAAGCTGCAGATCATGTACTGGGCAAAAGCAAGTCCATCTTGAACCGTAACTCCAGGTTTATTCCGAAAAGCCAGCAAGACCAGGAGGGGTACACTTTATATCATTATAGGATTAGGATGGTTTTGTACCATTTTTTCATTATGTGTATTGGCTTTTAATTAGAAACATTCCCTCATTTTAAACCATGCCATCTGTCACCTCTTTTCAAGTGACGTCTCTTGCTATTGCGGCATTATGGAATAATGTTAGAAGTTAAAAAGAGGGGTGCCAGGGTGGCTCAGTCGGTTAAGCCTCTGCCTTCGGCTCCGGTCATGATTCCAGGGTCCTGGGATCGAGCCCTGCATCGGGCTCCCTGTTCAGCGGGGAGCCTGCTTCTCCCTCGCCCACTCCCCCAGCTTGTGTTCCGTCTCTGGGGGGAGCCACAGCCACAGGGGAGGACCAGGTGAGTGGGAGGGGGGACCAGAGCTAGAGCCATTTCTGGATATATTTCCCAAAATGAGGTCCAGAGGAAAGACAAGTAAGGCAGCCCCCCTCCTGGCACATTCGGCCAACTGGGGATTCTTCAGAACTAGCGAGCCACCCTTTTTTGTTTTTGTTTTTGTTTTTAAAATTTTATCTATTTATTTGAGAGAGGGAGAAAGCAAGCTCAAGCAGGGGAATGACCAGAGGGAGAGGGAAAAGCAGACTCCCGCTGAGCAGGGAACCCCCTGAGGTGGGGCTTCATCCCAGGACCCCGGGATCATGACCTGAGCCAAAGGCAGATGTGTAACCAACTGAGCCACCCAGGTGCCTCCTAACCAGCAACCCTTTAAGAACAAATATGAGCTTAATCAGAGCTGCTACCTGCCACAGAATTAGAGATTGCCCTGAAGACAGGGAGAGGGGGCGGGGTTGGGAGAGGGATAGGCTGTTTTAGGAACTTGGGGATTTTGAGGCATGGAAAGCCAGAGAAGTCTAGAGAGCAGGAGACTGAGGGCTGGGGGTGGTGTGGGGGGAGTCCGGTTCTACTGCTCAGAGCTCTTGTTGTTGCAAGTGACTGAAAACCAATTTGGAACTCATTTGTAGGGAGAATTCCTAGTGTAGGTCATGGAATTTAAGAAAGGACAAACTAATATTCTAGAAGAAAATCCAGGGGACCTGGAGGACTACAATGAAGACTAGAAGCTGTTGACCCTCTCCCGCCCCTCCCTCTTCCGTGCCTTGATCCCTCTATTATCTCTGCTTGACAGCCCCTCTATGAGGACGGGGCTACTACCTCCTCCTGCAGGCTCCCTCTGTTACATATGGTAGAAGGCAAACACAGGAGCACGGGCCAGACTCACGTCTCAGTTCTGCTACCAGAAGAAGGTGTCTTGGTTCTCATTTCAAAACCTCAGGGAAGGTCTGTGACTGGTCGGGCTTGTGTTGTGTGTTGATCTGTTGGAAGGAGAGACAGTGATGCTGGGCAGCCCCAGTGAGATGCTTGGGGGTGAGGGAGGGAACTGGGGAGAATCCTCCAAAAGAATAGGAATGTGGTTCCAGAAAAGAAGACATGAGAGGGGTGAAAACGGGCTGCGCCACGCTTTGAGGTTACAAACAGCATAGAGTCGGGAAGCACCCCGAAATCATGGAATTCTGCCACAGGAATTATACCGAGTGTGGTGGAGGGTCCTGCCCTCTGTCCTTCTGTCGTATGGAACAATGCAATTGCACTGAAATTTCTGGATGTGTTTAGAAAGCCAGATGCCTCAACCCACTTGAATTCAGCCAGAAAAGACCTCATGGCTGCTGGTGCGCCGGTCTTTCTCAGCCTCTCCATCCCAGCTCAGATGGAAAATAAAGCTAGGATGATGGCAGAAGAAAAGATATGGAAAAGTAGGTCAGAAGACTCCCTGCCCTGCTGTCTTTCTGGTGGGAAGGCCTTGTGGAGAATGCAGGTAAATCTGAAGGTACCTTTAGAACACTAGAAACTGACCTTTTTTCGGGAAGCCATCTACAAATTCATCTTAAGAACGTCTACAACTTCAAGAATGTGTGGGAGAGATAACAGGAAAATGTTCATCTTCATTATTTCTGTGTGGAGGGATTATAAATGGCTTGTTTTCCTCTAGAGTTTTCTGTATTTCCTCATTTTCTCTTATAAGCATGCGCGGCAATTTCTGAGGGGGCACATGTTGCATTTTTATAATCAAACAAAAATAGGAAACATACAGATACCTTCCATCCATTCTGAGAGCCCCCAACTGTATAACAAAATATAATGACAAAGATATTCAGATAATTTCAAATTAAAATGCACTTCTAATCAAAGAACAAAAATAAGGCAGATTCAACCCTGAATATAAAATGCTGTGGAATGATGCCTCTGGAATTAAGGTGAAATTTTACACATTTATATATACATGCACAAACAACACATCATCCCAACGATGTTTATCAGTGTTTACGGTGTTTTTAAAAGAAGGTTTACTTCCCTAGCTGGGCTAAAGCTAACATTAAATTAATTTGCATTCCCTGAGCACATACTGTCTGAAATGGTGCTGAGCCCTTGAGGGAAATTGACCTTGGATGAAACATTTGCTGCCAAAACACAAAGTGCCCAATCTCCACATAGATAACGAGGAGCTGACTCCAGGAGTCATCAGACACCGGCGTGAGCCAGAGCCCGTGACAACCCTCGAGTGGCGTCCTTTATGAAAACTCACAGTTGCACCAGGGATAATAGCTGAAGGCTTCCCGCCAGTCAAGATGTAAGACAAACCCCGGGCGGGCGGAGAGCACCTGAGAGAGTCCTGTACGCGATGAAAATTCATGCCGATTAGATGACGCCAAGAGCCAAACATCACGAGGAATGATTTCAAAGTCTTGGGTCACAAAGCCCTTCTTCTCGCTTTCCTTCCTGCCTGCCGTCCCGGGCTTGTTTCTGCTCCCTTCCCTTCTTTTCGTCCCCCATCCCGCTGCTGGAGGGACGTCGGGTGGCTCGCGGGCGGTCTGAACAGTGACAGGGGGCGGAAGTAAGTCCCAAAGGTATACGTGTATTTCTTCCATGCCCTGGATTATATTTGCTGGCTGGGAAGCTGCCCCGGTCCCCCTGGGCAATGTCACGTCCATGAGCATGGCTCACATTCATGGGCGTTCGCTGTGTCCTCGGCGCTGAGCTAAGGAGGTCAAATGCGTCCTCTCATTCGGTCCTCACCGGAACCGTGTCAGATGCGCAGCGTTACGGTCCGCGTTTAGAGATGTGGAAACCGAAGCTCCGATCGTCTGACATAACTCGCCTCAAGGTTAAGAGTGGGAAGCTGCCGAAACACAGATGGACCTAGGTCAGTCCCACTTTTGTCCCCACGTGCTCCTAACCATCCCTTAGTAGCGAGGTGTCTGGAAGGATGGGAGCTGGCTTGGAAAGCGGATGCCTTCAGGGGCACTTGGTGGCTCTGCCCATTGAGCGTCCAGCTCTTGATTTCGGCTCAGGTTGTGATCCCAGGGTCCTGGGGTCAGGCCCTGTATCGGCTCCCCACGCAGTGGGGAGTCTGTCTGGGGAGTCTCCCTCCGCCTCTGCCCCTCCCCCCACTTGCAAGCACACCGACGCACCCTCTCTCTCAAATAAATTTTAAAATCTTTACAACAATAAAGAAAGTGGATACCTGTGGCTGGTAAGAATTTGAGTGGTATAACAACAATAATGACCATAATTGTTATTAGTATGAAATAGTTCAAAAATATGCAAAAGCAGAGAGAATAATAATATGTATTTACCAGCTGAACATTACAAATTTGGGGATTTTGCTCTGTTTCTTCAGACTTTTTTTTTTTTTTTTAATGCAGTGATAGTCAAGGCTGTTGGTCCTCCTTGTTACACGGTGAGCCCTGAGAAAGGCAGTGGACAGTGCCTTGAGGAACATTCCTGGCAAGAGTGTTTTCCACAAGGCCGATCAATGTAGCGACTCCAACGAAAGTCAGGCATAATTTAAACATCGGATTTCAGGGGCGCATAGATGGCTCAGTCGGTTAAGCGTCTGCCTTCAGCTCAGGTCATGATCGTGGGGGCCTGACGTGGGGCCCAAGTTGTTGGGCTCCTTGCTCAGCAGGGAGTCTGCTTCTCCCTCTACCCCTCCCCCCCCACCTCATGCTCCCTCTCTCACTCTCGCTCTCATTCAAAATCTTTTTAAAAACTGGATTTCAGTACAAACAATTCCAGAAGGAGTTGGAGGAGGGGTGATGAGCCCATGAAGGGGAGGAGGGGCCGACATGACCCAGCTTTTTGATACTCTGGCCTCATCCAAGGGTAAAACTAGCTCCAAAAATTGAATAAACTACACATTCTTAGAATAACTATGACATATTTGGGGGCTTTGATGGAAGTTAAACAATAGAGAGCTCAGGGATATGTTCTCTGGCACAGATACTCAGAGTCTATATTCTCCCAAAACCAAATGAACAGATGGTAAGGATGTCATGTTCATTTTGGCTTTCATCTAACTGGAGGGCCATCCCGTCATTGCCAAGAAGAGGCTAACCGATTTCTCCTGCACGCAAAATTAAGGACTTTTATTTTTTTTTCTTCTTTTTGTTGGCTAACTGAACATAATAATAAATTTTTTTTTAAATTAAGGACCTATAAAAAAAAATAACTCTCAAGTCCTTAAGAACAAATGATTAGGTCCCTGATTTTTGTACCACAGAGAGTGTGAATTCAGTTGTTTTCATCAGGAATTTTCAAAAAAAAGTTTTTAAAAAAATCACTGCATTCTGTCTTTTAAAATAAAATAAAGATAATTTCTTACCTGCTATTAATCAGAATTGCAATCAAATTATATAAAAACAGGGGTGCCTGGGTGGTTCAGTGGGTTAAGCCTCTGCCTTCAGCTCAGGTCGTGATCTTAGGGTCCTGGGATTGAGCCCTGCATTGGGCTCTCTGCTTAGCAGGGAACCTACTTTCCCCTTTCTCTCTGCCTGCCTCTCTGCCTACTTGTGATCTCTCTGTCAAATAAATAAAATCTTTTTAAAAAATTATATAAAAACAGTCACTAATGGAGCTTGCTAATGGAGCTGTATATTGATAGGAATCCTAAAAATGGTCGGAGAAGAGTAAGCAACAGAAACAAACACTCTGCTCCATGCTAGGGACAGAGGGACGGATGCAAATGTTAGGATAGCACCAGTGGCTGCTACAAAGTAACCCTCAAACCTCAGTGGTTTAACCCAATGAAGGTCTCACTTAGATATTTTTAGAAAAGCAAAGTGGTCCCTAGTAGTGATGAAACCATGCTAGGAGGCATTCTAAGGACCCACACCCACCACCCATCTAGCCCTCCCCTTGGTGGGGGAGTATAGTTCTTGACTAAACCAAATCTCTGTCCATTAATTCGTGTGGCCTCCATGACTCTGTCCTCCAGGAGGCTGTACTTGGGCCATAACCTACCGGGGCCATCTCTGCATTGAGTGTTGTAGGTGATGCATTCATTGAAGCAGGGTGAAAGGAAGGGTCCAGAAATGTCCATTTCCTGCAATTGTCAATTGCAATCAGGGTTGTTTCACACTTACAAGTCTTTTGTCGACCAGTTGTATTGGTTTCTTTGTCAATACAATACCTCTAAAACCTGAGTTGGCTTCTGATCTGTGTGTTCTCCATGAGTTTCATGTTCCAGTAGCAAACCCTCCATCCATTCCCAGACATAAACCTTGGACATAAGTCATCATTCGTTTCCACGGGCCCATGCCTCTCTTAAGGTCATGGCAGCTCTCTTGAGGTCACCAGAAACAAAAGGCTTGGGTGGAAAGTAAAGACGCTAATTTTACCTCCCCCGTGGCACTAAGCCAATCTATTGAGCTAAGAAAGGTTCATGTGTCTTTGTTGGTTAATTCTTCCTGCAGTTGATTCCTTTTTTTTTTTTTAATTTATTTATTTGACAAAGAGGGAGATCACAAGTAGGCAAAGAGGCAGCAGAGAGGGGGAAGCAGGCTTCCCACTGACCAGAGAGCCCAATGCGGGGCTTGATCCCAGGACCCTGAGATCATGACCTGAGCCGAAGGCAGAGGCTTAACCCGCTGAGCCACCCAGGTGCCCCCCTGAAGTTGGTTTCTTACTCTCTGGTGTAAGGCTGTAAATCTGTGGACTTTATTCCCTTTCACTGATGTCGAGAAACCGGCCGATTCTTTTCTGAACCCATCTCTTCTTTGACTTAGGGAGCAGGAAGCAAATGACAGCCATGGTCATTCACAGCTCTTTGAAAGCACTTTCTCCAAAGCTACAGGTCACAAGCATGAAGTCTGCCTTCCGGCTTTCATGAGGTGACCGTTTTGAAAAACTAGTTTATCTCCTACCATCGTTGTCTATCTTCCCAGCCACTGACGTCTACTTCTGCACCACAGGCCACCTGACCATAGCGCCGAGGCTACCTGGCTAAGGTTTCCATTACAGGAGCACCCTGCTTCACGGGGCCAGCACACGCCTTAGTCTGGGTGACATCAGCTACAGTAACTAAAGCAACTGACAGATTTTGGTAATGGTTTCCCAGGTGCTTATCTCCAGACTCATCAGGCTGAATACGGTAACTACATACAGCTCTTTTGAAAAATTTTAAGAGTTTTAAATAAAAGTAAGTCTTTGGGTGTTCGTGGGGTTTTTGTTTTTTGTTTCGGTTTTGGTTTATTTTGTTTTTGAGTCAGTAAGGGCAGCGGATGGGAGAAAGCGAGTAGCATGCTTGTCTATAAACCATTCTGACAGGAAGGGTAGACAGAGCAGCCTGGAAGGGTCAGTAAGACAACGCGCTCCACGGCTCAGAAAATGCCACCTGCAGCTGGAAGGTGAAACACGCGTGTGAAAAATCTCTGTAGGGTAGGAGGTTGATGGAGCAGCTTTCAAAACATTGTCAGAACTGCTTAAAAAAAAAAAAAAAAAGAAAAAGAAAAAAATTTACATGGTTTAAACATAGTTTTTCTCAAAAATATCAATAAAAATGCCAGGATTTCCACCTCGACCCTGTAAAGGAAAACCCTATTAAGGAAATAACAATATGAATAACAGTAGTGTGGTTAGCAACCAAAGCCAACAACGTCTCCTCGTTCGTACTGTGCACCTGTCTCTGGTACTTTCCAGGCTGTACTGAGTAAATAACACTCCTGTGAGACACCTGCCTTTATTCGCATCTTGCTGAGACACAGGTCAGGAAGGAGTGGTTGAAATCCAAACCCAGGTCTACCTGGTTCCCAAGCCCAGGAGCCACGCCTGTTGAGTTGATGTGGTCAGACGCAGCAGAGGACCCTTCCCTAAATAGGCCAATACTTCCGCCTACCTGGAAAACCAAGTTATCAAACGGACTCAGCGCCGTGTTTACAGTGTGTTGTTGGGTGACAGAAACGATATGCGGATAAGCGTGTGCAGCGTGATCTCAGGTGTACAACACTAATGATACAAAGCCTTGGAAACAAACCATGAATCGTATTCTGCTCAACAAGAAACAAAATGCGAAACCTACTGTGATTTGTGAAAAATTATATTCAAAAATGTTGGAATGTCAAACTCGGTGATAGTCTCCTCAGGAAAGAATAATTTAATGCAATGGGAAAACACATTTGTTAAAACAAATGACCTAATTACATCGGTGGGAGACCATAAAATCGTAACATACCTGTGCGGCCAAGAACTTGGCCGCCCAGCCTTAGAGCCCCCTGAAGAGTTCCAGATCGTTCTTCAGGTCGGCATGAACATAACCTTCTGCACATCCGTCCTAGCATCCTTCTCTTCTGTGGAAACATGGAGCCTGGACCCGAGTTAGACAGCAAAACTCAGCTGAGTTATTTAAAAACGTGTGCCTTTATAACCCTTGAACTTTCTGAAGTAAAGAACAACACTCAGAAGCATCTAGATGTAAGCGCTCCTGAAAATTTTAACATCCAAGGTGGTTCAAGCCTTTATTAAAGAAAACAGCACCGTTTCAAAACATTAAATCTTTTTAGGGATGTCGGAACAAATAAAGAAAGTCGACCTCGCTCGCCTAAGGCCTTGCTCTTGGAATTAACATTGACTGTAACTTCTTCCCTTTGGCTAATACAGTGTTTATCTGCTCGGCATGGATGAACTCACAGCCTCAGACGTGCACCAGCAGCGTGCTTGACAGAGGGGGGCGACAGCAGGAATAATGATGAGCCTGGAAAGCCCCATGGTCCTTCCGTCCCGAAGCACTGATACCCTTCACTTGTTCTCTACCGGGAGGTCCACAAATATACGACCACTTCACTTTCCACTCTGGTGGCACGCTGACTTATGTTTAATTTTGTGGAGGGCACAGGTCAATATTTTATTAGTTTCTTATATCATTACAGTGGTTTAATCCCACAGGAGATACCTGGGAAGAGATGAGAGAAGGATATATACATTGGAAACTTGCCCTTTCATTTGGCCTGTTGTGTAAGTCAATTTGTTCTAATTTTTGCTTTGTTTTCAGTATTTCCATGTGTCTAGAGCAGCCAATTCAGAATTGAGACACCTATCAAAAGCCTCGTGGCCTCATTAGCTTTTCGTGATTTGGTTTCAGGTTGGGCTGAGGGTCCTCGGCCCGTGAAAGGGTATTTCAGCAAATTTTCCTTATTTAGTTCTGAGTAGAAAGTAGGACCAAAAAAGAAGAGGCACCGCTCTCAGGTCCTGTGACTCCTCCCCTGCCATTGTCTTCCAGGCCTCCCGTGGCTTCAGACGGTGACCGTCTCTATACACAGAGGTGTGGGCACCGGGTTCAAGGACACAGGGCCTTGGTATACAGTGAAGATGTGTGATGAAGAGCCTGCTGAGGAAGACAAAGTGTTGTCCAGATGGTTCTAGACTGTTCCACTAACAAGGCACTTTTCATATCTTTGAAGCCCAATGAGGATCGCCAAGAACCTCACACAGTGACATCTGGTTGGCATTAACCTCTTACGCATGTCCACCCCTTGACAGGAAAGTTCCAAAGAGCAAACGTTCCACGAGCCCGATGCAGATGAAGTCCGGTGTTCACCAGCACCATCCGTGAGGCTTCTCGGTGACATGAAGAACAACCAAAATGAGCCCAACGTCATTCAAAAGACACATGAGGAGAACACCTATGCGGGCGCACCTGCTAGAGGGATGACATTCAGTAGCCAATGACGGGTCAGGTGGGGGGAGTGGCTCGTAAACGGAAGGGATGTGTGTCCTGGGAGGAGACAAGAGCTGTCCTCACTGTCCGTGTCATTTCCGCAGGTGGAGGGGCCTGCTCTGCCGCCCAGATCTATCGTAACAAGTTACTCGAACAATGTGCAAGTCATAGGAACAGAATGTAGATGGGGCTCCCAGGGGCTCAGTCCGTTAAGCATCTGCCTTCGGCTCAGGTCATGATTTCAGGGTCCTGGGGTCGAGCCCTGCATCCATCAGGCTCCCTGCTCAGTGAGGGGTCTGCTTCTCCCTCTGCCTGCTGCTCCCCCTGCTTGTGCTCATGTGCATGTTCTCTCTAAAATAATAAAAATTAAAGAAAAAAAAAAAAGAAAGGAAGGGCACATAGCTGCAGAGAGTAGTGGCAGTTTGGGCTGCTAACAAGGCCATGGCGTGTAACGGGAGATTTCCCTTTGGGAAGGGGGTGGGGTGGGTCTAAGCAGAGCCCCTCTGCCCCGGTGGACTGGGATTGCCCAATTCAGAGGCTGTTCCTAAAACGTAAAGAAAAAGGAGCCCTTATTGACAAATTCCTCCACTTCATAGCTCCACACTCCCCGGCAAGTTATGGAACTCTGTAGCCTTATTTGTGAAATGGGACTGTGGCTGCCTGTTTTAAAGGGGGGGGGGGGGTGTTCAGTGGAAACACACATGAAAACATCAAGCATCGTCTATCGTCCAGTAAATGCTTTTTCCCTCCTTCCTTCCCAGCTGCCTCCTCTTTCTTAAAAGCAAAACAAGTGAGGAAGCAGCTGTCGGGTCATTATCAACAGGGCCCTTCAGAATCAAGGCTCCTGTTCTATGGCTCGCAGTTCAACCCACAGACCAAATCCTAGTGTTTCTGCGGGCAACGTGCGCCTGCCTCCAGGAGCCACAGTCCAGAGGAAAGGCCATCAATCACACAGACGCGAACCAAGGGCCAGTTGAAGTGTGAGCTTGTGCTGGGGAAACACGGGAAAGGGGGGAATTAATCATCCCCAGGGGTGGGAGGAACAGATCAGAGAAGACTCACCAAAAGATCTGAGCTGTTCCTTAAAGGTTTTCAGGGCGGGGAGGTGGGGGCGGGGGGGGGGGGCCCAAGGACCACATTATTTACTTATTTTTTACTGCCGAGATTCAATATTTGCTCTTCTGCAATTCATAAAAGTTATACAGAGGAACCTAATGAGAAAATAAGTTCAGCCCATCCAACTCATCTGATGTGAAACAGAAAAAGACTCTTAATGGATATGTCAACACTTCCCAGTTTTTCATTTCTTCTCGAAAGCAATTTCATCTGCAAATGCATTATGCACTCCCAGGCTAGAGAAGACCTCCATTGCTCGGCATCAGGAAAATGTGTTTACTTCACTTTGCATTTCTTACCGCTCGGTAGGAAAGCAGTTGCGACAGTTTGTGATGGGGTGTAGGGTTTGGGATGTCAGTCCTCCCTTCCCTTCTTCCCAACACAGCAAGGCTTACAAACCCAAGGCTGGAAAGTTCGTTGCCCCCCCACCGCCCCCCCAGCCCACGAAGCCCATAGATCATCTCTCAAGAAAATGCACAAGGTTCCTGGATTTCTGCTTTGTCCGGCGTGAAAACGGAAGTCCAGCCCGGGAGGCATCATATTGTTGTTCCCATCCGCGGGCGCCGAAATCTCTCACGAGGACTGCGATTCTAGAAGCTGGTTTTTAGTACAATAGGCCAAGCCGGTTGTCTGCCCGAACACGGGAAGCTGCAGGCGGGTTTTTCTCGCACACAGATGGGTGTCGTCTCTGAAAAATAAATGCATCTCAGCATGCGGTCTGAGCTTCTGAAGGGTTCCAGGCTGCGCGTCTCTCCGCTCAGGAGACAGAAGCGCCCCGGGCTGGAGCGTGGGGGTTTGGGTGGCGGGTGGGGCCGGAGCGCGTCCTGAACTGTGTTGAGACGCCCTCTAGTGGCCAGTCGCCGGAAGCGGCGCGGAGCGGGCGGAAAGGGACACTTGCCTGGAGGCCGTTTCTTCTTCTTCTTTTTTTTTTTTTATTTTGTTTTGTTTTCTTTTTTTCTTCCAGTGTTCCAAATTTCAGTGTTTATGCAGCACACCCGGTGCTCCATGCCTTACGTGCCCTCCGTGGTACCCGTCGTTTTACACGCTCATCGCCTGTCATCCAGGGGCACGGGCTGTGGACCGGACCTTCGGGTCTGTTAAATCGCAGCGGGCAGCGGGGTGTGGTGTTGCTCACACAAACCGCAGCCTGTGGTCGTGTTGCGAGGGCACGACCCAGGGACTGGGCTTGCACACGCACATCTCACAGCTCCGCACCCCGCCCCCAGCCCCGGACCCTGGAGGGTCCCCAGAAGTGTTTGCTGAGTGACTGGGTCTGGGAACGAGTCGAGCTCATCACGAAGGAGGGGTGCGGGCCCGCGCCGTGCACTGCGTGATGCTCTGTGCTTCCTGAGGCTTGTCTGATGCGGGTTCTCCCCGCAGCCACCACGGAGGGAAGGAAAAGAACGAGCCGCCGCCCCCCGCCCCCCACCAGCACGTCTGACCGGAGGAAATGTGTTCCGAATGCTGGAGGGGACGACAACACAAAATCCTTGTGGGTAGAAGAGGGGGTCCAGGCTGGTAGTTCTAAAGCGAAGTGAAGGAAGAGCATCAAAAAGGAAGTGAAGGGGAGCGCCTGGGGGGCTCAGTGGGTTAAGCGAGGACTTGATTTTGGCTCAGGTGGTGATCTCAGGGTCGTAGGATCGAGCCCCGCATTGGGCTCTGCGTTCAGCGGGACTTCTGCTGGCGATTCTCTCTCCCTCTGGCCCTATCCCCTCCCCGCCACCAAATAAATAAATCTTAAAAAAAAAAAAAAAGGAGTGGAAGAGAATAAATACTCTGGTCATCTATCCAATCAACAGCTGCCTCTGTCAAGCATCCTCCTGGTACTGTCACCCCAGGGCCACCAGCAGAAGTCCCACTGGAAGAACAGACCGTAGAAATGAGCCCATCTTACCAGCCTGACTCTGCGTCCCCCTTGAAAATGACATCAGGATCTGAGTTTTCAGGCCCACGGTTGCCACCTGAGCTTGTGGGTCAAACCGCAGTAGTTGAACACCACAAATGCAGGGTTGCGGGGGCGGCAGTGAAAGGGCCGATGGGTTCCCCTAGCCTGCACGGTCTGGTCAGCTCTGCAAACCTGTCCTGCTCCCAGAGATGGATGCCAAGGACGCTGGGGTCCTAGAGATCAGAAGACCCATCGAAGGAGATGTAGTAACAATGGGAAGAGGGAAGGACATAGGGAGGAGGTGACACTGGGGTGACCCCGCTTTCCCTTCATTGTCAGAATTCTGTGCACCTGCTGGGGGCATCCTGGCAGCCTAGCTTTGCCGTGGTATGAGATCCAGGCCAACACAATGGAGAAGCTTACAATTTCAGCTCCACAGACCTCAGGGCTGTACCTCTTAGGATCTGCATCCTCTTAGGCGTCGTACCTGAATCCCAGGAGCTCAGTTTCCCAGCTGTAAAATGGGGCACACGAGACTATGGGCCCACAGGCTTCTTGGCAGATTTCTTGAAATAATGCATATAAACTCCCGAAGGTGGGATCTGACCTAGAGCTGACCTTCAAGAGATGTGAGATGCCACATTGATGAAGGGGATAGTGAGGAGAGGGAAGAAAGCTGAGAATTACCTCAGTCCATTTTGTGACGGCTTTCTCACACGCCCACACAGATACACACGCACACGCAGATACACACACACACACACACACGCATACATGAAGTCTCCTCTCGCGTGTCCCACATCATTTCCCCTTGTCTTTCCCTGCCCCTGTTCTTCACCACCTCTGCCAACTTCTCCCATCCCTCCCCACTTCCTGCTTCTTGGAACAGGTTCCAAACACAGCATTAAAAGACGCTTAGTGTTTCCAGAAAGCCAAGCTTTACTGCTTTCTATAAGCCAGTGGACTGGCCATCAGACTGAGCTTCCAGACCCGTGGCATCTCCACCGTGGTCTGAAGTCGCTCTGTATATAATGATTTTCTTGGGGCACCTTTCCGCTCTTTCGCCTGGAACGGAGTTTGAAGGATGTGGTTATCCGTCCTCTGATAATGCCAGTTTTTAGACTCCATCCTGAATACTGTCACAGCTGCCAAAACCTACATGCAAAGTAATATCGATACAGCCTCTGTACCAAAAAGGATGTGTTTGCGGAGTTCTTTCTTTTTTTAATATCAAGGACTTTAACTATATTACAGTTAAAAATCAATAGAAATGTAACCTTTTCAACCACATAAAATGAGTTCATTTTTATTATTAGTCTTTTTCTGCCATAACAGTGTCGTGATTGCAAAGGGAACCGGGTCAACCTAAGCTTTATTGAAAGACCATTAAAGAAACAAACTCAGACTCATTTAAATACTGAAGCCAGTGCATGAAAAAGATCAATAAAGTAAAATCACCTGAGGTTGCTTTACTTAAACACCCCACACTTGAGAATCATTCCATAGCCACAATTTGAGCAAACCTATACACCTGGAAGACCAGCCAATAAAGAAGAAAATGCTGTTTCGTTATGTGGGTTTTGGACCGTAAAGCCCTTCGCTTTAGTCTGATTAGACATAGAGCATTTAAATTTTCTCTCAGTATTATAAAACATCACCTGGCAAAGAATCATTGCTCGATGAATGCCATTTACTTAGGAAAACCATTAGCTCCCTGGGTCAGGAGAATGACAATGATAGAAAACACCACTTCATTTCTTTAAAAAATAACAAACATAGAATCAGCTTGATTGAAAGGGAGTCTTAGCCTTGCAGGGAGTCAGGAAATTCTTTCTTTTTTTTAATTAAAGATTTTTAAAAATTTATTTATTTGACAGAGATCACAAGTAGGCAGAGAGGCAGGCAGAGAGAGGAGGAAGCAGGCTCCCTGCTGAGCAGAGAGCCTGATGCGGGACTCGATCCCAGGATGCTGGGATCATGACCTGAGCCGAAGGCAGAGGCTTTAACCCACTGAGCCACCCAGGCACCCCAGGAAATTCTCTTTCTAATAGCACTGAGCGTGGCGTCTTGCGCATGGTAAAGTGTATTAAATTGAATAGTTGCGATGGGCACCGTGGACTTGGAGCAGACCCAAAGTTCCTGGTCCCTCGGGTTCCCCATATCTGACTGTGAGCATATCCTTCCACCCCTCCTTCCCTAAACAGGAGAACAAAGGTCATTGTCACAGTCCTCTTCAAGTTCTTCCTTAGATCCTATAATGTGAATTATGAACTTGAGTTTGGTTAGGATGAGTTTAGAATCAAAATGGTCCTTAAGGGTTTTGAGTCCAAAACCTGGCGATCCAACCTGGAATCCCCACCTGTCCCTGCCTGACATCACCAGACACGGGAAACATTCTATTTTTAATTGAAAAACCATTTATTATGTTGTTCTAATTATAAAATTATGTATATTTATTGTAGAAGATTCAGAAAAGAACACAGGAAAATTAAGTTGGCCTGAGAGTTCTGTTGAAAGCAGGTACCTATGTGTTTCCATGAAAGCCACCTTGCCTACAAGGGCATTGGTAGGACACGTCTGTCTTCCTTCTCCACTGGCTCATTCCCATCAGCAAACAAACATGGGTATTTCTCTCCCTTAACACAAAGTTCTCTCCTGACCTCCCTCCCCCCATCTCTTTGTTTTCCTTGACAATAAAACTCCTGGAGATAGCTGTCTGTGCTCACTGTTTCAGGTCACCTTCTTCCAGTCTCCAGTGCTCTGGAAATAGAGATTTCTTTTTCCCAGTTACCTTTATTAAAGTGTCAGTTCCATGAAATGCAATGCGCACTTGCAATATACCAACTGAGGAGTTTTGACAGATGTGTACACCCAGGTAACCAAGACCACACTCCAAGTAGAGGACATTTCCAACACCCTGGAAGGTTCCCTCAACCCCTTTCTTGTTAATCCCCTCCAACAACCACCCCAAGCAACCACTCATCGAATTTCTATTTCCATGTGTACACAACCACATGTTCAGGGGCACGTGGGTGGCTCAGTCAGTTGAGCTTCTGGATCTTGGTTTTGGCTCAGGTCATGATCACATGGGTCATGAGACCGAGTCTTCCACTGGGCTCTGCGCTCATCGGGGCGTCTGCTTGAGATTCTGCTCCTCCCACTGGCTCACTCGCTCTCACTCAGATAAGTAAATAAATCTAAAACTCCACATTCATTTTTACCTGTTCCATAATTTTATATGCATCAACTATAGAGTGTAGAATCTTTTACACCCGCTTCCTCTTACTCTGTATAATCGTTCTGAGATCCATTCTTCTTGTATTTTCATTGCAGGGAAGTCTTACATTTATGGATATAACACCATTGTGTTTATTCATTCACTTTTTGATGAAAAATGGTGGATCATTTCCAGTTTGGGAATATTATGAACAAACCTGTTACAAACATTTGCATACACACAGACACACAGAGGACATATATTTTTTTCATTTCTCCTGAGTAAATACCTGGGGGTAGACTTGATGGGCTCTCTAGTTAGTATGCGTTTAGCTTGTTTTCTGTTTTCTGTTACTGCCAGCGAAGCTGGAGAGTTCCGGTTGCTCCACACGTGCACCAGCACTTGACAGTGTCAGTCTTTCTCATCACAGCCACTGAAGTGGGTGCATGGTACTATCTCATCTTGGTTGTAATTTTCATTTCCCTTCTGAGTAGTGGTGTTGAGCACCTTCTCATGTGCTTATTGGCCATTGGCAAGTCTTTTGTGAAGTGCCTGTTCAAATCTTTTGCCTCCTTTGTTTGTTGAAAAGCTTGCCTTCTGATTACTGAGTTACTAGAGTTTTTTATAGGGTTGGCGTACAATCCCGTAACCAGATGCATGTACTGTGAATGTTTTCCTATTTTCTCTTATGCTGATTCTCAGCCATGTTTTTCCCACTTCCCAAAACTACTCTCGTCAAGATCATCAGTGACCTCCTCATTACTAAATCTCATTTTCATTTCCCGTATTACTCCATTTTAGGGCAATATTCAACACAAGTGATCCCTTGACTTTCAGGACGCTGCCCTGTTCTTGTATCCTCCTGTCTGGCTGGCCCTTCTGCTCAGTCTCCTTCACTTGTTCCCATCCTTCCTACCCTCCCTCGGTTGGTGCACTTCTGTGCTCAACCTTCAGTCCTTTTCTCCCTCCTGTTTTTATTCACTCCTTTGGTGATTGCATCCCAAATTATTCTCTCAACCCGAACCTCTCCCAGAACTCCAGACTCTCACACATCACTCTGACTGCTGGTTGTTTAATAAACATTCAAACTCAGTATTTCCAAATCTCAACCCCATACCTGCTCCCCACCCCACCCCCACACAAACCCCCATCATCTGTAGCCTTTCCAATGTCACCTGATGGCTACTTCATCCTTCCAGCTGCTCAGGCTTAAATCCCCTGGAACCCTCCGCATATCTTCGGCTTCACTCCTGGCCCAGTTCACACAGTGGCTGGACAATAAAATCATCTGAAGTCCTTGCATGGCATTAGGTATTAGGAGTCCTAGAAGGAGATAAGAGGATATAAGGATATAAGACTTTATATAAGACTAGAGTCTTATGCCAGGGTCTCCCTTTTCCCACGGGGAAACCCCCTCCATGTCAGGTCACGCTATGATCATCAGTCGCCCATGCCCTCAATGCCTACAGGACAGGTGCACAGCTGGGCAGGTGTAACCTTCTTAGGAGTGTGCATGGGCAGTTGCTGCCCGCTGCTCTAGGGAGTGTGCTCACTTCCAAAGATCTGATCAATTGTATCCTTCTGGGAGGTGCTCATCTTCAAATAAAGTCCTTGTCTCTGGACCAGTGGCAGTGAGGGTGCCATGTTGAGAACCTAACAATCAGAGAAGCCCCCCACTTCCGACCAGTCCCAGCTTCAGCAGATAAGCAATATGACACCAGTAACATCAGTCACACCGGACTACCACCAGTTTCGCTATTTATCAGTTCACTAGACAGATGTTTCCTAATACATCGTCTTTATTGATGGCCTCATTAACACTCCCCCACATGACTCGCCCAGAATCCACCAGGAACCAAATTTAAACAACCCCTGAAAACACATGCTTGACAGATTGAGATTACGGGGCTAATAAAGACTAAAATAGAAATGGCCTCGATCATATTTGTCCTGTCTACATTGTTTCCCATCATTGCTCTCATTCGTGTTTCATTATCCTTTATACTTAAATATTAAAATGTTTGCCATTACATTATATGCTTTCAGCAACATGTTAATACCTGTTTTCAAAACCAACTGTTTCTAATTTTGCTTCGTGCTCTATTTCTTTGTTTTCTTTCTCCCTTTTATGAACCATTTATTTGTTTTTCCTTACTCCTGGAAAGTCTTTTTACAGTCTCCCAGAATGTGCTTTGCCTTGAGCTCTTCAGGAAAATATGCCATCTGAAATGATTTACTTGACGCTAATGATGTAAATTATTACCTAAACCACCCACTATATGTCATGATTCAATTCAATGGTTACTGAAGTGACTTTATATATGAACGTGTATAGAAACCACGAGCTATGCTCATACTAGATCGCTAAGAAGGAACATGGAGGTGTAATTACTAGAGATTAGTTCAGATATGGATTTTTAAGCCTTACCTTTATCTTTTGAATTCTCATGTGCAAGTCACAACCTAGATTTTCTGACCAGATTCTTTGAAAAAACTGTATAGGGTTTAGGTCATTCCTCCTGTAAAAGTCTTTAAAATTAACGCTGTTGGGGGCACCTGGGTGGCTCAGTTGGTTGAGCATCTGACTTCAGCTCAGGTCATAATCTTGGGGTCCTGGGATCGAGCTCCCTGTTCAGGGGGAGTCTGCTTCCCCTTCTCTCTCTGCCTCTCCCCTTGCCCACTCCCCACCACCCCCACATACACCCCCACTCATGCTTTCTTTCATATATAAAAGTAAGTAATGCTTTAAAAGAAAATGAATGCTGTTAAAGAAATGCTATATCAGCTATGAAAGGAGAATAGTTTCTCTTATTCATTGAAATTTATAAAGACTATACAGATTTATTGATACAAAATCAGTTGTGTGTGTGTGTGTGTTTAACAATTTATGCTTTAAATAGTATTCGGTGTTTTTCCAGTAGGGGGAGTGTTAGGCTAGGGGAAGCAGATCAACATTTGAGAGCTAATTTCTTTTCCTTTTTACTATGGTGAGGGATTTTTTTTATATAAAACATAAATCACCTAATAGACTCACTAATTCTTTTAATTGCATCAGTACCACAGAACTCCAGTCACACTGGACCTCCTGAGGCAGATCTGTTGTACTAGTTACATCACCATAGTAACGATGGCATAAGGACAACGGCCGTAAGGACTTATCAGCCTTTCATTTTCAAATTGCTTATCAAGCCATCAGTGAAACCTCCTGACATCTCTGAGACAGAAATAACTCACACATAAAGCAAGGAAGGATCTGTGTCTTAAATCCTGTAGTTCTTAAGCCTTAAGCTTTTCTGGAAGAGAACCTTCCTTCTGAGTTTATTAATATTGGTTCAGGGCTGATGCTACCTCTTCTAGTCTGTGAACTTGAAGTCTTGACTCAGGGCTGAATACGAGGAGCCACATTGGCTGAGAAACTTACATACATACGGCAGAGATGGCCCTGGTTAGGACGTGTGGGTCTAGGACCTGAATGTGAGGGAACCTTGCCCCAGCTTTATAGAAAGCCCGGGTGGCCCTTCTTCTCCCCTGCGCCCTAATTAGGATCGGCTGCCGTGAATCATGGGCTGAAGGACACCTCCTAATTATGCCTGGGAGCCCCGTTTTAGCAGGAGTCTGCTCAAAGCCCCAGGGACTCGTGTTTCCACAAAAACACTACTTGTTAGGCCAGACTAGTGAGACCTGTTCAAAGGAAGCTGAAGTATTATCTGGCCCAACCTCCTTGTTCTATAAATGGAAAACTGAAGTCCAAGGAGTCTTTGTGATTCGTTGGATGTCAGCAGCTGTTGAGTGACAGAGCGAGGACCTGATCCCAGCCCTGTTCTCCCTCCCGCAGAACACACCTCCTCTCTCCCACTGGAAATCTGAGAGTCCCCATAGAGACTTTCACAGGAGAACAAGTCTCCCCCCTTCCCACCCTCCAAAGAAGAGAAACGAGGCCGTGGCAAACCAGGTGTTGGGGATGGTGGTGTGGGAATGAGAGAAAATCAATGAAGACCAGCCATTTGTTCTGTTGGCCTCCCCACGGCCAGCTGGCTCATGCTTGGAGAAAACCCCCAGCTCCCATATGCAAGGTGTTATCCATTCTAGAAAGGCCTGGGGCCAGTGGCCTCAGCTGGATCGTTCCTAGCTGTGGAGGCAAAGTCTACTTTGCTTTGTCTTGGAGTAGAAGGATCCCAGAGCCAGGCGCAGGCTTAAGGGAAGGGGCTAAGGCGATGGTGGCTGAGCCCGGCTCGTCAGGGCCCGGTGCTGAGGAGAAGGACCAGTGAAAGGTGAGTGCTCAGATACCAATTCCCAGACTGAGAAGTCCTCCATTGTGTCTGGTGAAGGGAGAACAGAAGCGTTTGCGGGGGGAAGGACACGGCACCTCCAAGCTCAGAGTGAAGCGTGGGGAAGACAACACGGTGCATCCAAAGGACTGAGCTGGGGAGGTGGACTAGGGTCAGAGCAGAGAGGCAAAACGGAGGAAGAGAACGCTCTGCTTTTCCTCTCTTGGCTCTAGGAAGACGCCACCTTCTCCTCTGATCTTCTCCTGAAGACACAAAGGCTCCCCAGCCCATGTCCCTGCAGGTAACTGAGTTATTCGTTTAAGTCCACACTCGCAGAGGCCGGCTGCGTAACCTAGGCCATTCGTCACCAAGCAGCTAGGACTGCTTGGCTGGTTCTCGTGCGTCCCACGGTTCCGCTGCAGAGGAAATTGTTCCTTGGCCTTTTTCTTCTCTTTAAGTATCTATGTGCCATATGGGCCCAAATCAAGGCAGAAGGCAGTGTGCCCTCTGACCGGATCAGCATCCCAGGGGGCCCCTACCCTCCGCAACCCTGCTTGTTCCTGGAATTGGAGGGACGGTCTCCCAGGGCCTGACTGTATGCGCCGGGGAGAGGCCGGCAGGCCGGCCCCCACGATGAGGCGCTTGTGGTCCCCAGACCGGGCTACACTGAGTAGTGGGCCAGCATCCACCCCCAGAGGCTCTGGGCACAGCAGGGAGTGTCCCCAAGCATAAAGATGCAGAGTCACAGATCAGCCATCCGTCTTCAAGGATGCATTCAGGTGTACTCACCCAGACCTGGTGGCCGTGAGGTTCTCGGGGGGCTCCCATCACTGGGTCACCCACAGAGCCCTCCTCGAAGAACCCAGTTCCGATGGAACCAAAATCGAGGGTTTCTGGCCTTAAACATGCAAGCGTGCTCGCGGACACATCCATGTGCTCCGCCAGAGATGACTCATGTGTTAAACGCTCAGCACCTAAGATGATACAGGCCCATTTCAGGTAGGTCCTAGAAGGGCCAGGAGGTTTACTAGATAATGCCTGCAGGAGAGGAACAGCCCCAGCTCCGAAGGTGAGGTTACTCCCCAGGATCTGACACGCGGAGTGTTCCCTCCCTGTCTGCTCAGCCCACTGCTCTGGGTTTCTGAAGCCGCTGCAGGCCAGGTGGAGGGGCAGAGCTCAGTCCTTGTCCTCACAGAGTCACCATCTAGCCAGGGGACAGGAAAGGACAGACTACAGCCCCGTGGCTGGTGGCAAACCCATGAAAACGCCACTGTTTTGCCGCCTACTCTCGTGTACGTTTACTGTGTCTTCTCCATTCACGGGACCAGTGAGTGGGAGTCAGGAGGCACAAAACACTTAAGTGACTGAACCCCTGGGGTGGGGCTTGTGCCCTGCTCTTTCCCTTTCTTGGCTGTGAACAGCTGAGCCCTGAGGGACCCATCTGTGGACCCTCCCCCCACCCCTCAAGGCAGGATGAGGTTAAGGTGGGAGAGAAAGGATGGTCCCTGTTCTTCAAACTCTTTCTCCTGTAATATCCAGGGGAATTTCAGGAGGGTAGGGAGGGGGAGAGACGGGTCAGGGATGAGATGAGCTGATGGTTGTTTCGCCCCTGATGTCTGTTCGCAGTGGCCTTTCCTCTTGGCCGGCCTTCAGCGGGGAATAAAAACATCCATCAAGATGGTCTGCTCTGAATTCAGTGTGTCTGAGCTAATTCCACGTAGTCCCCAAAACAAAGGGTTAGGAAATGAGGCAGGACATCCCTGGCCCTTGTCCAGAGCCCCGGAAACACGCCCTCGCCCTTGGGGCAATATTTTGTGTCACTTCATATCTGGTGGGGCAGACGCCTCCTGCGGGGACACTGAGTCCAGGCTGCTCAGTCTCTCTTCTCCGTTCCTTCCCGGCTCCTCCGTGTCCCCCCAGATCATCAGCAAGGCTGGTGACATCCCTTCCAGCCCCGCCCAGGCCAACTGTGGCTTCAAAATGGAAATGAGCCAAAATGGTGAAATAATACCTGAACAAACATTAAAGCTCTCGACTCAATGTGTAGGACGCGTGCCCCAGCCTGAGTCAGTATCCTGGTTAATGCCGAACCAATTAGTGCTCCCTTAAGGTCTCGGGGGCTCACAGAGTCGCAGTCTTTAATTTTAATGGGCCTCCATTACACAATCTCTTATTGCCTCTTAACTGCCAGTGAAATGACCACCAGCTAAATGTACAGCAAAATAGCTCACTCGGACCCCAAAGAAATTAACTTGAAATTATTACACTTAACCATGGCGAATGCACCGGGGCTCATTCGGAAAGAGGCGGCCCCCTGGCAACAGGAGGGAAATGATACAGTGACACGTGTCCTTAGGCTTCTGCAGGATGCGCTTTTCTTGCCTTATCTGATTTACTGCAGTTTCTCCTTCAAATGTAAATATGAAAAGCCCGGGAGCCTCTTCCCGAGTTGCGAGTTTCGATGCTTGGGCTGGTTCTGGAGACTGCGCTGGCTGCTTCCCATTTGGTCTCTGCAGCGAGATGTAGCTGGGTTAGAACACGGTTCTGCCACTTGCTCTGACTTTGGATGCTTTTTGTATTACCAGAAGGGAACACCGAGCCAATATACAGTAAGATGTGAAAAGCCTAGCAACCGGTGCATACAGTAGTTGCTCAATACCTGCTTCCTCCTTTCCTAGAAGAGATGTCTAGGTCCAATCAGAGATAGAAACCACGCAGTTGGTTAAACATGGGGTGTTGGATACAAGAATTAACTACAATAACGGAATATTCTTGATAGAGGGAAGCTCCAGTAGAAGTTCATTGAGCCCGCATTGAGCTGAGGGAGGGGGCCCCCCGCAAGGACAAACGTGGAGGTATCCGACGTCGTTGGAGAAGGCATGTTGGTTCCTTCCTCCAGATAGCAGAGGGTTCTGGTTTGGCCCCCCTGGAGCTGGTCTGGTTGCTGGATAAGCAGTAAGCCAGCCTCGGGGGTGCGGGTGGGGATGCGGGCGCGTGGCAGCGGGCGGTGTGCACATGCGCATGTGGCAGGAGCCAGAAGGCCTCCGGCAACACGTGGGCCGCGGGGGTGCGGGGGTGCGGGGGAGTCCCTAGGGCCTCTTATTTCGCATCTAGAGGGCTTGTCACGGGGCTGCACGGTCACAGACCGATCACACCCCGGGCCTGTGGCTGGGGCGGACCTCCCTTCCCGCATGAATTAAGACTTAGGGGAGTTTGAGACGTTTACAGATCAGAACCAGGCAGGATCCCCGATATTCTAAATGGCAGAATCAAGATTCAAAAACTTTTGCCTTGAAACAAAACAAACTTAATGTAAATAAATGTAAATTTTAGCTTTTGGTCCAGGTTCTCAATTGCGTATATGTAGGAATGGGAAGAGTTGAAAGTAACCTATGGAGACAAAAGTAGGAATTTACTTCATTGTGAGCACAGCACAAACATTATTTAATGGCTGCCCAAAAGCCAAGCCTGTCTGGTCTGGATCCGTACAAACAGTTAAGGAAAGGAAGGTAACCCCGCTGGTGGGTCAGGCCACATCCGGGACTGATTTCACTGTGCCTACTGCTTTACTGGTTCCTCGAATATATGTCAGCACAGTTTTACTGAGGACCTACTATGTGCTTGACACTACACTGGACCAAAAGACACAAGAAATCTAAAAGTCTAAGCACTGAAATTTTAGAGTTTTTAAGATTAAGTTCGGTACATTCATAAAATGGAATACCAGTCATTCATGACAAATGATGTAGTTGTTTATCGAATCACAGAATTTCACAATACGTCTTTAAGTAAGGAAAAGTAAATGCAAAACAATGTATGTAGTTGGGTTCCATCCAGTTGTTGTAAAAAATCAAAAGAATATACATTAAAAAGTTGACTTGATAAAAAATTAATTATCGGGGCACCTGGGTGGCTCAGTCGGTTAAGTGACAGCCTTCGTCTCAGGTCAGGCTCTCTGGGTCCTGGGATTGAGCCCCGCATCAGGCTCTCTGCTCAGCAGGGAGTCTGCTTCTCCTTCTCCCTCTATGCTCTGTCTCTCTCTCTCTCTCAAATAAATAAAATATTTAAAAAAAACTAATATGACCAGGTGGGGGTTATTTTCAGTAAATCTATACTATTATTTTCTCTATAATGACAATATATTGTTTGTATCCATTTTTAAGTTCTTTAGCAAGACAGATAAAAGTATAAAAAGTATTTAGGGAAAAATCATGGCTGTGAAGCATTCAGAGTAACCTATTATGTTGGCATTCTATGGTTATCTTTTTTGACCACAAAAACTTTTTGGCCACAGAAGCGGAGCGACAGCGGCAGTTTCCCATATACACCACCAGATGGCGCCAAAGTAGCTAGCTAATATTTAACGCCCGGAGTAGCAACTTGATGAGATTTAAAATATCTAAGCTTCTCTGGCCAGAATAAGGGTTTTGTTAATGATGCACTTAAAATTATAGAAAACTTCTCAGAATTATACTTGATCATACCAGTGTTTGCTTTCACAGTGTTTTTTGAACCTGTTACAATGCTATACCATAACTTAACGGTACTGGCTCTGCGGGTCAGATGTCCCCGAAATTCCTGAGATGGGATAAGTCTTTGACTCTGACCGCACCCGCCCCCTGCTTTCAATAACCTCTCGGTTTCTCGTAAGCCACTTCAGGAGTCAGGTGGAGATAGGCAGTCACGATGAAGGAGCCTTCCTCCAGGAAGCCCGTTCTCCATGTGGCCAGTGAGATGAGCTCACTTCCCAGCACTGTTTCCAGCAGCCCAGCTTCCCACAGCTTTGCCCATCTCAGCGGCTACTAGCAAGGACCCGGGAGTGGGTCCGGCTTCTGGGGCGTTGCTGCCGCCTTCAGCAGGCCGCTGCTAGCCTGCCTGTGCTGGGAAGGAGCACAGTGCTTCCGCTGCCCCCCACAGCACATGATGCTTACCTGAGCAGGTAGAAAACTCACCTCAGAAAAGCGAGAAGCTACAAAAGTGATTCTCCACAAGTGGATGCAAAGGGGCACAGAAAACTCTAGGTGCTCCCAGTGGGGGAAACACCACTAGCCTGTATGAGTTGTAAAAGGACAGCTAAGGCAGGAAAACCCATGTCGGGGCTCAGAGGACAAGACAGACTGATTCTGGGACACCAGAATTTGTTCTTTGTTTTTTGTTTTGTTTTGTTTTTTTAATTTATTTGGCAGGGAGACAGAGATCACAAGTAGGCAGAGAGGCGGTGGGGGGGAGCAGGCTCCCCACTGAGCAAAGAGCCCGATGCAGGGCTCAATCCCAGGATCCTGAGATCATGACCTGAGCCGAAGGCAGAGGCTTTAACCCACTGAGCCACCCAGGTGCCCCCAGAATCTGTACTTTGTACATGAGAAATTGAATCAGAAATGTGCATTGCTCTGGGAGCCAGTATCTGTAAGCTCTTTGCACTTGTTTCATTTTTCTCTCCCTTACCGCAAACTCACCGCCACGCGGAAGGAACCAGCCCAGCTAGAACAGATGTGCCTTTATCCCCTTCCAGGCTCAAATGTCCCTGCCCTGTGGGGGCATCCTCTTGATAAGCAAAAAAAAGAAAAACAACAAAACCCACCATGTATATTTACCCAATTTGAATTTCAGCATTTGACTATATATTTATGTATATATTCATATTCATATTTGAATATACATATTGAAGGTCAGTATTGGTCTGAAAGCTGATGGTATGGAAAGGCGAATACAACAGGACAGTAAGTGGATCTTAAAGAAAGTTCATTGTTACAGATGCAGCATTTTCTATCTCAGGGTTAATGCTGGAGATCGGATCAAGCAGATTTTACTCTATTAAAATGAGCAAGGATCTTAATCCAGCAGAAAATGTGCACAGATTATCCAGAGAAAATGTGCATAAGCTGAAGAACAATTTATAAAGAGGCTTCACTTACCAAGCTCAGAATGTTGTCAAATAACGCCAGAGAAGGAACAGACGGGCTTCGTGTTTGTTGAGGCCAGTATTTCAGAGTCCGCCCCGATGAAGGAAGGTATCCAGACCCCAGGGTTCAGAGAGGGACTCATCCCACTGGGAAGACTGGATTCCTGGGCAAGTTAGCAACAGTCTTCTGAAAGTGTCTCTTGTTTTCTTCCCGCAGCTCGATCACTATCCTTCTGTGAGTTACCATCTGCCAAGCTCTGCTGACACACTGTTCAATTCTCCGAAGTCGCTCTTTCTAGGAAAAGTTATAGGTAAGAATTCTGTTTCATGTATAAACGTCTGATGAGGATATGTTTGGTATAAGAATTCTGTTAGGTGACGTGAATCTGGATTTTTAAGTTACCAGGTCGATTTCTGCCCTTGGTTCAATCACCAACACCTTCTCAGTACAAAAGAGGGTGTGCTGGTTTTCTCAGTGATGTGGAAGAAAAGAAGGGTGTTATCGGATCATCTTTGGGGTGTTTTGCCTTTGAAACACGTTGTGATTGGTGGTTGGGGCTTCTGTGTCGGTGAAGGCCATGGGACCAACATCATTTGGTGTGCGACAGACGCTAAAACAGAGGTAAAGCCAAGTGTCTGCTCCCTGGTGCTTTATGTGAAATTTACACATTGATTTATTTGAGACCCCCTCCTCCCAGCAGTATTTAACTTTGTCTAAGCACATCAACATGGTTCTGTCTTCCTCTCACTCTGAGAAAGCTGGCTGATATCTTTTTCGAATTAGAAGGCCAACGAGGATTGGAAGATGATGGCAGAACCCCCAACCCTATGTGTGATTGTGACTCTGAGAGTCACTCTTGCCCCTTTCTTACCATAGACTGGCACCATCTGAATTAAAATTCCAATGTGATTGGTTACATATTTTTAAGTGATTGATGTAGAGTCAATGAAAGAATTTTTTTTTTTTTTCACTATGAGAGCTTATACTGTGAGTCAAGAATGGAAACAGTAAGATGGTGGGTAGTGGGTCGGCCAAGGAGGAGAGGAGTCTGTGTCCAGCAGGTAGTGGTGGTCAGAATGTCATTAACTGTAAAAAGTGCTCATTCTAAAAGATGGGGGCGGGAGGAATAGATAATTAAGAGAATAGGAGATGCAGCTGTAAGTTCCTGGACTTAGAACCAGGAACACTGCAGGTCAGGGCTACAGATGAGCAGAGCCGCACACGAGGCCCCAGAGGAAAAGGCCACATCCTGGGGAAAAAAGATGGAAGGGGGCCCTTCGCTCAGTCGACAGGTGGGAAAGGAAGGATGGCTGAACATTCATGCCCCCCTCCTACGTTGTAGGCATGGTGCTATACATTTTCCCTGTGTAAATGTGACAACTAAATGTCACAACTGTTCCAAGGAAGCAAGACCTGTGATGATCAGCCCCATCTGTAGGACGAGGAAACAACCCGAGAGAACCCATCCCCAAAGTTACCGAACTGGGATGTGGTACAGTGGAGTGTTGAAGGTGGGTCTCTCTTGAGGACAGTCCACGGCCTCAAGCAGAACAAAAGATCTTGTCCAGAAGGGAGGCAGCCGGAGGTCAGGGGATGCCATTCATCAACTAGAGACAGCCGTTTAGTGGAGGAGAGCCTTGGCATTTGGGAGACATCATATGTCCTGAGACACTGGTGAGCGCCCGCATCTCGCCACAGGCTTTCCTACAATTCAGTCAGGAACCATTGAAAATGTTACTTCATCCTTTCAGGGCCGTAATCATCCCATCAGAACCAACTCCACACTAAGACAGTCTGATACGCCCAAAGACACTGGGCTGTGATATTCCTAGAGTAACATCTGCCATGCACACGCCTGAAACAGTGGACTCCTTGCTTCATGAGAGTCACAACATCACATTTTGACAGAAATGTTGAGGGACTGCTAAGTCCCCTCACTAGAAGTAACACTGTCTGGCTCATCAGTATTTCAGGCTGTGTGATTAAAGTCACACTTGAGCAAAATTACAATATACATTGTAGCGTGGACCGTCAAGGTCATGAACAAATAACATCATAAAGGCAGCATCCTCTGTAATTGAGAATTTACTGGGCTATAAATCTGTGCCAAGTGAAATTCATAACTTGAACCTCAGGCATAGGAGGGTCCACCCAGAGTTTTCTGTACCCCAGAGGACAATTTTGCTGTGCACGTAAACCAACCAAGCACGTGGCAACGAGTTATGTCAAGAACATGGGAACACCTGTAAGGAAGTGGCTGATCCCAAGGTCAGATGGCACCGTGGCATCATGCACACGAGAGGAAGGTAGGAGCTGCCCCCGGTGCCCGGGACACCGATGTCCCCTAGATACTGACTCTTGTCTATGCCAGCCCAGGAGCTCCATGTGGACCAAGGCAGTGACTTGTCATCCCACTGTCTCCTAACGGAGCAAGCGCTCAAGAACCATTTGTTGAATTAATACAGAGTAAAGGGGGAAAGAAACAGAAGGCATGCCATTGAAAAGGGGAGACAGTGGGATGACGATGCTAATACAGTCAAAGGAAATCAGCACGGAGGCAAGATCTGCGGTTCTCAGACACCTTGTAGTCTGGTGTTTCTGAAAGCAGGTGTCCAATAATAATGGAGTACAGAGAATGTAGGCTTTGGAAACAGGCAGAGCTGATGTCTTAGTTCCAGAATACCACAGACTGGGAGGCGTAGGCCACAGACATTTCTTGTGGTTCTGAAGGCTGGGAAGTCCAGAGCCAGCAGATCAGGTGTCTGGCTGAGCCCCTCTCCGTGGTTGGTAGGTGGCCGTCTGCTCCATGTGTCCACATGCAGTGGAGGGAAAGGAAGCAAGCTCCCTCCTGTCCTTTCTTACAAGGGCGCTAATGTCATTCATGGGGGCTCCCTGATCATGACCTAATCACCTCCCAAAGTCCCCACCTCCTAATGTCATCACATCGGGGGTTAGGATTTCAACACAGGATTTGCGGGGGACACAGCATTGGTCCACAGTCACTGGTTTTATTTGAATCCAGGCCTTGCCTCTCATTAGCTTTGAACCCTTAGGTACGTTCCTTGAAACCCCCGAGGGATGGATTCTCACAGACTGTTTTTGTTGGTTTGTTTGTTTGTTTTTAACTAATCAATCTGTAGCAGCCAGATCAGTGCCTAGCATATAGAAAGTCCTCAGAAAATTATTCACAGAGTAAATGAACTACTCGTTTAGTATTAAGCTAATAACATCTTAGGAAGTACCCAACACAACACAAAGAAAGAAAAAAATTGCCTTTTGTTGATGCCATCTGTGCAGTCATTATGGTCTGTGTTGTAAGCAGAATCCTCTGTGTAATTGCCCCAGTGTCACCCAGACCTCTGTTACCCTCATTGTTCGGAGGAAGGGACCATGGTTGAGAAAGGTTACACTATTTCCTTGAAGCAGAATTTCCCAGCACCGCACTGTTACCATTTTGGGTCAGACAGTTCCTTGCGGGCGGGAGGGGGGCTGTCCCATGCGTCATGGGACAGTTGCAGCATCCCCGGGCTCTACCAACTTATGCAAGGAGCATCCCTCAGCTGCGACAGCCAAAAATGTCTCCAGACACTGCCACAAGTCCCCAGCAGGGCCAAGTCAACACCAGCTGAGAACCACTGGCTTCCAGTCCGCCAGTTGGTCTTTGGTGGAGGTGGGATTTGAACTGAGAGGAGTGTGACACCAAGAGTTATGCGTTGCTTCCTGAGAACACCTGCTCTTTCAGAAGGATGAAGAAGCAGGGAGGGGAGCTGATACCCTGAAGACAAATTCTGTTAATACAGTCAAAGGAATCATAGTGAGGGCCACAAAGACTTGTAGGCACCTGGGGAGGCTAACCATTGGCCACTTCCTGAGGCGAATATTCCTCAAATATTTTGCCATTTAGTAGAAGCCGGATTGGTGAGAAACATTTTTTAAGTTCCCCTTTGAAAGCGACACTCACTTCAGTGAGAACCGGCCAATATGCACTCACCAGCTCTGTAAATATTCACCTGTAAGGACAGACTGAACTTCAGCCGGATCCCCTCGCGCACTCTAGTGAGGTCCGACACCCCCTAGAGATGGATGCTCCCAAGTTATCGCTTTGTTGGATCAGCTGCTGATCAGAAACCGATCCTATCAGAGAAGGGTAAGGAGATGGAGCTAAATAAATAATAGGACTTCACATGGGCTCTTTGATGAGCAATGCTTGAAAAAGGATGGAAGAAAGACTACCTCGTCAAGGACAAGTGTGATCTTTCTAAAGGGAATGGAAGAAATATGTTTATTTAGAAATAAAAATGTGATCACTGTCAGCCAACATCAAAATTTTAGAGTGGATTGCTCCCTTTCTGAGTCCTTCTAGAAGGAAATCAGAATCACAAGCAACAAAGTTTCACAAAGAAGAAATTTCACCAGCTGTCGTTATATCCATTTTGTATCATTTACTAGCTGAGTGATGTCACAGACTTTATGTATCTGATTTTCAGCAACAGGTTTAATAGTACCTCAAAAACTCTTTAAGTCAAGGGAGAGAAAGATAAGTGGAACCTAAAGCAGGATCCCTGTTTACTTCTTTTTTAACATTTCATTTATTTATTTATTTGACATGGCAGCTGGGTGGGGGGAGTGGGGGGTAGTATACAAGCAGTGGGGAGTGGCAGGCAGAGAGAGAGCAGGCTCCCCACTGAGCAAGGAGCCCAATGTGGGAATCCATCCCCGGACCCTGGGATCATGACCTGAGCCAAAGGCAGATGCTTAACCAACTGAGCCACCCAGGTGCCCTTTTCTTAACATTTCTATCAATGGAAAAAGATATAAATAGAATGGTCATTAAATTTGCAAATGACACATAGCTAATGAAAGGAGTATTTAACAAGCTAGGTAATTAAAAAAAAAAAAACACTTCAAAAGCCTCTTGATGGCCTAGAAAGATAGGATAAAATAATGGCATGAAATACAATGAACATAAACTTAAAAACTCCTGCATTCAACCAAAAGAAGAAGAAGAGGAAGAAGAAAAAGACAGACATAAATGGAAGACGGAAGACCCTTGGTATCATGAAAAAGACTCGGGTTGGTTTTCTGGCGAGTTTGGTGTGAGCCAGTATTATGTGGTGATTGATATTTAAATAGTACTATACTGAGCTACATTAATAAGAGAATCATGTCCTGAGCAGAGTACAGTCAGACCCCAGCAGGATGTCATGTCCTATTCCTAGGCACCTCATTTTCAGATAGATATTAATCTTCTGAGGAAAAGCCCAGATGAACTAAAGGCCCCCCACAAAGAAAAATAAGAAAGCCTGGGGATATTAAGATATGATTAAAAAGGCATGAGAGAATCCATTTCCAGTCTTTGACAGCTGTTACCTGGACAGGTGAGACCCTGCAGAGGCTGACTCACCAGGACCAGAGAAGACTAGTGAGAGCAAGACTTCGGTCCCTGCAAGAACTTCCCGATAATTACCGCTGTTGAAGAATGAGCAGCCGCCATTTTGAGTGGACTCCCCACTATGGAGAGTCCTCAACAAAGGCTCACTGGAAATTCCTCTGTACTTTGAGTTTTCTGGATGGAGTGAGGCCAGATTAGAGAAAGCCTAAAAAACCCTTGAAACAGTATAATTTGTGATGGGAGTAACTTTTTTTTTCAAAAAGGTGAGAAATACAGCATTACAGGGGAGAAGTTCCTCCTGTTCCATGTGAAAACTGACAGGATAATTCGATTCAGGACTCCTTGACATACATCCCTCCGTGCTCTGGATGCAGTAGAGATGTGGATGAGAAGAATGTCGCTGTATGTTAGTATAATAGGCAGCCTTTGCTTTCAGGATAGCAAATTCGTTGTAATTTTAATTTTAGAAAGGTATTTCTGAGCCCTTGTTTATTAATTTTTTCAAATTAACTATTTGTGCCAATGCTATAAATCACTATAATACAAAATCATAATAAGGTAAATCTATATTATAACAAAAAGGCAACAGTTCCTCTGTGTAAGTTTGAGAAGCTGTGTTTGGAAGAAATTGAATACTGATGCAGGGCAACTAGCGCTTTACTGAGCATTGCTATTTGTCAGTGGCGGCAAAATTAAAAGTGAACATCTGTCCATTCGAATTTAATAGGGTTTGTAAGTCTTGTGAGTCCCAGATCGTAATATTTTCCAAACCGCCATTATTTAAAATAACTCTGATAGGAGATATACCTATTGGATAGGAACTATATTGCATTACATCCTAAAATGTGAATATTATGATCTTTTGATAAAACATCCTTATTCTAGGGCTTTCCAAAACTTTCTGGAACTTTGGCAAAGCCTTCAGCAGGAAATGGCATACTTCTGTCTCCATTCACTGGGGAGGTGGTATACTGTGGTAAGCATTATGCTGCTCACTGAGTATTTCTGGCCAAAAAGTTATGAGTAGAAAAGACATACACAATGTCTGGACTAGAATATTTCATTGTTGGTGCAAGAGTCTGTGGAGTCCTTCTGTCCCTTTGTCATGGGGACGGGAAAACCTGAAGACTATGGTGGTTCCATCACCTGGATCCCTCTGTGACCACCAGGAACAGAGAACCCTGTCAACTCATGACATATCAATAGGAAGGAAGGAAGGGAAGGAGGAGAAGAGGAAGGGAAAGAGGAAGGGAAGGGAAGGGAATGGAAGACGAGACTGACTCTTGCTCTTTTAAGCTACTGAGACTATGGGGCTGTTTGTTACTGTGGCACAGCCTGGCCTATCCTGACAGAGCTGAGAGCAGAACTTTGCTATCATACACTTGGGATTTCATTCTTCATTTCTGACTTGCAGACTGTATGACTTTGCATCATCACTTAACGTCTTGCACATTCTGTTTTCCCTTTGTGTAACCTAGGAATAGGAACAGTCCATAATTCACAGGGTTCAACAGAATAACATGTTTAAGAGATAGCACAGGGTCTGCTGCATAGTATGTGTGTAGTAAACATTATTTGTTTTTATTCAGCCATCACTAGGCAAGTATGTAGTGATCCCGTGTCGTATACCATGCATTTCTATGCCATTGATACACCAGGGGTGTTCCAGACAGACACAGTTGCCACCTTTAGAGGGCTTGAGTGCTACCTGGAGGAGAGGAGAAGACAACGGAAGGAATTAGAAGTGGAAGGATGCATGGCAGGGTAAACGGAAGATGGAAGTGTGGGAGCCTTTGGGAGCAAGGAGGAAGGGCGCTTCGCCCGGCCCAGAAGACAGGGCATACAAGAGGAAGTGGCACAGAAGCCAAGACCTGAGTGAGAATTTAGAACTGTCTGGGCAAGGGATAGGGTGGTGGAGAGGGTAGAAAGAGGAGGGATTTTCCAATGCTGTGTTGCACTACAACAACCCACTCAAAACTTTGTGGTTTGAACAATACTTCATTACTGCGCACAGTAATTCTGGGTTCTGACGGGATGGCCCTTCTGCTTCACGTGGTGTCCAACAAGGTGTTAACAGGTCTTAATCCACGGGGCTGTCCAGGAGTCTCCAGAGGCCTCCATTCTCCTGCCCTGGCTCCACGTCATGGCCATGCGGGCGTCCTCCCTGCATGATGGCGGGCTTTACAGAGAGGCATTCCAAAAAGTAAGGGTGCAAGCTAGAGACCCCTAAGACCCCCACCTCAGGAGTTACTCGTATCCCTCTTCCCTCAGGATGTTGGCCAAAATCTAGCTCCAGCCTATATTCCAGGAAAGGAGAAGCAGACTTCACTTCTTGATGGCTTAGTGACAAGTTCCCATGGCAGAGGAGCAGGTGGGATGGGAGGTGTGGTTGTGACCGTCTTGGGAAACACCGCGTGCTGCGAGGGATCTTCGCAGCCTTATTCAGAGTGGTTGAAACTGAAGTGCATGATGAGGGTCAAAGCAGCAGCAGTAACTGGGCACAGCCTAAGACAGGCCCTCTGAGTAGGTCCAAATGTTCTCGTCTGCTGGGACAGTCCCAACTTCCTCCTGCCAAGACAAGAGTGAATTATTAGCAGTGCTCAGGTTCATGCTAAAAATGTGACCCAGGGGACACCTAAGTGGCTCAGTCAGTTAAGTGTCTGCCTTCAGCTCAGGTCATGATCGTAGGGTCCAGGGATTGAGCCCTGCATCAGGCTCCTTGCTCAGCGGGGACTCTGCTTCTCCCTCTGCTTGTGCACGCTCTCTCTCTCTCTCTCTCTCTGACAAATCAATAAATAAAAATCTTAAAAATAAAAAAAGAAATGAAAATGCAAAAGTGGGGACTGAACGGGGTGATCACCTGTCTTGTTTTGGGATCGTCCGAGAGGAGCACTGGAGATCAGAGCCCCAGCCTATGGTCCAGGAAAGGAGAAGCCTCTTGGGGGAGTAGTGTGAGTAGGAGGAAGGGATGAGGGTTTGAATATGAGTTTATTTGGGAGCAGATCCCAGGGCATATTGGTAGAGCAGTGGAGAAATGAAACAGGGGAAGGAATGCAGCGTTATCAAGCTACTCACCATTGTGGGCAGTGGGAGCTCAGGACCAGTGAGGAAGTGTGGGAGGCAGGACACAACCTGCCTCGCTACCTCAGCTGGCACAGGAGGAAGCCAGGGCATTGCTCCCCCTCCTCCCTGTCCAGCTCAGCCCAGGGCTGCTTCCAGGAGTCTTAACTCCCCAACAGTTCCTACTCACCCTATGTTCCTGCCCAACCTGCCCCCAGGCCAGAAGAAAGCACAGGGCATGTGGGATCATAGGGCTTGGTCTTTAGAGTCAGGGGTGATGGTTGAGGCATAAGGCAGGGCATGACAGTGTCTGCATGTTACAGGATTTCTTTACGAGCCATGTTAAGGTTTTAGTGTTATCCTGGAAGCAAAAGATGTCATGGAAGGATTTTTTTTTAATCAGGAGAATAAGCTGACCAGGTTGACACTTCAGAAAGATAACAGCACCTGCGGGGTGAGAAGTGCCACTAGGAGCCGAGTGAGAGGCTGTGGGGACAGCAAGCTGAAGGCCAGTGTGGCTGTAACAGGCTCGCACGTCGTAATGCACCAGACATCTTGGGCAGGCAGAGGAAATGCAGCGTCTTTGTTTGCCTACGATGATCTGATGTTCCCTCTGGCTAACAAGGGCAAATGAGCGAAGCCCAGTCTAGCTTACAGTTGGATCTGGCTCGATTACTTCAGCTGTCCTTTCTGGCCGTGCCCTGTCCCACTGCGGTGAAAATGTTCAGTCTCTCCAGTGGCCCATCTGTCCCCTGCTTTCTAGAAGATGGTGACCAAGTGTATAGAATACAGACGGGGATGGGCAGTGGGATGTGGCAGCTTACTTGTGTGTCTGACATCCTCACAGGAGGGCCCAGGGTCGTGCTGTCCTTCCTCAGGTTTGTGTCACCTGTCATGGGCTGGCCTCGAGCCCAGCATCCCGATGGTAAAACCTGTGGTTGGTGAACTCAGAGCCCTCTTCTTACTTAAGCAGTGCCCGGGGAGCACCCACCATTGCTCTCTCTGCTACCTTCGGTCCCCTCAGCTCTCACTTGAGACAGACCTCTAGTCTCTGTCATGTCCTTCATCCTCCCGGTGGCAGATGTCAGCACCCAAGGCAGCCTCGATGGTGAACCATCGTTGGCTTTATCTCAGAGTCCCCTTCTCACAAGACTGAGGGGCTGCCCGCTCACTCTTCTTCCCTCTCCTAATGAGGCCGGGTTGCCCCATATCGTTGCAAGACTCCCTACATGACAATCTCCTCCCAGAGCCCCAAATTGGGAAGCAGAATACGAGCCTGACCCCCACCCTCAGTCCCCTTCCTGTCCCTTTACAAACACACCTCCCGCTCTCCGGGCAAAGCTTAGCTCCTCTGTTTCCCTCTGGGTTTCCTCTTTCTCTCATAGTCCTTTCAGGCTTTAAACAACAACAAATGCCTTGCTTTTACTTCCTGATTCAAAAAAAAAAAAAAAAAGTGTCATGTAACAAACAATACCAAAACTCAGTGGCTTAAAACAACATTTTTCCTCACTAATCTGTGCGTCAGTGAAGGGCTGAATGTCTCTGGTACGATGGTCACCTTTCTCCTGGGATCATGTAGTTAACACGGGCATACTCACCACAAGCCAACGGCAGAGGCACAAGAGCACAAGGCCACTGCCGCGAGCGTGTTTCAAGCCTTTGGTCTTGCCACACCCACTAATATGCTTTTGGCCAAAGGAAGTCATAGGGCCAGTCCGGAGTTGAGGCTCAGGGACGGACTCTACTTCTTCAGTAGGAGGAAAAGCAAAGTGACTTGGCAGAGGCATAGACCCAGTGTGGGAAGAACTAGGGACATTAACACAATCTACTGTGTCCCCTTTCATCAAATTCTCTACCACTAAGAAATAGCCTCTTGACTTCCCCGTGTTAGCAAGATGGGTGGGTACTGTCTCTATCCCAGGAAAACTCTCTATGACCTGCTTTGTCCTTGATGGGTTAAAATGCATGTGGAAGGGAATTGGGGGAAATCATTTATTCACCCAAAAGTATGTTGTTTATATATACAAGGTGATTGGGATAGAAAATGAATAAAACGGCAAAGTCCTTGCCTTTATTTAGCATATACTCTAATGGGCATGGCCAAAGAATTAGAAGATAATTAATTGTCTGATATATGTTAGCTAGTGATCAATGCTATCAAGAAGAATAAAGGGGGCTTAGCAGTAAAGAGTTTTAGACTGGCTGGGAAGTCCTATCGGATGAGAGTGCATTTAAGCAGAGATCTGGGGAAGCTAGGGAGGATGATGTGTTGACCCCTGGTGGGAAAAAATCCCAGAAAGCATGAGGGGCAGTGCAGCGGCTGGAAGGTTAGGTAGAGACACGCTGGACCTGTTCAAGGAACAGCAAGAAAGGTGGTGTGGCTGGACCACAGTAAGGACAGGACAGAATGGTAGGGGATACCTGAAGCCAGAGGGCTAGCCAGCAGCTGGATAGTCCAGATTGTGGAGTCTGCCTTTTATTGTAAGTGAGATAGGAAGTAGAAGACGTAGATCTGATTTATGTATTAGAAGCTACCATATTAACTGCACTGGTTTGGTGGCAGAAGAAGAGACAGGCAAGATGGACAGAGGAGACCAAATTCTAGCTGTAGAATCTAGGTGAGAGATTCACCAAAGCTACAGTGGTACCAGCAATGGAGAAATATTTGAAATAAGAATATATTAAAGGTAGAGCCCATAGGACTTGGTGATGGATCAGATGCGGTAGGTGAAGGAAAGAGATATCAAAGAAGATTCCTTGAGTTTTGGGCCAGAATAGATGGGTAAATGGTGGTGCCATTTACTGAGGGCAACACTGGGAGAAGTTTGAGGACTGGGGGATAAAAGTAAGACTTCTGTGTTGGACACATTGAAGACCATTCCATTGAGTTGTGGTCATCTGCTACAGAAACTGAATACTTCCTGGAGCAAATCCCACCTTCTCCCATTTCTACCCCCTATTCCTCTGCAGACAGAGGGGTATAGACAGGGTCATGGGACATTACTGAGAAAGGCAGAAGAGAAAAGTAGATAGCTCCACTGAAAAACAGCACAAGTGTTATCCCCATGCCATGGAAGGGAACATAATATTGATACACAAAACAACTTGGATGAATCTCTAGAAAATAATGCTGAGGGGAAAAAAAACCAATCCCAGAAGGTTCACACCTAGTGATTCCATTTACATGATGTTTTTGAAATGATAATACTTTAGAAATGGAGGGCAGATTAGGGGTTGCTGGTAGTTAGTGACAGGGGCAAGAGGGGAGAGGGTCTGAGGTGGTATAAAAGGGCAACACAAGGAATTCTTAGGAATTGTTGGAATTATTATCTTGACTGTGGTGGTGAATACACGAACTTACACAGTTACAAAATTGTATAGAATTTTACAATTTCAGGGCACCTAGGTGGCTCATTCGGTTAAGAGTCTGACTCTTGATTTTGGCTCAGGTCATGATCTCAGCATCCTAGAACCAAGCTCGGTATCAGGCTCCCTACTCAGTGGGGAGTCTGCTTGTCTTCCTCTGCCCCTCCTCCTGCTCATGCATTTTCTCTCTCTCTCTCACATTAAATCTTTTAAAAAAGAATTTTATAATTTCTACACACACACAAATGATACACCTACAACCAGTGAATTGTATCCATCTCAACATCCTGATCATGATATTCTCCTATTGTTTTGTAAAGTGGTTCCTTGGGAAAAACTGGGCAAAATATACCAGGGAACTCTCTGTATCACTTCTTACAACAGCATGTGTTTTTGCAACTACCTCAACACAAATTTCAATGTTTGAGAAGCAAAAGAAGTAAAGCAAGACCTACTCATGCTAGTCTCTGGAGTCATATATTCCTGGGATGGTCCACCAGGGGCTGGCGACCTAGATGCTACAGGAAGGTGCCGTACACAAGGAGGACATGAGATGACGGCACCAGCATCTCTCCTGTTCACTCTGGACTCTTCTGCCTTTGCCACTAGAGGTTAGGAAATGTATGAGAGTGAAATACTTACTTCCCGCTTGGAGTTCTCTCATTCCACTAGAGTGGTTATTGAAGGGGATGAGTAATATAATGCATTTCTAGAAATGGAGGCAGAGAAAAATGTGGTGGATTGACCTCCCGGCTACTGCTTTTAGAGAGAGGCCCTGAGAGCAGCCTATCCCCCTGTGATTTATCTCCATGTCCAAAGAGTGGAATGCAGCAGAATTGATAGATGAACAAATGGCAAGTAGTTAATTGAAATTTCTGCTTAGTTGCCTTTGGCCTTTATTATAATGATTAAAGAAGAAGTAAAACACTGATGAGAGACCATGTTAAATGATAGGCAAGAAGTAATATTAAAATTGAAAAGAAGCAATTATATCTAATTTTTCACATCCGAAAGAAAATTTAGCATTGTCTTAATGTCCAAGATCTCCTCCAGGCTGAAGGAAATCTGTATGGAAGGAATCTTCCCAGTGACTTATAGTTTAAGGTTAGCTTCTCATTCTTTTATAATTGCCTTCAACTGTCATTCTTAGAAATATATTGGGATTTTTTTCATTATTACCATTACCTTTGTAGAAGCATAGGGGGCCCTATGGAATAACTTATTTAAACTATATCATATCACAGCTGAGGAAAGCAATGCCCACAAAGGTGAAGTGATTGGGCCAAAGTCACATAACAGGCTAATTCAATACCTTTTCTGAAATAATACCATCACTATCATAATCACCTTTGCTTGTCACTCAAATGTGGCTTAAACAAGTACGATTAATAATTACATCATTATGACCCAAAGACACACTCTGGACATCAAGATAAAATGGCTACAAAAGCAAATCTTTTAATAAAGTATAGACTGGAAGAGGAGATGACACGGAGTGACAGCTAAGAGCACAGGCCCTGCTGTCAGACACCTGGGACTCCAGCTGTCCCACCTCCTAAAGGAGCCTCGGCAGGTTTTCTGCAGATCTAAGCTTCATTTTCCTAATAATTGTACTCCCACCCCATGGCATATGCTTTGTTGTGAAGATTAGAAATGGTACCAGGAATGCAAAGGGCCTGTCATAGAGCCTGGCACATCCTAAGGGCTCAGTCCATCTTAGAAAGTGTAATTACATCTGATCTTGGATTTTCAATTTATAAAAATAAAGGAAGGGCTGACCTCAATACCCAGTTATTATTAAAAAAAGAAAAAGAATAAAATAAGCAGTGAAAACTTTGAGAAATTTCAATGGAAAACACATTGGTACTATCATCTCTCCATCTTGTTTTTCCAAAATTAAATTATTTTCCATTAACAAAAACAACCCAAAAAAGGCATTTATCATTAAAATGCAGTGAGAGAACAGAAATTCATGACATGTTTAAGTATTTGCTCAAACCAGACTGTCAAAAACAGGGGACCTATTTCTGTCCCAAATCTTCAGCTCACCTATCTTTGACATACAGCATACATGTGTATACCCAATTATTTCTAAATAAACAAACATTGTGAAAACCAAAATTCCTCTTATTATAATACCTAAAATTTCATATTTGGGAGTTTACCTACTTGTTAACATTTATCTATAACTTGAAAGGAGTGCTCATGGCACATTTGTATACAAGAAATTAAATTTTCTCTGTCTTCCAGAATACCCCTAACTGTAGTACTGAAATGCTATTGTTCCTAAGAAAGGAGGCCATGATACGCTTTCTAGACAAGATATGCATGTTAGATAGGCTTCATTGATAAGCATTAAGTTTTAGCACTGTTGGCTAGGAGTTCAATGTTAATGGATCGAAAATACATATTAAATAAGGTGCCTTTGACAAACACACATCTAGAACGAGGTCCTGTATGGACTGGGTGATGAGATGTGACCAAAGGCTCGCAGGAACCTAACCGTGTATTTCCCCTAGGAGCACAGTCCAGAATTCAACAATCCCACGCTCACGTTGACTCTTCAGAAAGTAACTGCTGTGAATAATGAGAACCCCTGTATGATTTTGAACTCCCTATCATGTGCATAGGATAATACATTGTATTCATGTGGCACTTGGCAGTTCTAAAGGCGTGTACATAACTGTTGTCACATATACCCACACAGGTTAGGGTGAGAGTTGTTATTGCTCAGTGAGGTAGAGTAACAAGTCCAACTAGTGCTACCCATGATGGCTTTGATCTTCCCCTCAGGGTCTGTGACATCTCACGGTGTCTCCCACAGCACAGATTAGCTGCCACTCAGCATCATGGCATCTTGGGACCCTGGGAAGGAGCATATGACTGGTTTTGGGGGAAAAGGAGTCTGGACAACAAAGGTCCTTTGTATAATCTTGCTAAGAACCTACAATTTAAACCGCAGAGACCTTGAAGGTAAACACACTAAGATGAAATTGGGTCACACTTTATTTAAATACTGTGAGGGACAAAACAGAAAAACGCCAGGAAGAGGATGGGAGCAGAGTTAGCCAGGAGGTCAGTGCTCTGGCGATGCCTCCCCCAGCCTGATGACCATGTTCTGGAAGGCCGGCCTCCTCGCAGACTTTTCTGGAACTGCTGACAGAGGAAGAGAGAAGGCATAGAAAAATGTTTGCTTCGTTTTCTGTTTCAGACGTTCAGATGTTCGCTTTAGCTGCCCCCAAAAAGAAGCATTAAATGTTTACAACAGATATTTCCTATGACTTTTAACGTTTCCTGGCAGCTAACATGGCTGGATTTTGAATACGTCACCTCCATGCTCTGGAAATAAGATAGATAGACTCTGTGGCCTAATAAGGTTTTGGTTTTTTTTTTTTCTGCTTTTAAATATAGCTGTTAAAAGCAACGAAGTGTGCTTATTTATCTAAGAGCTAATCTTCTTAAAGAAATTTTGATGATTTTTAATTCATAATTCACACTTCTCTGCCCAGGTAAATTCATTCTCAGACTCTGATCCCATATTTATTGTCCATGAGGAATTAGCATTTGAAGTGTGACCTCAGGGCTGAAGCTACGACGTCCTAAGTCAGAAAGGAACCCTTATTTCATTTTTCTTCATGTAAAGTCAGCTTTAGTCCACGGCCTCCTTTCAGTCTCATCTACCGTAACTAGACAGATAAAACAGGGAGCGCTGTCTTCTGGAGAGCTTGGTGAATTCACCTTGTGGGTAAGCACCTACTTAAATCTCCACTTGATATCTGAGGGGAGAGTGGAGGAGAATTTAAAGTGACAAGGGCCGAGTCATATCTCTGGTGGGTGGAACCGGGATTTCAGGGCAAGTCTTTCTGTGCCTCCCTTATCTGTGTTTGTTTTACAAAAGACCAAAGGCCCCATCGAGAGAGACCTAGTATTTTTATTTGACATTTCAAAATGGGGATCCTATAGGTCTCTGATAACAGTGTGCCCTCCTCTCTCCTTCCCCTCCACAGAAAGATTTAGACTGAGAATCCTTGTTCATATGGGAAGTGCAGAAGGACCTGGGGAAGAAAGACAAATCATTCCAATAAACGTAGTTTCAACACAAATCCGTGCATAATTAATTTGGGGGGTCCTAACTCTTCTTTTTTAAGACACTAAGTTTTTAGAGATTTTTCTTACTTTTAGTCATGGGAATCAAACCCCAAAACATGTAAAATCTTTTCATTTTTTTAATACTAAGTTTATTCAATTAAAATCTATTAATATCAAATTAAGGGCAACATACGGTATACGTGAAGTCCTAGAACTAATTTCAAGCCAAGTGACCTAGGCTTGCTAGTGATCTATTGTCATGCAGCTTGATGGTGCCGCTTGATTTTATAGGCTTCTTCAATTTTGTAATTAATTGGTTTTATTTTCTAGATCAGTTTTAGGCTTAAGAAAAACTCAGGGGGCACCTGGTGGCTCAGTCGGTGGAGTGTCTGCCTGCGGCTCAGGTCATGACCTCAGGGTCCTGGGATCGAGTCCCACATTGGGCTCTCTGCTCAACAGGGAGCCTGCTTCTCCCTTTCCCTCTGCCTCCCCCCTGCTTGTGTGCTCTCTCTCTCTCTCTCAAATGAATAAAATCTTTTTAAAAATCTAAAAAAAGAAAATCTGAGGATAAGTACAGAAAGTTCCATATACGTGCCCACCACCCCCACATGTGTAGTCTCCTCTTGCCACATCGTACTTATTTTTAGCACTGTACACCTCCTCAACATAGTGCACTTGTTATAAATGAAGAACAAATATTAGTGCAGTATTATTAGCTAAAACCCATGGTTGACATTAGGGTTCGTTCTCTGTGTCGCACATTCCGTAGAGTCTGACACGTGCCCACCGTTAGCGTGGCCGTTAGGATGCCCTCATGTTCGGAGTGTTTTTCCTCCCCTCCCCACCCCCTAGTGGCCGCTGACTCTTCCACTGTCTCCGTAGTTCTACCTTTTCCAGAATGTCTAATCGGAACCTGCTTTCATTGTTATATGCAGAACATCGATGAATTTCTTTTCTCAATAAGTTTAAGTAGTCACAGCATCCTAGATTTTTAAAATAGCAATATGATTGAATAATATGGTATTTATATATATCTGGGCTTAGTATTTCAGAAGATAGATATAAAATTTAAGCTTGCAATAAAAGAAGAGGGGCACCTGGGTGGCTCAGTGGGTTAAAGCCTTTGCCTTCGGCTCAGGTCATGGTCCCAGGGTCCTGGGATCAAGCCCCACATCGGGCTCTCTGCCTGGCGGGGAGCCTGCTTCCCCCTCTCTCTCTGCCTACGTGTGATCTCTGTCAAATAAATAAATAAAATCTTAAAAAAAAAAGTAGAGAGCAAAAAATCACTTTAACTAGGCTAAAAACATTTCTTGATTTAAAAAAACTCATTGTACAGGGGCGCCTGGGTGGCTCAGTGGGTTAAGCCTCTGCCTTCAGCTCAGGTCATGGTCTCAGGGTCCTGGGATCGAGCCCCACATTGGGCTCTCTGCTCAGCAGGGAGCCTGCTTCCCCCCCCACCCCGCCTTGCTGCCTACTTGTGATCTCTGTCTGTCCAATAAATAAATAAAATCTTTTTTTAAAAAAAAGTAATTGTACATAACAGCTTTTACCTGTACATTTAGAAATCAGAGCCCAATGCTCTGTCGCGTGGTAGAGAGACCACACAGAAAGTCCAGCTGATTACCTGCTCTATTCCTCTGCAAATTCTAACCCTAAAATATTTCTCTATAATGCTGGCAAGAAAAAAAATAAATCTACAAGACATTTTTTTTTTTTTATGATTTTCAACACTCCCTGTATTTTGATTCCCACTGTGAAGGACGGGGATATGAAAACCAAATCCAGTTCGCAAGGATGAGAATCTTTATTCACTTTGTTGACACCATCACTGAAGAATGATAATGATCCCATTTTGTGTAACACATTCCACAGGTGTGAGCAACAGACAGGCCCATCACTTCCTATCTCAAGGGCAGATGGCATCTGTATGCCACATTCCCACTGTGGACTCGTTAAAGTGCTGGTTCATTTCCCGCTGTAACTGGGTCCCACTGCAGTCTTTTCTGTTAAGCGCGTTACTCACACTGCATTCTCACTCACTTCTCTGCAGAACCCTTCTCCAGTGTTATCCCACCTCTAAATGCCGTGATCAGTGTGTCAGCCTGTGGTGCTGCCTCATCTCCGAGGACCGCCAGTCAGTCCCTTAAGTTCAGAGAAGCTTCCCTAGCAGCCTTCTTGCATTTATGCCCAGGAGGGGTATAAATTATATATTATAAACTATAATTTGTTTATTATATATATATTATATCTATATAATTATATATAGATATAAAATTATATATCTATAATTTATTATAGATATATAATTTTTTGTGGCTGCACAAAGGGGAAATCATTACCTAAAATGCTTTTATTGAAGAGTGTATTTGGTGTTTCTTCAGTGCCTTCTTAAGCTTCCTTGCAAAAATGGACAAGCACAAGGCATGTTTTACATTTGCGTGAAGGTAGATCCTGGGATATGACAGTGCCGAGGGCCCTGAAGATGAGGGTTTGGGGCCAGCCAGTACTCCAGGATCTGTGGCATCCAAGAGCCAGAGCTCGATAGCAAGAGGCCATACCTACCCCAGTACGAGGCTGACTTTGAAAAAGGAGTGCCGGGGCACTGGGTGGCTCAGTGGGTTAAGCCTGTGCCTTAGGCTCAGGTCATGATCTCAGGGTCCTGGGATCAAGGCCCGCATTGGGCTCTCTGCTCAGCAGGGAGCCTGCTTCCCCGCTCTCTCTGCCTGCCTCTCTACCTACTTGTGATCTCTCTCTCTCTCTCTGTCCAACAACAACAACAAAAAAAAAGGAGTGCCCAGTAATAACAGAAGTGTGTAAATAATTTTTATTTGCAGTAGAGACTTTTTAAGGTCAGAAGAGCACCAAAAAACAGGCTTTGACATCTCAGAAGAAGTAGCACTGAATTCTCTTTTGCTCTATTGATCCCCACGCAGTAGTTTCTGGACGGTGAGGAAAATGCCATGAAGCGATAAGGGCAACATTTCATATTTTAGCCTGAGAAGAAAAGGAAAAACATGTCTCATATCAGCCCAGTTAGGAGCCAGGAAAACCCAGAAGCAAAGTTACTTTCCTGCAAAAGATAGGTTTTCACAAAAGGAAGGTTTCAGGATTCTGTAAGTGTGAGAGCTGAGAAGGAGGGTCTTTTTTTACTTCGTAGCCAGGAGGACAAGGAGAAGAGGACCTGGTTGAGCTATTAGGGTCAAAGGAAGTTTGCAAAATGAAGTGGACCAGGAAGACATTGCAAGAGTTCTATTTTCCAACCAGTTTAGACATGTGGATGAATTATGGACACGATGTAGAACCCAGATTTCTCCCAAGTTCTGTGTTTCCTTTGACGTCCAAGATACGGTAAAGCTGATGGGTTTGCGCTGATGAAAACATGTGCCTCTGATTAAAAATATGTTCGCAGTGAGAGAGCGCCACCTCCCTCTGAGGATGAGTCAGCTGGTGATGCAGGGGACACTGCAGGCCACCCCGGCCACTACTTGAGGCCAAACACTTGTTGGGTAGACCAAGGAAAACATCTGGCTGCTTTCCCACCCCCCGCCCCAGACCCCAACACCCAGTCTCAGCGGCCCCGTCTACGCCGTGCTGAGTTCCCTGTTTGCTAGATGGGGGCTCTGTAACAGATGGAACATGCTGGGCTAACAGGTAGCAGATGGCTGTAATTGCCGCAGCCATCTACACTGGCCAAGTAGCTTTTTTATTTGCATACCATTTCTCCCAAACTCTGATGTGAGTAGAGGGTTTTTCATTGGAGACAGTGGTATGGCCATCTTGATGGACAAGCATATTTAAGAGAAAAATGACCCCAGTTTTTCTTTAACCCTTTACCACCATCTGGATACAGGCACACACGCACACACACGGGCTTTGCACAAACACAAACCCGCCTTTAACTGGTCTTTTTCTCTGAGCCACTGAAAGAAAGAAAAATTGTGGTATTAAGGGCAGTTAGAATTGGATTTGACTTGTCAGTCAATGGCCTAACTAGCAAGATGACTTCTGGTATACTAGCTGTCTCTGAGTTTGGGGGGTTGGCTATCAAACTGATGGTAATAGACTTAAGCAACTTGGCACACTAGGTGGCCAAAGCTACACAGCCCCTGGGGGGGCATATATAAGGAGATGGGTTGGGAATTGGCCAATAGCCAATTGCAGAGGTGCGCTAGGAACCTTTGAGATGCCATCCCATAGATTTTGCCCAAAGTACAAAACATTATTGGCACGACGGGTGAGGATTTCCATCTCACATTTTCTATCCTCTTGTTCCTGAGATGTTCCCCCCATAAAACGTACTTGGGAAAGAGGAGAGGTCATGGCTTGAACGTGATTGAAGGTTGTGTGGACATTTAGGATTCCCTGTGCTTTCAAGTTTCAGGTTTAGGGCCTAAGCTCCTTGGGGCCAGAGAGGGAAGGAAAGAGCAGTGATGCTTCCAACTGTGTTGCCTCACTCTCCAGAAAGCCCCCAACACAGGCTGGCCATCCAGGTTTACCGCCTGATCTCTCCATTCTCAAGGGCACACCAGTACCCATCTCAGCAAAAAGGCAGAAAAATCATTTGTGAATTTATTCAAAATCTATTCAAAAATCATTTGAATTTATTGTTTTTAACTCACCCACAAATATATTATATAGTCACTAAGTTTCTACATAGTTAAACGTATAAAGCTTATGAACCTCAAAATAGTAATTAAGCATTATTACTTTTACATATAGTAGCCCCAGGAAGATGAACTCACTTTCCGGTGATCAGTTTGGGTAGACAAAAGAGCTCTTGTACCAATTCTGAAATAATTAAAAATTGCAGAATTTATACAGACCTATCATCCTTCCCCTCATAGAGTGATGAAGCAAACCTTTGTGTTCCTTAAAAATAATTTAGCCATAAAAGCCTAAAAGACATCTTAACAGTGTCATTTTCTCTTTATTTGGTCCTGAACTCAGGAAAGGCAAAAATCAGGAATAGTTATTTTGAGGAGATAAGATATGAGTCTCTAAAGACAAGATATATTTATGGGTAGATTGTAGGAAAAAAACAATGTCATAAGGGGCGCCTGGGTGGCTCAGTCGGTTAAGTGTCCATCTTTGGCTCAGGTCGTGATCTCCGGGTCCTGGGATTGAGCCCCATATTGGGCTCCCTGCTCAGCGGGGAGCCTGCTTCTCCCTCTCCCTCTACCTGCCACTCCCCCTGCTTGTGCTCTCTGCCTTCCTCTCTCTCTGTGTCAAGTAAATAAATAAAATCTTTTTAAAAAAAAAAAGAATACCATAAGTATATACTTAATTTTTTCAAAATTAAAGGCCCTTTTCCAAAACGACTGAAGAATATGTGAAAAAGAGATGTAACAGACTATGTTGGTGACAAAAAGGAGCTTCTGCTTTCTTGGGCATAGAATAATTTAATCATTTTACCAATAAAAGAGCCAAATCTTATTTTCACTCCTGCCCATGTACATTATTCATGTAACAATCTATAGCATGTGAATTATTAATATATCTTTATATGTAGGTAGCTAGACACACATAGATATATAAGTACATGTATTGATAATAAATTGAAGGCTTTTAGGGGCAGTTTTAAAATATTCTTTATCAGTATATTAAATAAAACTGTATATATCATTAACTTTACCATCCTGGTTCATTGTAACTTTTTAAATAAACCAAAAATCAAATCCATTAACTTGAATTTATACTTATATTTCACTGTAATTATTATATCTAGTATAATCAGTTTTATTTATCATCATATTAATCAATGTAACTAACTTTTCTCCAGACGTTAGAGAACACCAGAGCACAGAAAACAAAGAATTGCTTAGCAATTTCTTTGCTTTATGAACACTGATTTCATATCACTGTAGCGCATTTGAGGTTGCAAAAGTAAACGTATACATTATATCATTAAGGCATTTTTATATTTTGTTTATCTATTGCCATTCTGAGAAATAAGGGTAAGTCAAAGTTATCTTTAGTCACAAGCATTCATTTTGTATTTGTTTCATTCTTGTAAATTGTCTACGTATCAAAGACTAGCTAACCATCTGTCTAAGGTCTCAAAATTACTGAAAGATCAAGAAATTACAGTTTTGGCTAACCTAATGAATCCTTCTGACGTACAGCATTTTAAAATTTCCTTAAATTAAGCACTTCAAAGTCCATTATTACCTTTTTATTTAGTTGAATACAAGTATCCGCATGTGTAGGAATGTGTATATACATTTTAAATAACTTATGAAGACAGTAATGATTTATTTAGATCATAAAAACAATATAAAGGATTTAGAAACTTTAAATCATAAGAAACTTAACCCTTAGTCTTGCACAAACCAAATGATTATGCTGATATTATTTTTATATGGGAAACTAAATTTTAAAAACTCTAAATCATGCTCAAGGCTCTTCTTTTATTACAGAACTGAGGCCCTTTCTTCTTATCTTGTAACTATAGTAAAAGAAGCTATTTTGTAAATAATTTTCAGTGTCTACAAAAGAAACACAAACAGCATAATAATTTTTTCCTATCTTTAGCTGTTTTTGACAGTGAATCTGGAATAGAAATTCTTGAAGTGTACCCATAATGACAGGATGATTATTTTAATCAAATTTTGAAGTTTCCCCCAAAGAAAAAAGGGAGGGGAAAGAAAGAGAATAAGAAGTAAGAGAGGCCAATTCTAGACATTTAAGGCACTGTAAAAAGCAAATACTCTTCCTCTGCAAGAAGAGGGGATTAACGTTTAGAATCAGGAAAACCCATTTCAACATATGAAAATAGACAAGACGCAGTTATTACAACTGGTTTAAATAATGAGTTAGACCTTGAAAATTTTATCAAGCAACATATTGGAAAGCCAGCATTTATGAATCTTCCCAGTACAGAAGTAGAGGTCAACAAAGGCTCTCTCTTGTATAGGGAGACAAGATAATCCCCTCCTGACTGTTTTTTCCTTTACATTCTAAGTCACTCCTCAAATGAACCATCTAGTTCATGTCAGAAGTTCTCCAACACAGCCGCTACAACTCAAAATTTTCCTGGGGAAAATTGTGTCTGGTAGAGAAATAAGCCTTTAAATTAAGGCAACGTGAGACAGCAGGTGTTTATCCAGAGGAAATGTGTGGGTTGAGATCAGGAAGATACAGTGAGAAGTGCCGTTCTCCCAGAGGATGGCATGGGGCAGCCTCCCATCCTCAGAGCTTGGCCAAACCCAGTCACCCAATTGGAGGTCACACAGTACCTGATCCCAACAGCTCTCAGGGACCCAAAGACAAGACTGATGACGAAGTTCTTATAAGGTTTTGAAATAGTGACCCAAGTCAGGGTTTACCTGAAGACCTTCGGAACTCCTGGGCCCCTGGAGCTGGCTCCAGAGAAGACTTCCCTTGTCTCCCTGTAGCCGTTCTTCTCTTATAAACAAATAGCTCTCATGACAAACAGACAGACCATAGGAACAGACATCAGAAGACTATAAGACTTCCCCAAAGAACAATCAAAATCTGATCAGATACCCAAAAATCACTGCTGTTCCTAGGGATGGGGGTGGGAGTATGACGACACCAAAGAAAAAAAGAGCAGAAGGAGGAAGGAGAGAGGGAGAGAGGGGAAACTCAACAAAATGCTGGAGCTCATTTCAACACGAACCAGGGGCAGTGTGACACTTCAAACAGCCAGAGACACAGAGGGTCTGAAATATGCCCACTAAAACTAGTGAGTTCAGGGTTCCCGCACCCAAGGCATCAAGGCTCTCAGATAAATATTGAAGGTACTTGGTACTATATTACAGCCATTAACTGCTAGGAATGCATTTGTGCTAGAACACTTTGGGGTTTGCAATAAGGCAGATTGCACAGCCTGGAGAACCAGGAGCATCTCCAAGGGACTGGTGGGAGTTTCCTGTAGGGGTTGGATGTGCGTTCAGTGATTTGAGGAATGGTTCAAAGAAGCAGGCATTTACTCTGGACCAGGGGTAGTTCTGTGATTGGATGTCTTCATGTTTTTAGCTAGAAGGTAACAGGAACAAGGCAGGGCTAAATGTGTAGTTGGTAAAGAAGGAACAATTATGGGTATTAGGCAGGAAAGCGGTATATTTGGCCGTTTTTGTGGTTTGGACATTCATTTGGGCTGAGCCAAGACTGGAGTGACCTCATCTTTGCCTCAGCCTATCCCAAGGTCACAGAGTGTCCTTGCCTGGTGCTGTGAAATGGTTTCTGTTCCACTGAACAGTACCCCGACCTAACCTTGAGTGCCCAACCAGCTCCCAGTTTTCAAGGCTGCTTTTTCCTTTGTCCTGAGGGATCGAAGATTGGAAGAGCACACGTACAAAATCCACCCCCCCCAAAAAAATCAAACAAAGAAAACAAGAAAAATGCCAGCAAAAACTAAAGCTGCAGAGAGAGAGAGAAAAAAAAAAAGTAATTATAGGAAATAATATGACTTAGCTATAAATGGCATTTACATGTTAATAATATAAAAACTAAATATGGATCTAACCAAAATCACAATCTACCTACTTTAGAAGGAGAGATGAACAGTGCTTGTTGATGGAGTGGGGTGGGAAGCTGAGCCCTCATTTTCCATATTGGTAAGTCAACAGATAATTCCAGAAAAGGAAACATCGTGAAACTGTAAATATCACTACGTCATTTGGAAATGTGGAGGTAACTTTTTAAGTCAGCCTGAAGGGTTGAAAATGTTTCCAGGGAGGGGAGATGGGGGCAGAGCATAGAAAACCATAACTATCCCTAACAACCCTTGAAGAACCAGTTATTAAACGTGTATGTGTGTGTGTGTGTGTGTGTGTGTGTGTGTGTGTGTGTTTCTTTTAAAGAGTGAGTGAGAAGGAAAGCAAGGGAAGGGGAAAGTGGAGTGTGTGGTGTGTTAAGAACTAAAGGAGGCCATTTTTCTGGCCCACAGTGATGTGTGAGGAGGAGGAGTGTGGCAAAACCAACTCAGAGTGTGTTGTCTTTGCACATGAGACACAGCACTTGGGTGGCCGTCTGCTTCACAAACACCACCAGCGGTTTTTTTCTCCTCAACAACAGTGGCGAGCAACACTGTGTGTGACCTTTGTTCAGCACTTCCCCTCCCTTGGGCCTGGGTCTCTGCCCCATTCTGCCAGCCTGATAGCAATACCAGCCTGATTCCCTCTACAGCATCATTTCACAGATCAAGAAAGATACTGGATGTTAGGTCCAATGTGAAAGTTTAATGCGCTCCCAAAATGCACAAAATGATGATTCGTCTTTGCTCAGTCATGTTTTAGCTTAACAAGTTCCTGACAAACACAGAATATTGTGAACAATTGGCAGGGGAGTGTTTTTCCATTTATTAGCTAAGAAAAAGGATTTAAACAGATTTTGGAATGCTAACACTAAATAATAACAACCACGAAAGGATTTGATTTGATGCTGAATATAGATAGACTGATGTGAAGAGGTAAAAAACCTTCCCTATATTCAAGGTTCTTACTAAAAGGCCTTTGTCCTTGGATTTACCTTGAGAGAGCTGCACAAGAATAAAGAATTTTTTTCAAACACACATATCTTGAGAAAGGCTGCCAGGAAGGGGAACGGGAAAAGCTGCTCCCATGTCTTTGCTGAATTGCCCTCTTTTGCGGTTCAGCCGGAGAAGTGCTAAATGAGATTTGCCAGAGGAAAGCCTTGACATCGGAGTTTTAAAAAACCTTATGGTTTCATAAGGTGACCTTGTTCCAAGGATTCCCAGAGAATGGTCTTACTTCAGGGAGAAAGTAAGTCCCAGATCAGATTTCCTACTCTCTGGAAAGTACATAGACACACAGGAGGGAAGATAAATGCCCATGTAAAAAGAAAATCCATAGTTTCATGGTGTTTTGTTCATGTGTGTTTTGATTAAATATTGATTGCCTTTGGAGAGCATTAGCTTATTAACTAAATTAGACAATGGCTGGTCTTTTGTTTCATGGGTTTAAATCTCCTCTCCCCAGTAAGTTTCAGGGGCTGGCTATGATGATGACCACCATCAAGAAAACTTTTTCCTAAATTTCCACCCTGTGTGTGATACTATGCTATGCAGGGGAAAAAAAAATCATTAAAGAGTTTCGCAAATACTTGGGCAGTTTGTACAGCAGTGCTCACAGCAGCGCTCATCATAATGGTCGAAAGGTGGAAATGATGCAAATGTCCACCCGTGGTTGAGTGGCTAAGCAAAAGGTGGTCTATCCACATAAGGGAATATTATTCAGTCATAAAAGGAAGGAAATCCTGACACAAGCTGTAACATGGACAGACCTTGAAAACATTATACTGGACATTGGGACTGTAGCCCTGACAGACCCAGAACCTTCCTTCTTGGGGTTCACTTTCTCTTGGGCAGAAGACAGTAAAACAGGCCAGGGAATATACAAAGGATGCTGTAAGAAAATCCATCCGGTAGTAATGTCCATAATGAATTAAACCGAGAGCTTCTGGAGGCAATGCCACCCGCAGGGGGACTTTGCAAAAGTATTGATGTGGATTAAGACCTGTGAAGACCTGGACATGCTTAGGGAAGGAGCAAATTAAATAGCATAAATGCATGAACTCTAGACTTGAATGGATGTTAAAATTCATACCATAGCACTCTACACTTCCTCCCTGTCTTTCCTGCCCCAGTTCAGCCTCTCAAAGGACCTTCCTTTCTAACAGTTTCTCCTGTACCCTTGGAACCCTCCATCCCTTGGTCATTGAACCCCCATATAGCTTCCACATACATACAGAATGTCCCCCCCCCCAACCCCCATTGAAATTTCACTTGGTCCCAAAGTCAAAAGTTTCCCTTGACCTCAGAAATGGAATTGATTCACTATTCAGGTAGAGAATGGAAGGAAGGTTGGTATTTTGCCACTTTCCCAGTATAGTGTCCCTACAATAATTCTTCTGCTATGACATAAAAATTTCTCCTCCTGTGAGGCCCATGCCATCTGGTGCTAACATGTTCTAAGTGTCCTGATCACTGCTATGTTCTTCTAATTATTCCCTATATTCTCTAAGGACCTGGAAACTTGCTCACAGTCCTTCCTCTGTCCCACGATTCCCACGTTCCTGACAGTTTCTTCATGCCTGCCTCAGCTTGGCCTTCCATGTGGCTCTCCGCCAGTCCCACCACCACACTCCTTTTCCTTCTGCATGATTTTTCGGTTGTCCTCAAGCTTGTATCCACCACTGTCCCTCATTTCATCTGATTATTCACCTGCTTCTTCCCACATAAGTAAAAGCCACCGTCAGGAACTCCTTGGGCAATTTTCATCCCTGCCACCATATACCACTTTCTATTCTGTCTTCAGGATGGAGGAAGCTCATTTTCTCCCATGTTCTCCAGGACTTCTTTACATCAGGTCTTCCCTCTACATCCTATGTGCCTGTTGGCTCTTTCTCCTCGGCATGAAACGTGTCCAGACCCCAGATGTATTTCTAATTACTGCTTCCCCCTCATCCATTAGTTTTATAAAAACCATCTATGCTTCCTCCCTTCCCAGATACTCAATACCCCCCAAATTTTCTTTCCCCATCCCTCCATAAAAATTCCCTCATTAATGCCTTCAATTACCTCATAATTACTAAACCAGATGAATATATTTCCATCTAATCTTTGACTCTCTGTTAACACTTCATTCTGTGGACCTGAGAGCCACCATGTTGGTTGACTTCACAGGGCACCACCCACATGGATTGGGATCTGGATTGGTAACTCCAGAAGTTGTGCAGAGTGAGCCCTGGCTGAACTTCCATCCCTCTTGAAAATTTCTGTCTTGGTCTTTTCTGATACTTCTCCTCTCTGGTTTTTCCACATCTGTTTGACTGCCCTTTCATAGACTCTCTCCAGAGCTTCTTCCTCTGCCCACACTTAAAATCTTGTCTGACTATGGGCTCCCTCTTTGGCTTTCTTCTCTTTCACTCTGGACAGTGACCTTGGACTTGGTCATCTACCAGTGACCTCAGCCACCTCTTGTTCTCCTTACACACTGAAGCCTTCTCCATCTGTACTTCCAGTGCTGACTTCTCTCAGGAATCCAAAACCATTATTCACAACTATCTCATCTTCTTACCCTTATATCTACAGATGCAAACTTTCCTCCCTTTGTAACAACCAAATGCTGGGATAATCTTCATACTAATTATAAATATGAGGCCAGTGAGCTCACTGTTAGAGATAACAGATGGTCTGTTAAATGGTCCATCTATTCAATGGACATCTCTGTATATCACATAAAGAATGAACTTAGCATTTGAAGTTTATTTAATTAGAATTCAGACTCCACCACTGGCCATGGAATTTGGGCAAAAACTTAATCTCTGGTATTAAATCACTGTGGCTAGAATTCTGAGCTGCTTCTCCATCCATGATGAGTGGACCTTCAGTCATGCCCATGCTTACTACTGCCTCTATACCTCGTCTCGCCAAACGAAAGCACCTCCCTTCTTCTCTTCACCCACCCACGTAGGTAGGCCCAGACTTCGGTTCCCACAATGGAATCCATCTCCTCTCCTAGCCGCTCCTAGCTCCTAGAGCACATGTCACCTCAATCACTTGGGCTATCACATGACCCTTTGTGGCCCTGCCCTGTTATTTAACAATTTCCTCTGTACCTGTCATGTCTTTCCAGCATGTTGTCATCTAAGCCATCTTTGTGCTCTCCGCAGGGTTTCACACAGAACTAAGCCCATAGTAGGTACTCAATAAATACTTGCTGAACATACTTAAGTGACATAGCGAAGCACAGAAGGGGGGTTGTGGATGGCCAACACACTAAGAATTGGCAGAGAGAATATCCTCCTCCAGAAGCTTGTAGAGATGGCCAGCTGACTCAGCATGCATAAGTCCCACTGGGCCTCTAAGCTTCAGTGACTGGCTCTGTTGCAACTTAAATTTCTGCTGAGTAGAATCATAAATATTAACCTGAGAACATAATAGTGAGAATGGCTCCTTCTTTCACATCCCAGACTTAAGAACAGAAGTCCTTGCCATCACATCCAGAGTATAATATCAATTTATTATTGGGCATTGTGCATATAAGAAAAACATATTTTCCGGAAAGTGTCATTGTTTATCTTGAAGCAGTGGATAGAAAATGACCTTTAAGATTTCTGGGACAAAACCCAAAGTGCTACTAAATTGGAAACCTGTTTAATGGCTAAGACGGCTTACCTCCAGATTAATTATGGATGCTCTGAAATTTCAAGATTACATTAGGAAGGAAATATGTCACCAGCTGTGATCAATGGGGGAATGTGAGTCTTGGCTCCAACCTTTTAAAATAAATAAATTGAGGTTTGAAGAAAATTTGAGATCACTTTTGCCTGAGTAAAATAAAATCTGTTTAGCTAATTCTTTGGACTTGTGGATTGTGTGGGACTCAACAAATCTGTGACCTCCCTTCCTCAGATACATTTAAACTATAGAAGAGGAAGGAGTCATTTAAAACCAATGCTTGACTTCTTGCTTTGGTTTTTAACCAAAACTAAAAATAAAAAGGCAAAAGAGAAGAAAGTTGACTCAATGAAGGAAATTGGATTTTGAGCAAGTAAGATACTAAAAAACCAAAACAGGAGACTTTATAAAAGAACAGAGGCAATTCTTTAATGTTTTTTTGACATCCCCTGAAAAAAATGTCCAGAACGTCTAATAAATTATATTAACACTCTTTTTTTAATTTAGCTTGTATTTTTAATCAAAGTATCTCAATTACATTTAAACACATAGCTCGTTTGAAGTGTCAGATAGTTCTACATGGCTTATAAAGAAAAACAGCCACCCAATTTTCACTTTGTTTGTTTCTTTGGGTGTTTGTCTGCAAACCTCTAGAGACATTTATTTGCTGCACATGGGGTGGGTAAACATTTCCTGTGAAGAGTAAACTAGTGAGTATTTTAGGCCTTGGGGACCATATGGTCTCTGTTGCCGTTATTCAGCTTTGATGCTGTAGCTTGAAAGCATTCACAGACCTTATGTAAACAAGTGGGTGGGGCTGTGTTCCAATAAAACTTTATTTACAAACACAGGGGGCAGGCACGTGAGCCATAGTTTACTGACCCCTGGGCTCCTCCTTGAATTTCCAGTTTTAGTCAGTTGTCAGCTGAATTCTTCCTGAGAAAGAGGAGGATTAGGCTTCCTGTCAGGCAATTGCTTCCTCCCAATAGGATGTTTCACTACCTGGTTAAGTCAGTATTTGGTGTTTACATTATCACAATTTTACGCCTGCTCTTCAGAGCTGAACCGTGTAAGATAATTGTGTTTCCTCTCTTGAACAGTTCTTATTTTTTTTTAGAGATAATAATTATCTTACTATTTGATTAATTTTGTATGAATTGATAATGAATGCAAACTTAAATTCTCTCACAATTTTCAAAGTCTTTTCTCAATAGGTTTTTACACATTCCATTTCATTGTCATAGAGGTATCTATTCCAGAGCATTCTGACGGGGGAGGCCAGTGTTGTCCTCCGTCTCCCCTCTCCATCATAATACAGACTCCCTTGACCTTTAGATGGGGTAGAGCTCCTCCTATATGGCTTCCATGACTTCTTCTTACTTGGTCTATTCTCCTTTTTTTTCACAGAGCCATTTTTCTGTAGCTTCCTGAAAAAGGGTTCATGGGGGTTATATTTTCTGACACATCACAAATCTGAAAATGTCTTTATTCTCCTGCACACTTAATTGAGGTTAGACTGAATATAGAATTCTTGACTGGAAATGACTTCCCCTCAGAATTTTTCAGTAGTCAACAGTGTTGTTCTTGAGAAGTTCAATGTTATTCTAATTCTTGAAACTTTACTTGAATCCAGTGTTTTTCTCTCCAGAAGCTTTTATTATTTCTTTTCCTCCGTTTCCTGAAATCTCTTGAATGTTATCTGGTGTGGGTCTATTTTGACCCTTCATGGTTGATACTCAGAGAGTGGGTCTTTCAACCAGGAAAGCCATTCTTTTCAGTTCTAGGACATATTCTTGGACTGATGTTTTGGGGACAATTTCCTCTCTTATTTTTCTCTTCTTTCTTTCTGGAATTTATATTCAGATATCAAACCCTATGAACTGATTCTCTTATTTTCTCATCTTTTCTCTCTTTTACTAGAGAGATTCTGACATCATCCCTGAATTATTTCTCTTGGATTAATCAAATGCTCCAGAAAAGCATTTTTCACTCTTGCCTGCAGAGTAGACACTTGGCTATCATTGTTCAGAACTGAGGAAGAAGAAGGCTGTAGGGTTTCAACATTCAGTGCATAACTTTGACTTAGTATCCCTGTTTTCAGTACAGAACCCCAACCTACCCTATGCCTAGGGTGCCCCAGAAAGACTCTCTGCTAAATCTTTTCCAGAAAATAAATCTCGAGTCTTCTTCCCAGGTGAGGGAAGGGCGTTGCCTGCTGCAGGGATCTAGGGACAAAACTGTTTCTAACAAACTTCCAGTGAATCCCTCTATTTTCAGCTCTACCTCCAACCCATATTCAATGGTAACCGTTGTCATCGACTTCTTACTTACTGTGGTTTGCCCATGACAATTGGGTTGCTTCTTTGCCCTCTCAACCTGGGCCCAAGTTTGTTTCCTTGGATTTGCCACTACTGAAGATGGGTCAGTTGCTTTTCAGCTTCCAAAATACTGTCACTCCTCTTCCATTCTTTATCCTATGTTTTCATGTATTTTAAACCTTCACTCTCCTCTTCATGGGACTTAGGGAGAAAGCAGTGGTACACGTGTGTGTTCAATCCACCATCTTTAACAGGAAGCCTCCAGAACTTCTATTTTAGAGGAGGTGTGAAGGACCCACAGAAAATACACATTTTTAAATATTCTGATTCATTAAAACTAGAATCATGGCATCATCTTAAATTTGGTTTTCAAAGGAATTAATTAGTTAATTAAGGAGCTCACAAAGAATTTTTTTTAAATAGTGAGGTTTTGCTGTTAAAACTAATTTCATGTTTTAAAACTGTGATTTTTCGGGGCATCTGGGTGGCTCAGTGGGTTAAGCCTCTGCCTTCAGCTCAGGTCGTGATCTCAGGGCCCTGGGATCGAGCCCCACATTGGGCTCTCTGCTCATCAGGGAGCCTGCTTCCCCCTCTCTCTCTGCCTGTCTCTCTGCCTGCTTGTGATCTCTGTCTGTCAAATAGATAAATAAAATCTTTAAAAAAAAAAAAAAGAAAGATGCTCAGGAGAGAATGTAAAATTATATAAGTATATGTGAGTTTTTATCATAGGATTATATATAAATAATTTTAGAATTATAACATGAAGATATGTTCATTGTAGAAAACATAGAAAAAATATATATAAGATAAGCCTAAAAATCAACCATACTCTTAAGAATCACAGAAAATTTAACAGTTTGATACAATGTCCACCTGCCATACATACACAGTTGAGAACTAATGTACCTACATGTCTGTATTATTTTCAATTAACATTTTTAAATGGATCCAAATTTTAAAGTTGCCTAGATTTTCTGAAAGACTTCTGCTGTGTAAAGGGGAACACTGCAGTGATGAATTTATTTGTTCTTTAAGCACATTTGTTTGTTCAAGAATGATAAGTCTATTGTGTGTAGTTAAAATTCAGCTCCACACACAATTGTCAGACACAAACCATTTCATAGCCGTTCATGCCTCCTCTTGCCTTTGGGCTTTCAATTGGGAAATCATCCTATTTGACCTGAAGCCCTCAGTTGACATGAAAATGTTATTAATTGCTCTGGTTCTAAAATAGTAGTAGGAAGAAAGAACCAGAAAATTCATGAATTATACCTTTTTTGTTATTTTAAATCCGTCATTTATCTTTCTAGGCTGACAAGAACATCTTGATAAAGACCATCCCCGAAATTTCTGCTTTCATAAATGTACTTGGGTTTTCTAGTTCCTGCTTTGCCTACCATTGAAATGAAATCAGTACAGACATCCATATAAAAACCTATGGTCAAGACAAAAGGTATTACTTCCACAACATGTGGCTTCTAAAAGCCAAGTGTAGGCCAAAATGTATTCTTATTGATCATTTACACTTTTGTTTAACAAACTTGTCCTGAGATCCTATTTCTTGATTGACATGGTTCCTACTATCCTCCCTGAGCACCGTTCTTAGTACAAGAAGAAAATTCATCATCAAGGGAGAAAGAAAAAGCAAAGAGAAAAAAAAAAAATAGATGGTAAGAGAATGGCAGAAACCCAGTCCCAAGAACCAAGGGTCTTAGGAATAAGGAAGTACATAAGCGGGAAGCTGGCCGTTAGACTGCAGAAAGCCTGGGTTTCATTCAGAGCGTGACCAGCAGCCAGGACAATTGCCCTGATCTGTACCAGATTCTAGGACAATTCAACATTTAGGTCATGTTTGATGGAGATGGGAGGATTTCAGAGACTCTAGGTACAGCAAACTAAGTGAATGCAGGTCTTACCCACACAGGTCCTACTTAGGCTCATTTTATGCAGAAGCCCAACAGAGCTCATTATCTGTTTCCTAGCCCTCGCAAGACCTAACACAAATGAGAAGGAGGCCCCAGTGACACATCGGAGGCAGCCACACGGACTACAAATAAGAACAGGCAGCCAGATGCTTATCAGCAGGAGAGGAGATAAGCAGTAAGATAGAAGTCACAAATATTGGCCCTTCCTCTGGGACTCTGTCTCCTGTGAAACCTAGCTCCTGGAGTCAGGAGTTTCCTGCAGACTAGTCAGTAGTGGCGAGAGATACCTGAGCTAGTGAGCTCAGACCCCACGTTCTTCATACTGTCAGGAAAACCAACTCCCTGCTGACATCACAGGCTGATGGCTTTGCCCTCCCCTTCCCCATTCTCATCTCATTAGCAGCGCGAGGGTTCACACCCTTCAGTGGGGATGTGGTGGGTGTTAATGAACAGAACTCATCTGCGTAGCTCGTGTGATGTTTCTTCTAATAAATCTAACGATAGGCTGTAAGCGAGTAGAAAGGGGAGAGCAGCTCTCTGGAGGGTCCTGTGAACAGAAAGCAGGCAAGGGAGGAGTCTGATGGTTTGGTGAATCTGAAGGGGTCAGAAACTTCCTAAACTGGTGTAGGTGTTGGTACCTAGGTGTTTGGACACTGATGATTCTGGATGGTCCTACCTCCATTTGAATTTGGTTCCGTTTGACACGAAGCAGGTGGCATAGCCTGTACAGTGCAGGGACGCTATTAACCTTTTCAAATGGGCTCCGTGGTCCGAATGGGTAATTACATATTTCTTCCCATTAGGACTTACACCCTCATCAAGACTCCACATCCCACTCTTGGGTTTGACTCTCCAAAGGACAACAGGGATTTTTTAAGGGAATGAAAGAGGAACTTCACTCTCTCGAGCAGAGTGATAGTCAGGAAAGAACAGATCAAAAGAATAAAACCTCCCTCTCTCAATGCAGCTTATCACCCGTTCTGGCGTACGTCTTCCAAGTGTACCAAAACATCAGGAAAGGAGCTAGAACCTCTTCTCCTGAAGGATTTCTTTTAATAACTTCCTAATAACAGGCTGTGTTTGATTGCACAGAGGCTCTTCCGGAAGAGGCATGATCTAACGATACATTTGTCAGTGTTGGCTGTCTGTCCTCGGAGAGACTGAAGAATTGACTATCAACACAGATCAGAAAGCATATTGATTAAGTGGACTCTGTGTTTTGTAATGTGCCAGGCGGCAACAATGCAAGGAAAACACACTCTGGAACGAAGAGCTACTTTTTCCTTTATATTCCATTAAGACTCTCGCGTATTTTATTCAGGCGAAATAGAGCATGATTTTGACAAAAACGGATCATCATGTTGCGCCTGGAGGTCTTTCCCATGAAAGGGAGTTAGATGGAAATTTTTACCACTTTCTCAATGCAAAAATAATCATGACATCAAAATCCTTTGTCTTCTCAGCATCTGCAAAGCTCATTCCATTCGTCGTCTTAAAAGCCTCAGAAGCAGCATCAGTTCTGCTGGGTCGAGCGGCGCTTGTGATTGCATATTTATTTATTTTTAAAATTTTTTAAATTAAATTAAATTTTAATTTTTTTGGTGTGTGTTCCAAAATTCATTGTTTATGCCCAGTGCTCCATGCAATCCATGCCCTCCTTAATACCCACCACCAGGCTCACCCAACCCCCCACCTCTCTCCCCTCCAAAACCCTCAGTTTGTCTCGTAGAGTCCACAGTCTCTCATGGTTTGTGTCCCCCTCTGATGTCCCCCAACTCACTTCTCCTCTCCATCTCCCAGTGTCCTCCATGTTATTGCATATTTAAATGAACGCTTTCTCCCTTCCCCTGGAGAACGCATTGATAGACAGTGCTTGAATTCCCCAGTGGAGTGCCCAGGCTTTTTTATCTCAGCCAGCTGCATTGGAGGTGTTAATGAACGTGCTGCCCTCCCAGAGGCTGCTGTCAATTTCCCCCTGAACCTTGTCGACTGGTGGCTGGGGTTTGGGAGACCACATTCAGAACTTGCAGAACGGATAGCCTCATTCTGTCTCGAAATGTTGTCTGTTTTCTCTTTTGCGTCGCACTGGACTATGGGAAACAGCAGGTAGCGATGGAGCCCAGATGGAGATCTGAGACCTGATAAGTAATTGTTGGGTGCCTACGCCACGCCACACGACTGCTAGACCCTGAAAGGACAATGAAGGTGGATCAGAGATGCTGACTGTCACCAAAGCCCCTATAGTCGAGACTATGTCTTATGCAAAAATTAATTTAATACCTGGTAGAAAATTAAAGGGATTTGTTGCAACAGCTTCTTATTAAGGTGCTGTCCTGTAATTGATTTCTAAGGATTTCATCTAAGATACTGCTTGTCAATGTAGGCTCTTGGCTGATGAGTGGCGAGGCTGACAGATTGGCAGCTTACGTGATTATATGCTTTCAGAGCAAAGAGAACTTCTTTGTAATAAAGGAGCATCTGGATGAGGACCGGTTCAGACAGGCACTGAACGAAGGCGCCCAGAAGACCAGGAGGCAGGGCAGGTGGCAGGTGTGGCTATTAGATGGTGTGTGTGGTGTGGAGAAGAGGGGTGAGACCATAGAGGCTGAAGCCCAGGTTAAGGAGTTTGGACTTTTATTTGGCAGGTACTGAGGGCTGTTGGAAACTTTTCTGAACAGTGGAGTACAACAAGGAGGGCAGACACCTTAGCAGAAGAAGTCAGGAGTTCCAATTGAAATGTTTAGGGTTGAGGATTCAGAATCCAGAAAAAGAAACCTATCAAAACAGCAAGGAAGGGGTTTGGCTCTGAGACAGCTCTCCGTGATCTTAGCACCTTAGGGCTAGAGGTTGGCTTAGGGGTGGACAGGGCCTGGCGGCCAGGGGATGGAGAGGGGACAGAAAGTAGCTTTCCCAAAGCAAAAGAAGGTTTTTTTTAACCTAGTGCATCATCATGGTCAAATTTATAAAACAGAATTATCTTTCCCATTTAAAGGAAGTAATACATGTACTATATCCAAAATAGCTCCCCATGCAAAATTGGGCTGATATGTAAGTTAGATCCGTTCTCCCAGCAAGGGAGCAAAATCCCTTAAGATCCTAGGTGGAGGGAGTTCAGGTATTTTCTACAATGTGTCCAATGCAGTAATCAGGCAAAATAATCTCTTGCTGTTTTCTTGACATGCTGAGAATAAATTCCCTGATTTTTAGATGCAGTGTCTCATTCTAGGCACGTATCTCTGGGGGAAAAAATGGGAGAAAACAAAGAGACAGAGATAAGAAAGACTATATAATTATTTATAAGTCACAATAGAATTCTAGCTGAGATTTACCAAGAGAACTGAAAAATTCTGGAAATTTGGGGGGGATCCATCAGAAAAAGGAATTGAGCCTCGGAACCACACATTTGTGACCTACACTTCTACTCCCTTTGCCACACTATTGTCTGTTTTGAGGGAAATTTAAGAAAAAGGAAATATTCCTCCAAGAACTTGGTGGCCACAACCTAACAAATTTGGGGTATGAAATAGTAACATGCTTCTAGATGTATACATTTATATGCTGATCTCTACTATCTCCAGGATAGCTGTTTTATATATAAATTTATCATAACTTTAACCTGGGTGCCAAAGAAACTCTGGACTTCTTCCAGAGTTGTACTTGAGCACGTCCCTTATAGTTTCTTCTGGAAACAAGGAGTTAATGTGTTGCTGCAATACAACAAAACAACACAACAATAGAACAGTACTGACATTCTTTGCAGGCTTCTGGAGTCTGGTTATAGATTACTTTTAGTTTTTTCAAACTTCTCTCTCCTTTCTTACTCCTAAGACCTCCACTCAAGCTGTTCCCCTAGCTGTTGCCTCAGTAAGTGTTGTTATTGTTTGTTTTCTTTCTTCCTCACCGCCATCTTTTGTTCAGAGAACACAAACGCGCGTGCGCCCGCGCACACACACACACACACACACACACACACAGGCACACTCTCCCCTTTCCATTTTCCTAAAGTCTACCCATCCTTCATGGCCTCCTAAAATCTTCTCCAAAATATGCCAAACCATTTTGATCTCTCCCATCTCTGAGTCCTAGAAATCAAATTGTCAATGGCATTCATTTGACTAATGGTAAAAAGGGCATCATTATTATTAGAATCACTGCCCTGTCCAGGGCTTATCCAAACAACACTGTAATGTCAAGTGTATTATCCCCAATTTACAAGTCAAGAAACTGAGGTTCAGAAGGTTAAATAACTATCAGAAGTCATGAAGCTACCAAGTTGTAGGGACAATCATGGTTCAAGCCAGTACCCATGGACTTGAAAATCCATGGTCTTTCTTCTGTGTTGTTTGGTTTCCCAGTCATGGATTTCCTTGTATTGTTGATTAACAAATCTATTTTGTGCATGATTCTAGAAGAGGGTAATGTTTTGGAAAGCGACTGCCTCATTGCCCAACTCTGCCTACTTTTCACTTGACTGAACCCATATAAAGTGTCATTTAACATCGGAGGAATTAAATTAAAACAAATTCCCATCATGTGGGCCTTCATTTCAAGTTCCTCTTCTTTATTTATAGATGGATTAGCACCATCATCTCTAACTCTTTCTAAAGAATTGCCTCTTCCTTGATTCTACCTGAAGGGTTTTCAATCCACTTTACTAATCGAGACAGCTAACATCTGTGTTTAATATATAAATGTGAGCTCTTAAAAACACAACCATTTATGGACCAGAAATTAGGGGAGGGTAAAATATATCAATGCGACTATAAAGAGGAGGCAGGTTGGAATAGCCGTTTCCCCCGCTGCTGTCCATGGGGCCAGCGTTTCCAGCCTGCCTGTTCCTAAAGACAAGAGGAAGACTTAGATGTCTCTGAAGTGCTATTCATCTTCCAAATGAGAGCACTGCATTCTAGGTACCATACATAGGCAACAACCAGAAAGTGGCCGGTGAGCACAAATGGATCCTTATAGACCCAGGGAAGCTATCTATACTTACTTGCTCAGAAGTCGCCTTCTCATGGCCTTCCCATGGCACTGTTTTTAAAATTGTAGATCTTACCACATGCATGCCATATCTCTCTTCCCTGTTTTTCTGTTTTGTTTTGTTTTTGTTTTTGTTTTTTCCATAGTTCATGTTCTCATCTGGTATACTATGCATTTCATTAAGTTGTTTGTGGCCCTTCTTCTTCCACTGGAATGTAACCTCCATGAGAATAAGGATTGGGATCTGTTTGTTCTTTGCCGTATACACAGAACCAATAACAATGGGATACAGAGAAAGTGCTTGAGAGTATTTATTGAATGAATGAAATGAATTGTAAGCAGAACATTTGAGGGCGTTAAGCTGTCTTAGAAAAACTGTCTTCCTTTGTTTCAACACCAGATGTGTGGGGGGTTTCCCCTGCTCAACAATTCTCCATGATGCCAACTGGGTGACCTACAATTCAATTCCATTCTAACGTTGTCTACCTGGAGAGACCATAGCCAACCACAGGTTAAGGACTCAGGCCCACAGGGGTGCCCCCATCACACCTCAGATGCCAATCACAAATCCACTTGTCACCTGTGCTTCTGACCCATTGGCTATGATTTGGAGGTCCCCAGACCCCTCCTTATGGCCCATTAATTTGCTAGAGTGACTCACAAAACTCAGGAAACAGTTTCTTTTCTCTTTAACAACCAGGTAGCAGAGATGTGTAAGGCAAGGTATGTGAGAAGGGGCTCAGAGCTGCCATGCCCTCTCCCAGCATCTGTTCAACCCAGAGGCTCTCCCAGAGGTATGGGATTTTTATGGAGGCCTCATCACATAGATATGATAGATCATTAGCTCCATTCTCCTCTCTGGAGAATGGGAGATAGGGCCGAACATTCCAAGCTTCTAATCATGGCTTGGTCTTTCTGGTAACCAGCTCCCAACCAGGAGCCCTCCAAGAGTCACTCCATTAGAACAAAAGATACTGCTATCACCCAAGAAATTCCAAGGTATTTAGGAGCCTTGGGCCAGGGGCGGGGTCAAAGACCAAATAATAGAACAAAAGATGCTCCTAGTGCTCTTATCACTTTGAAGTGACAAAGGTTTTCAGATCCCTGTGTTGGGAATGGGGGGCCAGGTATATAGATATAGGTATAAATTCTATTATCTAACAGAAGCCATAACCCATTCTAATCAGGCAGAGGAGAGGGTTAAAAACTCTTCTCACTATTTTCTCATTTACACCGAAACCATTGAAAATGCCCACATCAACATGATCCGTGGCCTCAATGTTGCAGAATCAGCTACTTGCATAGCAAACTCTATAAACTATCCAACGGCAAGCCAGACCTAAAGTGAGGCCACTCTTGTAAAACTAATGGAGAGTTTTTTATCCTTCCTTTCATGGAACGTTCCAGAGCGTCAGAACGTAGTAGCACAGAACTTCCTTAAATACAATTTTGAAGTATCTTTTCACCTTCACTGCCTCAGTGCCTGTTTATTAAGAAAAAAGAAGAAGAAAAAGAAAAAGTTTTATCAGCATAGCATTGTACTGTTGATGCCCTAGAAGTAGGTGGTAAAGACCGATCATTGTGTGGCCTTCAGAAATGGAAGAGTATAGATTTAATCTGAGATTCCAGAATCCACCTAGTTGTGTGTTTGGTTTTTTAAGATTTTATTTATTTATTTATTTGTGAGAGAGAGAAAGCAGGAAAGGAGTTGGGGGCAGAGGGAGAGGGAGAATTGATCCCAGGACCACAGGACCCCAAGACCATGACCTGAGCTGAAGGCAGATGCTTAACCAGCTGAGCCACCCAGATGCCTCAGAATCCACCTAGTTTTTAACATCATTTGCTCATCTACTTTAAGGACGTAGGTCACAGCAACGAAGACAATTTGGTGCTATCCTTCCTCAGAGGAAGCATCTGAAATGGACATTGCGGAAAAGCAGATAGATGAGAAAGTTATCTGATGCTAAATTGCATCAGAGATGCCCAGGGGCTCCAACGTTAACCTTTCATGGCCACAATCCATGACACCAAACGACAGACTTATTTTAAGATAGCAACATGTTTAACTTTTAAACTAGGCAGCTGGGTAAGCCTCACGACTAGTGAATCTGCGAGCATCTGGCAGAAGCCAGTGGGTGCCTTCCTCACCACCAGCTCCTCCTTCTCCTCCTTGTAGAACTCCAATGGTTTTCAGGTATCCGCTCTCCTCTGCACGGCCAAGAACTTCAGGGAAGCTGTGTCCCTCCCTAGCTCTAGGGTACACAGAATGGAAGGAGAAAGAACAGGGTTTATGAATGGATCCTCCCAAGAAGCTATCCATCCACCAATAAAATTCCACTTACTGTATGAGAATGCCATACGTGGAAATGGCCTCTAGGTGCCTATCTTTTGCTTTTGGACTTCCCCATTGTTGTGTTGGTCCAACCCAAAGACTCAACCCTCACGGCCTATTATGGCTTTTACTGGGAGCTTCTAAAACCTCAGATACCCAAGTACACGCAGAGAGAGCCTGTTGCAGAGGTGGCTGGGCTTCTCAGGCCAGTTGCTGCAGGCTGTGGCAGGCTGACCATGGTCCTTTTATGTTCAGTCTTTTGAGGTGCCATAGGCTTGGGGTTATGGGATAGTAAAGAGCATTTTTTTCAGGACGTGTATAGTGAAAACAACATGGAGGTTCACCAAGGTCACAGGGGATACACCATGTCCACCCTGTAAATAGAACTGGGTCAGAGACAGTTCCAGACCTCCAGCACTCTAGGACACCTGGCCCAGGATTGCTGTTCTTAGACCCAATCATTAGAGCTGACCCTCTTCTTCAGCGCTGTTTTCTCTGTGCTGCTTTAGGGAGAAATAGAATCCATCCCAAGACCATCTCCTCCCTATCTGCTGATGGACTTGGAACCTTGAGCATGGATTAGGACACCTGTCAGTCTCCCTAGAACTGGATTCTGATGACCTTGGGGCCTCTCTGGTGTTTCCGGAAATTGCTGCAAGCTTCCAAGGATTAAGTTACTTGGTATTCACTGCTAAGTTACTTGCCAGTCAGTTAAAGAATTAAACTCCGTTTTTATATGGCCTGGATTGGAAGAGAGGAACAGAGACGCTAGAGGCATCAGAGGCTCAAGAAAACGCCTAGAAGGAGGTCAGAATGTCAGACATATTGACTCCTTATTCATTCAACTAACAGTCATTGAGAACCTGCTGTGGCCCAGCCTCTGTAGCAAGCATTGGACAGTCTTACACCACAAGTGGGGAGAAGGCCTAGAAGATGTCTTGGGGAACGGAGGCACAGGCAGAGAGTGCAGAGTCCAGGAGGCAGGACAGGAGTTGAGGATGGCCCCAGGGTTCAAGGGTTGAAAGGCTAGCCTTGTGTTGTTATAGCCAAGGGAGCTCTGGAAGAGACTTTGAAGGGAAAAGTCATGAGGTGAGGCTCTGGGTGGTCTGTTGGCAATCACTTGTCCCACTCAACAGTACCCACTGGACCACAGACACCAAAAATACCACCATTTAGAGTCAGTGCTGTGTTCACTCTCCCTCTCACAGATGGGAGCCCTTGACTATGCAGTCCCCGCTTACAGGAGTGCTCTCATCCAACATGATGCCTGACTAAACCTGACTCCCCTTTCAAGTTCATAGATATCACTTCATTCAGGATGACTTCCCTCATGCCCCAAGCAGAGTGAGGGCCCCTCCTTGGAGCTCCTTCCCCGGAATCCCTTACCCCACCCCTTCCCACCTGGTGGAGCCCTGTTGACTGAACTCACCACCACTGCCCAGTGACAGCCGGTGTCTACCCCACAGGACCTACTCTGCCCATAGGGACTGAGAGAGGGGTGAATGTCATGGCCTGCTTACTAGTCTGAAATCCCCAATAGATACTAATTCCCCAACAGCCAGTACACTGCTGGGCACAAGACAGCATCCAGTAACTGGAGGAGGGCAGGAGAGAGAATGGAAGTGAGCATCCTTGGGCCACGTTGGACCATAGTTTTCAATGCAGCACCTCCCTCTGACCTCTCACCTGTCCCCCTGACCCCAAGCCAAGGAAGGGCCTGACTGTGGCTCTTGGATCTGTTGATTGGTTAACTGACCTTTCATGTTTAAAACAAAACAAAACAAACAAACAAACAAACAAACAAAAACAAGTTTAATCAACCCACCAGAATTTCTTTATTGGAACTAAACATAGATGAAGTAACGCTATCCAGTGTTTGAGTGCCAGTAATCACCCAGCTAGTGGTGGTGAGGACTGTGTTACTACTGTGTCTTCACTGTGCCCTAAGGCAGCAGCATGAGAAAGCTGCGATGTGTTATTTCTGTTTACGAAGGTGGAATAGAAGGCACTGTCCCCCTCTGGCAGTCATGGGAATGAAGGAAAGCCTTCTTCCTTCGCCTGTGCACCAAGAATGTTCCAGATACTCACAAGGCAGGTCCTACAGGCACTGGCATCTGGTCTAACATTGCCCCAGGCAGGAGGGACTTGGGGAGAGGCTGCAGGGCTGGACCGCAGCAGGTACGTCAGTGGCCGGAGGCCTGAACTGGGGACACCTCCCTCCCAGACCCTCCCTTCTAAGCCTGCACAGGAGCTTAGCCCCCTTCCATTCCCCGTGTCCTCCTTCTGCCTCAATGACCCGGCAGGCAGGGGTCCTGAGCACATTCTAGCCTGTGCCCTCCCTAATCCCACTCCCTGTGTGCAGAGTTTCTGTGAAACTGAGCACCGGGGGCAAATCCCCTTCTGGGAAGGGAAGGCTGGAGTGAACAAGTTCCAAGCTGCGATGGGCAGGCAAAGCTTGGGCACAGGAGAGAGGAGAGAGAAAGGAAACTGCTCTAGCAGGTGCATCAAAGCCAGAGTCTGCATGTGTTAATACACGTGTGTAAAAAGGACCGCATTGTACCCACTAACATCATGACAAAGAAGAAGAAATCCATAAACACTTGGTTCAACTGAGTACAAATCATAATTACTGTAGTTATTTTTATATTGCACAATCGCATAGCATTAAACGTGTATATCGAAGCCATGCAAGTTTGATTTGCTTATGCTACAAAATTCCAGCTTTGGTATTTTCCACCTTCATACTTCATTCTCCAGGTGACGTGATACGGTGCCTCGCTCACAATTAGAGGGAGCATCGATTGTGAACAGGTCACTCAGGGGGGAAGGGCTTATTTGCCTGACCAGGACAAGCCCCCTGGCTGTTCTATAAAAAATGCACCGAGTTTTAGTTTATCGTGGAAACACCCCGAATCAGAGCAAGGCCCTTCTGAATCCCAAGAGCGTTCGTGCTCGATGGTAATACATTCTAACTGGGACTTGGCTAGCCGCAAAATACAGCGATGTGTTCTGGATACTAAACCAGACGAATTCTTCCTGCTTAAATAAGAAAAATTTCACCACTCATTGCCAATCAGACATTGAAATAGGCTCTGGGGGAAGAGAGAGAAGCAACATTATTCATGCCATTTAAAATTAAACCAGGCCATCAATTTATCCGCCTCTCAGGCCGTTTATCGTTTTCTGAATAATGCTTCGGAGATCCTTACTGGGGAGGAGGGGTGACGTGGACCAGTTTGTCAGTATAATTGGTTTCCTATAAATCTGCAGAAAGCAAAATGGGGTTCAAATCAAGTATGAAATAGCATCACAGAGTCTCCTAAGAGCACCGTTGTGAAATGATGTGCTTTTAATTACTGAAGTTTGATAAGCCTCTTACAATTGCAGTGACATTTTAAAAGTAGTTGAGGAAGCCATGTGTATTTCTAGAAATAGAAATAGAAATACGCATGCATTTCTAGAAATTTCTAGAAATTTCCAGATCAACCCGTGTGGGAGTTTCCACCACCTTCTCGGTCCGGGGTGTCCTCATCCATAAAATGAGGAGTAGTGGCAGACCTGCCTCATCAGCTGCTGAGAAAATGAGGCAAAATCAAGTTTGTGATGTTTTTGGCATATGACACAGCATAGGGTAAGGTCCGGGAAGCTCCACGGGGGATGGGCCGCATCGGCTTTGATGATCCTCATCCCCAGGCCTGACCCAGCACGTGGCCTCGGGCGGACACTCCTAAACTATTGGTTCAGTGGATTAATTAGTGAATGGTAGTCGAAATGCTGTCAAACCTCTTGGAGGTTTTAGTGGCTATACAAGATTCCATTCTGTGGCCGTAATTTCCTTAACCTGCATTCCCCGTGCGCGTCGGGGTACTCAGTATGTTTTCACTGATGTCTCTGTAATTGACATCTCTGCTTTGTCTGGAGGAGCTGGGCTTCCTAGCGTGGCAGGAGGACAGTCCCCCGAAGTTTGGGGAACACGTGTTCGAGCAGCCCAGAGACGGAGACTGCAGGATCATCCTCCAGAGTCAAGTGACCTGGGCCGTGGGCCATGGAGAGTTAGTGCCAGGTCTCTAACTGGAATCCGAAGCCGCTCTGCTCTGGACCCATATTTTGTCAGGCAGACCTGCTGTGTGTGTGTGCACGTGCGTGTGGCCACACATGGCACGTCCGCTGTCCTTGGGTGACGTGGCCGGTGCTGCTGAGTGTACACCTCGTTAGCCCACCCTCGGCCCAGATCGTGGAAGTTCCAGCTCAGGGGAGGCTCAGGGGAGGCTGGAAGGACTTGGTGGGACATTTTGGTGTCTGTTCCTATGGCGGGAACTGGAACAGGAGGGCATGGGGTAGGCTCAGACCTCCCTGCACAAGGCTGTGGGGTTCGCTGCTGACAAGCCTCGCACAGCACCACCTGCTGGGGCGACTTCAACCTGCGGTCCAGAAATTCAGTTCAGAGAGGTCACTGAGTTCACCAAACTAAGGGAACAGGACTCCTGTTCCGATGGCTGTAAAGATGTCGGCCCTAATGGGAAGAGACACACATGCAACCAGACGAGATCCCTCTGAGTCGGGCCTTCCTGGGCACCATGGAGGAACGTGTGTCATCTGACTCCCTGGTCCACCACACGCAGATGGGGGTGCGGGTGGTGAATGGGGAAGGCCGCTGTGCTCCACGTGGGAGCTGAGGAGTGTCCTGATCGGGGGTGATCACTGATGTCTAGGGCTGCCTAATTTCTGTTCCAGAAAATTCTCCCCTGCGCTGTGGCCTCCGTCCTTGAAAGAGAGCTAGTCCCTTGTCCTTGTCAGCATTCCAGGTGTTTGCTAGAGTTGGCATAATGTCATCCTAATGGCCTCAGCCCCGCAGAGCAGTAGTTCTAGTGACTTTCAAAAGACGTGGTAAATTCCTGCTCGAATGAGTGACAGTAACAAGACCATGGTTGTCATTCTTATTTAGCGGAAATGTCAGTTTGACCTGAGTCATGCCTGACCCAGGATTCAGGCGTGTCTGGGGTGAGGAAGGTTGTGGGGGACACTTCAGGAGAGTGGGGAGACAAAGGCTTTTGAAAAGACACAGCCAGGGAAGCGCTGCTTGACTGACAATAGCATTCTCATGTGACCCCCAGGCAGTGTTCGTAGGTCACTACAAGGACCCCTTGTCCTTACATCCGTCTGTCCTTGAGGTAGCATCATTCAGAGATGGCACTAGGAGGCACTAGGAGCTGGGGCGCCTTGTCTTCGTGTCTGTACTTCACCAAACTCCCTCTCAGCTGCCCTGAGCCCGAAGGAAATAGAAACATGACTAAGCCGATGTACCTTCTGCCAACCAAGGGAAAATATAATTAACACAGCAGCGAGACTCAGCAAAGCCCCTGGGAACATCCAAGACGGAAAGGGCTCCCGCTGCTCAAAGAGACGTCAGAGAAAAGAAAAGACCACCTTCGCTAATCCCACAGCGTGCCCCTCTCTCTGTGCCCGCAATTCAGTAAAGGGAAAAGACAGAAGACCCAGGGTGGCTGTGCCGTTGAAATGAACCTACAGCCTCTGGGAGTCATGGTGGGGAATCTGGCAGAGCGGGATGGGGGTGTTCCTGTCTCCTACCACTGAAAGGCCAGCAACCTGCTCACACCTCCAGAGGCGAGGGGACCCTTTACCAGACCCCACTGCTACAGGCCACGGGAATCTCACGGCTCTCATAACACACTCCCAGCAGAGATGAGACCCACCCCCAGACACCAGGAAGGAGTGAGACCTGTTGCTGGATCACACACACACCTTGCTCACAATTACGTGTCCAAAGATGGGAGGTCAGGCAGACATGAGCAGTCCCGGAAAACAGTATCATGAAGGCCGTAATCAGTAGGTAGCCTACTCCCCAGGGAACAGCCTCCTACAAGAAACGAGAAAGAAAACTGCTTCCTGATCCATTTAATTTTCCTTCCCTCTGGTGACTCATCTTTGATAGATACTACAGGTATTTATAGATTTTAGCCTTTTTGATACATTCAACTGTAGTATATTCTCTAAAGCTTTTAATTATTTTGCCAGCTTTTCAGGACCTCAGCAAATCAGTGCTCAGCTTCTCCTAGCCTGGAACTCTTTTATCTTTCATGCAGCTGCCAAAATGAGGCCTGGGGGATGGTCAGCCTCTTGCTGTCTCCCACCCCCTGCCCATTGGTATTTGTGTCTGTCTTCCTGTGCTTCTGTCTGAAGGTTCGGGCGTTGTCAAATTGCTGGTGTAAACGTCTGCCTTTCTTTCTTTTTTTAAGATTTTTATTTATGTATTTGTCAGAGAGAGAGAGTGCACAAGCAAGGGGAACAGCAGGCAGAGGGAGAAGCAGGCTTCTTCGATGAGGGACTCGATCCCAGGACCCTGGGATCATGACCTCAGATGAAGGCAGACGCTTAACTGACTGAGCCACCCAGGTGTCCCACATCCGCCTTTCATTATGAGACTGGATTCACTCGCTCGTGCGTTCAGCGTAACGATAATACTGATGTTGGATTCGAATCCAGTGTCGGAATGGTCTCTGACTGGTTCTCCCTTATTTCGCAGACTTGGGGTTCGGCCTTAATGAACCCTGCAGATAAATGTAATTTTATGAAAAATAATAGCTGAATCCCAGTCTTCATAAGACGGTGATGTCGTGGAACGTTAGGAGGCAGTTTTATCTAGTTTCCTCTAGGGAAATACGAAAAGAGGGACAAAAGAGCTGAGGACCCCACATCAGGATGGGAGGAAGGCCGCAGATGCAAGGAGGTTGGCATGCTTCTCAGGGTCATGTTTTATGAGTAAGTGATAGGGGACCTGGCCTTTTTTTTTTTTTTTTTTTTTTTAATTTTGGTTGCTTTTAAGAGATTATCCAGTAGGAGGTCTGTGAGTGCTACCTGGCTCCTGTCTGACCCACACTACCTGTTTGGTTGATTAAAAAAAGAAAAAAGTAAAAAATAATAGGTATATTCCAAACCAAGGGTGAAGTCATTTAAACAGCTCCTAGAGGCAAGAAAATCCAGGCAGGTTTCCCTCCCCCGACAGTCTGGAGCCGTCATGGAAGAACTCAATGTCACAGACCTTGCCCCCAAAACATACACTCACACTCCTTAGGGAACATTTCAGAGTTACTGGGTTGAGCTCAGAATTTTACCGTTCATTAGGAAATAAATCTTTCCGATGTTATCAAAATGTAGAACACTCAAGTTCATCACCCAAATCCCAGTAGCCTGGAAAGAAACTTACCCGGCTTATCTTTGCTCCTCTTCTGCAAAAGTGTCCATTGCTTTTGCTAACTACGCGACTTTAGCTAAGTAACTTCTCTGAGTATTGAAGATGCCCCAGCTAGAAAGGAAGATAGTCACTCTCTCTCCCAGAGTAGCTGTAGGGTTTGTATAATTACGTAACGGGTGAAGGTGCCTTGCTGTGATGCGCCCATTTATCCACTCCGTCAACCAGTATTTATTGACTGGCCCAGGGACTGTGCTAGGTGCCGGGAGTCTACCAGCAAGAGCACAGAGCAACTCCCTGGATTTCTCTGAATTCCTCCCTGCCGGGCACACAGCCCTGTATGCTTGCCTTCCCTCTGCTTTGCTCCCTGATGCTCCGGGAGGCATCACCCCAGCACCCAGGGAAAGCCTCCCCCCACAGACAAATCTGAGTGGCTCCTTGTCATCCAGATGCCTTGCTCACCTCTCCACCGGAGCCCAGTCTGTTTCCCCGCTGAGAAAAAGTAAGGGCTTTCCCTCTGTCTTAGGAAACAATACATTGATCTAACTTTGGTGGCCCTTAAACTCACATTCCCAGCACTGGCTTTGGGCAACTACAGGGAATCACTGGAGAATTCCTTAAAGATGCAGATTCTCTGACCCTTCTCCAGACCTGTTGGGAATCAGGTGATTTCCACATGCAGCCAGGTTTGGGAACCACATTGTTTGGCCTTTGCAGAATCAGCAGGCATTTATTTCCCTCTGCTGCTTCTTCCAAGATCTGACCCTTATCTGCCCACCTCTCCAAAGCCTTACTATAGAGTCTTTCTAATCTCCTGCACAGAAATCTCCACTCATGACTGCACAGAATAAAAAGGATTGGACTTTTATGTATTTTGAGCCAACTCTTGGCCCTGCACCACGCAGAGTATATGCTATAGGTTGGATTAAGGACGCTTCACTGTGAAATTCCAAGCATATGTCAGTGATTTCTCCATAGTGAGTAAGCTCTTGATCATCCTTCAGAGATGAAGGAGGGAGAGAGCCACTGACCACAGGGATTTTAAAGAAAGTCCTTCAACTTGATTAATTTAATCTTTGTTACAGCTACACGTTTTTTTTTCATTTACACACAGAGAAGTTCACCCTTGTAGAGTTCAAGGAGTTTTGGTGAATGCATATATTCAGATAACCACCCCCATAATCACATAGAACAATTCCGGAGCCCCCCAAGTTCTCTGGCGCCCATTGTACTCAACTCCTCCCTCCGCCCTCAGGCCCTGGGAGCTGCCGATCTTTTTTCTGTCCCTTTAGTTTTACCTTTCCCCAAATGTGATTTGTCATATAAAGGGAGATGTACAATATGTTGGCTACAGCATTTGAAAGACAATGGATTTAAACAAATATTGGAGAAAGGGCTGACTGTTCCTTCTTAATGTTTTGGTTTGGGGCACTTATAATCTGCTATGATGGATTGTTTTGTGCATTAAAATCCTTTTTGCAGCCCCTGTCATCAATTAGAAAGTCAAGATGAAACAGGCACTTCCTCTCATCCTTCATTTGGCAAACATAGACAGACCTTTGTAAAGGTCAAGTTGCAGATTCCTAGTTTTCTCTCCCATGGCCAGAGTTTTCCCTCTTCCCACCCTCCCAGCTCACCTACCACTCTTTTCAGAACACCTGTCTCTGATGTGACCTATAACCCGGAGGAGGGACCCTTCCTGCTGCTAGGCGGGTTGGCATAGCGAGGCTTACTTTTCCTTGGTTTCAGAGAGTCTCCCCCTTGGTCTGAGTCAGCATCGTCTTGCCCCTTCCTGAGTCCTTCTGTTTTATCTGTCTTTGAGAGGCAACACATGCAAAAGAAAACCACTTGATTTTATAGAACACAGAATGTTAAGAGACTCCTGACAGGTATAGATGATTTACCCCTTCCCAAAGGAGAGCAGTCCAGCTTTCACACAATCTCAAAGAGTATCAGACCGGTAACCCCTTGCTTGAAGAGCGAGGAAGGTGGGCCCTCGCTGCAAGGTATCACCCGAGAGGCCTGGGCAAGATTGGGAGGCCAGGAGAGGTCACTGGGAGTTCAGGAAAAGTTTGCGGTCATTATATTTATTTTCCCAGGTCTCAGAGTTGCCAAACGTTCCTGAGAACTAATTCCTACTGAACTAGGCTTTGGGTGTCTTTTCCTGCCTATAGCATCAAACACAGCCACCCCTTGCACACGAACCCCAGGACGAATGCCATCCATAACAAGAACAGACATTTTCATGGAATAAGTGAATAAGTAAACCCAAGAGTTTCCCCCCAGAAGGCCAAGCTCTCCGTAAAGATGCGCAGCCTGCAAGGTTTCTGCCCCAGGTGGTCCGAGACGTCAGCTCCAAACCCCAAACACCAAAAAAGACCGACTCGCCCGCGTGCCGTGTGTATTGCCAACGTGTGTGGGGGGGCTGCAAATAAAACTATATTTAAAAACAAACAAAACCCCAAAATTCCAGTTCGTGTGTTAGGCTTTGCCCTGAGTCGTGGCGCTGTCTCCGCGCAATCCGAGGTGTGCCACCAGCCCCGGAGTCCACTCCGGGTTTTCCCCCCCTCCCTCCACCTGCCTCTCCCGGTCCGGGCGGTGGTCCCGCAGTCCCGGGGCGGCGGAAAGCCACGGCTGGAATTCCAGCTGCCGACAAAGGACGGCCCTAGGGGGTCCTGAAGTCTGACCCGCCCGTGGGAAATCCACCTGCGTCGCCGGAGTGAGGGGCACACCTGAGCCGGGGCTGCCTGGACAAGGCAAGTATTGCTGGCTGGAGGCTTACTACTTTGAGATGCTGGGTGCCTGGAAGGGCGCGTGCCGCTCCATCCAGTCCGAGGGCGCGCGGAGAGTGAGCGAGGGAGCCCCTGCGCGGAGCCCCGGTGCTGAACCTGGATTTGAACACGCTGCCAGCACTGCTTCTGGCAGAAAGATTTCCGAATCTTGATCTGGGCTCTGGAAGGTCAGGTGTTCTGGGGGAGGGTTGACTAGGGCACTAAACCACGGAGAGTGCTCGGGTTTGCTTTAGAGGCACCAATGCTACATCCCACGGGGTTCCTGAGCTGGGAGCAAGCGAAGAAAAATCGGGAAAATGTGGTAGAGTATTGCTTCCCGCCCTGTGTAAGTGTGTGAGAAAGCCGAGCTGAGATTTACATGGTGCTGTTTACATGGTACTGTTACATGTGTTGTAGGATTTTTGAGACGTGTTTAATGAGAAGGGCTTCCTTTTTAATTTAGGACAAATTAGTTTGTTGTTATAACTAGAGTGGTAATTAATAATGATAGTCATACATAATGCTTTCTTTAAGCTTAAACACACACCAAAACTGGAAAATACCATTCAAAAGGAGCATGCTTTTGCACTCCTGCAAAATAAATTATCCACCAGATAAAATAGAATAATTAATATTTTGAGGAAAGATAAGGGATAGAGATTCCTAGAATTGCTCGTTAAATTTAAAGCAATTGGTTCTGTGTGTTTCACTTTTGGCTGGGGTGGGCGCAGTTAAAAACAGGCATCAAATTGCCTGTTTGGTTTTCCCCTTTTGAAACTTAGAATGGTATCTGGTTATCCCTGGAGAAGCCTTTAATTTTTCACGCTCACACTTGGCAGCCGGCTCTCAGGACCCTGCTGGTCTTCCCCCCGGGACTGGTTCCCACAGGCAGTCAGTGAAGAAGAGAATTGATTCTTCTTTTTCTGTGCATAATACCATCATCACCATTAGGACTTCATAAGTTCAGCCTTCTGAATTGGTGTCCTTTCTTCCCACGTTTTCTATTGATTTACATCATTAACAATGGAAGAGAAGCTCTTCTTTTGATTAAGAAGCCAAAGAATTGGGGGAATCATGGATTCCTTCAGATTATTTATTTAGGGTTTGTTCACCTGTCGTGCTGTACATTTAATGAGATGAGGGGAGGGGAGAGAAGGTAGGTTTCTTAACCTAACTGCTGCGTCTCTGGGTCCCTCTTTACATTTTCCAGAACAAGGAAACCATGAAATCCCTTGTCAAATTATAAGGAAACTTGGAGCTCCCTGAGTGCAAGTCCATTTCACAGATGGGAATACTGGATAGCCCTTGGTTGGCCATTACTTCTGGATTAGTCTGCAGGGCCAAGTTCTGGATTCTGACGCACAGTGACTGTCGCTCTAGGAATTCAGTGTGTACCCCACATGCATTTAGCCCTGGGACTGGGCAAATATGTTGGTAGCTGATCCAGATCTGGAATAACACAGATCTCACTTTAGAAGACTCGATCTCCATGTTCCTTTCAGTTCTGTTCTACTAATACCTCTTACCAGACGACACCTACTCACTTGAAATGTTCCGGTTGGATGCTCACTACATTTCATTTATTCAGGAGCTATTTGTTTTTAAATCGATAGCGAAGCTGTACTACATAGACCCAGTGCAAACGGTTTATTTGAAAGACTTTCTTTTACATAGAGCTGCAAGCTGTTACTTGAATCCCAGGGCTGCTGCAAATTAGTAATAGAACTAATAGTAGCAACCATTTCTCAAACGTCTATTATATGCCATTAACTACACTAAGGGCTCTGTTCATATTCTCCCAGTTAATTCTCACTATATTCTTAAGAGGTACCTAATATTATCGCCATCTTACCAATCAGAAAGATGAAGAGATTAGTCCAATATCATTCATCTTCTAAGTGGGGGTGGGAGCCCAGTCTGTCTGACTCCCAAGCTCAGGGTCTTTCTCTACTACTCTGTTGCTCTAACCTGCATATCCCTAGACTTCTGAAGACATGATAAATTTAGGTAAATTACAGTGGCCTTACTGTTCTCTCTCTAGTGAAAGGGTATAGAGCAGTTCAGACAAAGTACACTGGAACCACAGAAAACCTCAGTACATTGACAGCAAATGATGGGCTCCCCCCAAAACCACACTCTACCTTTGGCCCAATGTCTAATTTCCCAAAGAGAGATTGGGGTGGATGAAAAGAAAAGAAGGAGAGTGCGCCCCCTAGCCCCAGAGGAGGGACTCCTCTCTTCCAAAGGCCTTTGAGTTATGCGCCGTGGAAGTAAAGGGAGAGCCCGGGATTGATTGAGCAGTTTTAAGTAATACATCCAAAAGGGAAGAGTCCTGTATGTTAATTTCTTTTTTTTTTTTTAAGATTTTATTTATTTATTTGACAAAGAGAGAGATCACAAGTAGGCAGAGAGGCAGACGGGGCGGGGAAGCAGGCTCCCTGCTGAGCAGAGAGCCCAATGCAGGGCTCGATCCCAGGACCCTGAGATCATGACCTGAGCCAAGGCTTAACCCACTGAGCCACCCAGGTGCCCCTGTATGTTAATTTCTTCCTCTTGTCTGAACCAACCAAGCCCAGAGCTATTGACGCCAAGAGAAGCTGGGTGGCAGCCGTGGAGAGGCCTTTCCCATGACCCTGAAACTCCTGTGCTGTGGTGGTTTATTGTGTCTTCAAAAATCACCTCTCCGCCAGGCTTCGAACAAAACAATACAGATGTGAGATTTTCATCCTTCCAAACAAGTCAGAAATGATAACCGTTCAGCTACTTTTGTTATTTTAAAACTCTGTGTTCCTGAAAACTGGCCTCTGCTTTCTTCCTGTACAATCCAAGTGGTTGACTGAGGAGTGAGAAGCTAGTCTGGCAGTCTGTACCTCTCGAGTTTTTAAAAATTCCTGAATATTTAATATTTTTATTCTTCTGCTTTACCCTACAAGTGTTCTTTCTCATTACTTCTGGCCAAGGCATGGCTGTGTCTCCAGGATCAGCCACTCTTCACTGGAGTTCTGTGATCAGTATTGTGCAGTGGTGGAAGGAAAGGGGTCATTTTAACCACTTACAGTGAGCACTTCCAGAAAGGAGCCTGTTTGCATTAAAATGCTACTCCTCAGCCTCACAGCAAATCTGTTCAGAGGACTCCAGACTGAGTGTCTTTACAAAGGAAAATTACCTTCACACAAGGACGCATTCTCACCTGCGCAGAGGAACACTCCCTCCAGAAAAGCTGAGGATGGGGGAGCCCCAGTCTCCAGCCCCATGCACCCTCCTCTCCAGTGACTTCTCCACAAAGCTGGTCCAGCCGCTCCCTGCTGGAGAACCTGTAGGGGCCCCAATTTCCTAACCCTGTCTTGGTCCAGCCGGCTCGCTATAGGCCCATCGGCTTTGTCACAACCTCTAGGAACTCTGTCCTTCCGTGCTTAGGACCTGGCTCGCTGGGCACAGATGGCCAGCTCCTCCCCCACACGCACCGCACATCTCATGTCGGCCCGGATCACAGCACTTCTCAGACCCGAGTTTATCTCAGTGTTTGTCAGTGTCTTTCGTTGACACTCCAGTGTGGAGTCTGTCCGTCTTCAGTTCAGGTACGGGGTCCTGTTCCTCTCTCTATCCTTTCCCCCATGTAGCTCTCCTCCCTCTATTTGAGTATTTCCTGGTATATAGTAGTTGTTCCATCAATCAGTAATTAACTAATTTCATCACAAGGATTTGTTCCACCAGGTGCAGAAGAGTCCCCTCTGGGTGTGGACGCATTTGTAGAGGTGATCAGTCAGTACTTAGAGCGGAGCTCTAACTCCAGAGGGGTGCTGAAACATGGACACAGGGAAATGCCAGCTTTTAAAAATAACCTTTTTAAAAAAACAGTTTCCCCAAAGCAGAGACTGATAAAACGATGACTAACCGAATTTTGGAGATCACTAAATAGGCGAGGATTTGGGGAACAGTATGACTTGGAGAACCCAACAGGAGTTCTCCAGAATCAAGCCACACTGAGCTAAGCATTTTTCATTTTTCTGAGATTAGCAAAAAGGGGCTCCTTGCGGCAAGAGATTCGTAACTCAAGGATGGGCTCCGATCAGCCTGGAGTTGTTGCTTCTGCACCAGAAACCGCATGGGGCCTGAGGGCTGTCTTCCCGTGTGGCCTGAGGGCATCTTCCCTGGGCTCCAGCCTATTGATCACAATGGAATTACACCCCTCAGAGAGCCGCGGGTGATTGGCTTCCCAGGGCAAGCATTGCAAAGCCTTGTCAAATGGTCTTGACATAGTGTTTCTTAATTTTAGCAAAACATTCGACGCAATCCATCATGGTATATTTTTTCACTTATTCAACAAATAGTCATGGAAATGTGTATTACGTGCCAGGCATTGTCTTGGGTACTTATTCAGCGTTTGTGACTCAGAAGCAAATTATGAGTTAGTTGATAGCGAGGAGAACAAACCCAAGTCAAACACTGATGGCCTGAAATTCTCTAGCACAAAGCCGGAAGTCAACAGATTCATTCATTCTAGTGCATTGCAGGGGTCTCTCCTGGGGCCCTGCGTGCTCCCCACTCACTCTGGTCTCTGTTCACGGGGTCTTCTGACCATCCTCTCCCTAAAAGCACCTTGCCTGGCCGTTTTCTGTTCCCTTCAGTTGCTCTGTTTCTCGCTCTTTGTGGCTTTCTTACAGATGTGTGTGCGCGCTTGCCACCGTCTGTCTGTCTCCTTGGACTGTGCCGTGACGAAAGGAGGTGTTTCGTGGAATGGGCCTTTTGTTCTTTGCCGTTCGGCTTGTTTCTCAGTGACCATTGTTGCCATTCCCGTTCATCAGAGTTCCAGATGATGGGAATTCAAGAGGGATAGCTGATATGGTAAATAAGAGAATCAGACTTCATTATAATAGTATATGTGGAAGCACTCTGATCATTATGAATGATAATTACATGTAAGTTATCATCGTTATTTTAAGTGGCTATAAATCTGAGCCAAAACCAATAAAATGAAGGTTAAATACAGGCTCATGCATTTAGATTCCCAAAAAATCGATGACATGAGTCCAAAAGGAAGGAGCCTGGGAGGATGGCAGCACGCACACCCTGATTCGGCCCCACAAAGAAGGCGATTTCCGGGCTCTGAGTAGCTGAGTGTCCAAGTAGCTGAGCTGTGGCTGGGCCTTCTTGGAGTGGCATCCAGTTAGACGGGGCCACATCGTGGGGTGGACACTGCCACACCAGAAAGTGGCCCGGGCAGGGGAGGGTCATTTACTCAGGGAGCAGCAGTGGGAATTGGGGCATTTAGCTGAAGGAGAGGGGATATGGGGATGTGGGGGTCTGCCTGTCACTCTCCATGGGGAGCCACGTGGAGGAGGACAGCCTGTCACGTGTGTTGAGGGCTAAGCAGCTAGGTCCTGGGGGCAGATTCCCACTGGGGGTAAGGAGTGATGCAGCCCAGAACCGGCACCCGTCACCGGGGCGAGGACCAAGCCCACTGTCACTGGAGGCAGAGAAGCTAGACAAACGTAGGACCAAGAGCGGAGCCGTTTAAGAGCTCCTCCAGCTGGTGCTGGTCCTTCCAGCTCTGACGTTACCATCTGTTCCGACGTCACTATATTTATTCCCTTTGCGTGGATTGTCCTCCCACCTAATGTGACATTTGATTGAAATAACACTGCGCACACTTAGCTTCCCCTTTACCGCAGTGCCTGGAAATCTGCGGGGCTTCAGGGGTTTCTGTTGTCCTTGCTCACTGAGTGATGCCCTCCCACCCCTGCAGCATTTCCTGTTCTTTCCCTACCTGAAGTTTTTTTGTTGTTTTTGGTTTTGGGTTGTTTTGTTTTGTTTTGTAAGTTGGACTTGGACCCCTTGGACTCTGAAAGCCTTCTGACCTCTGTCCCTGTGTTCTGCATTGTGACCACACCTGAGGAGTCCTTCACTTTCTTACAAAGGCACTTACCAGCCTGAGCCTTCCCTGGGATGACCTGAGGACAGCCTGAACTTGGTATCAATATCAAAGGAGGGTATTTTACTTAAAAAAATTGCAAGAACAGGTGCCTGGGTACCTGCACCTGCCTTTGGCTCAGGTCATGATACCAGAGTCCTGGGATCGAGCCCCATGTCAGGATCCCAGCGCAGCGGGGAGTCTGCTTCTCTCTCTGACCCTCACCCCACGTGTCCACACACCTCTCTCTCTCTCAAATAAATAAAGTCTTTAAAAAAAATTGCAAGAACAACCAAAAACCCACCGTGGATGTGTTTTCCTAAGTCAGGCCCTCCTCCTTCCCACACTTCTTTAGGATGTTAACATTTTCAGAACACAGAAATGTGATATCTTTTTTGTTAAATGTGAAGTGTCAGAAAATTATGATTACTCATAGCGCATAGCATTTATGATTAAACATGTATTTTTATGAAGAAATTCTGGTTCCCAGGGAACAATTCTCTGCACATAAAAACCCAATAAATTTACTAGATGATCAGCCTTCCTTTACGGGTTCCACCTTCACAGAAATAAGAAGGACCAAGTTCTCTCCCCAAAGATGAAAAAGAGAGAAAATCAGCCTTCCAGGAAATTGATAGGAAACTGTCTCAGTAAGGCTTTCAGGAGAAAACAAATGAGCTATGACAGCCAAAGTTCAAATGGACGGACCTAGGTTACCTGAAACTTGGCAAGAAACACTGAAGACTGTGTAACGAGGGTCAGACCCAACACCTCTGTTTCCCACCTCCGTGCCGCCTAAAGACACAGCTGTTTGAAAAATGGGCAACTGTCACACTTTATCACTTAAGTGACCAGGTATCTGGTGGTTTGGCTGTCAAATCTCACAAAGGAGATAAGCAGGTCAAAATCCCATTATCTAGGGCTCTGCTGTGATGACAGATTTAGATGATCCTAATGTCCTTAAACGCTACAAAACACACACCAGGATGCAGAGCTCATGCTCATGATGACTCAGAGGAGAAGTGAGAGAAGCTCAGACACAGCTTGGAGAAAAAGCAAGAAAGTGGGAAACAGAACTTGAAATAAGCACGTCCGTCTGTTAATGCAGGTGGTGGGTCCTACGTTATCCAACCAGAATCCGTCCAGAGGGAGCACGGCGAGCTCAGGATGCCTGGTAGTGTCTTAACGGGCCTGAGCTGCTTTGCTACAAACGTCTGGTTGTCATCAAATCAAACTCCACCCCCAACTTTTTTTCCCCTACATTGCTCAGTGCAAGTCTATGTCTAGATGAACTTCAGAAAAATCCGTTTCCTTGCAAAACCCCTTTGACTGGGTTCATGTCTGAATTTTTTTCATCTAGTCGTTTTCAGTTTGGGGGGGTTTTTATCCCTCTCAACAACTGAAGTCCAGACTGTATCTCCCTTAGCGGAGAGAGCAGACAAGGCGAACCCTCTGCTCTCAGACACCCACCTCGTTGATGCAAGCCACCGGTCCCCTGTGGGCCCCAGCGGCTGTGTGTACGCGGCGTGCTCCCAGCAAGCCAGCCTGCGGTAGGAAAATGAGATACAGCAATCTGATCTTTATATTTGAAGCGAGCATCTTATTAGTAAAGCACACTTTTTTTTTCCCTCATGACAAAATAAGATCTTTTTCTGCATTATCAGTCGTTATTAGGTAATGATCATCATTCAGCTTACTTTTTTTTAAAAGATTTTATGTATTTATTTGAGAGAGCATGAGCAAGGGGGAGGGGCAGAGGGAGAGGGAGAGGGAGAAGCAAACTCCCTGCAGAGCAGGGAGCCAGAGGTGGGGCTCCATCCCAAGACCCTGAGATCATGACCTGAGCCTCAGGCAGATGCTTAAGCGACTGAGCTACCCAGGCGCCCCTCCATCATTCAGTTTAAGGCCGCAGCTCTCCTGGGTGCCGTCTATTCTACCACGGGTAGAATAACTATGGAGAGCATGGTTTGTGCTTAGGGACTGCACTCCCCAGGAGAGAGGCAAGGCGTCAGCACAGGAAATGACTATAGTGTGGTGCACAAGAGCGCAGATTATAATGCAGCAGACGATCAGAAGGACAAAGCAGCCCAGGCACTGTGCATTCATTTGTTTGTAAGCACCCTCAGGGCAAACATAGGGCCTTTACATCTTTCATGCTCTAGCCATGCCCCATAAAGCAGAAGCAAATAATGACTCCTTACTAGTTGGTGAAAAGTTGCATTACAATAAGCTCGAACAGCTTCAAGCATAGGGATGCCAGGCAGATCGAGTAATGTGATAAGAAGTTTTTTTCATCCGATTCTGACCTAAATTTGTAAATGTCAGTATAATATTTTCTAATTAGAGACTCATAAAATGAGTGATAAAATCCAACAACCATAAAGCCCTTCACCAAGCATTTTTGACATTTAAGCCACGCATCAGCCCTTGGAAATAGTGACCATTTGCTATAGCTGCGTTCATCTGTCCCTCTTTTCCTGGTGCCTTCTAAGTAAATGCCATTGTGCTAAAGGCTGGGGCTCCAATAGTGGAGAAAGGTTTAGAGTCTTGCTTTCACAGAACTGACTTTCTGGTAAGCACAGAAACAGCAAACGGGAATAAAGACATAGAGGCTTTAAATCACTGGTAATCCTACAAAGAAAACAGAACTGGTAGTGTGATAGAGAATGATCAAGGAGGAGGTAATAGCTTTAGAAAGGGCTCTCTAGGGAGGACTTGAAGGAGCCAGATCAAAGGAGAGAGTGCTCCAGCTAACAGGAATAGCAGAAGCAAAGGCCCTGAGGCCAGACAAAGCTGGTGATCTCCTGAACAGAAAGAAATCAGGTATGGCTAACCTGGTGAAATAACCAGGGGGAGAAAAGTAGAAGCTGGGGGTAGAGAGGAGGCAGCAGCCTGTCTGAAGAGAGTCTCATGGCTTGGATTTTAGTATGAGGGTAATGGCAAGTCATTGGAGGGTTTTTAAATTTTGGCCTTTGAGTAATGGTTTGTGGAGGGAACAGAGTGGAGGCGAGGAGGCCAGATGGGAGCCCACTGCAGGAGACCAGCTGGGAGATCTAGTGGTTTGAACCAGATAGTAATTCATAGATATGGGCAAAAATGGACAAACACCTGATAGATATATTTTGAAGGTACTGCTGACAGTACTTGCTGATGGATGAGATTTAGGGAGCTTGGAAAAGGAAGGCCCGAATCCTCAGTTCACACCTTGAAACACGCAGAGGCTCAACCAGGTCCAGGAACGCATCTCAAAGGCTCCACAGTTGTACCATTCAGGGCTGGGGCTCCCGGCCGGCGCTCGAGTTCCAAAACAACCCTGCTCCTTCTTGCAACGATATGAGAATTACGTTAGAAAGGGACAAATGAGTATGAAGTCCAGTGAACTCCTCTTGATAGTGATGTAATGATTTTCTTGAGGCTGTATAGAGTAGACAACGCCCAAGATCCATTCACCTAGTCAGTCCCAGGCTTACTGTAACCAGTCGTTGTACTCATTGGGATCGATACCACTGTCTCTGACCGTAAATGTTTGTAACCACAAAGTGCACTTCAGTTAAATTCTTTTCCGAGGTTGTCTCATTTTCAGAACCGACATTTCCTAGTGATATCATAAATTATTAGAGGGGTACCAGGCAACAGATCAAGTCTGCCTCTCACAAGGGCTCTTGATGTAGTAGCATGTCCCATGATTTTATTGAATTGGTCTTAGTAGATGAGCCGTAAATTCTGATCTTTTTTTTTTTAAGATTTTATTTATTTATTTGACAGAGAGAGATCACAGTTAGGCAGAGAGGCAGGCAGAGAGAGAGCGGGAAGCAGGCTCCCCGCCAAGCAGAGAGCCCGACGCGGGGTTCGATCCCAGGATCCTGAGATCATGACCTGAGCCGAAGGCAGAGGCTTTAACCCACTGAGCCACCCAGGGGCCCCTGATCTTTATCTTCAGCTGATGTGCTAAGTGATCATGACCTGAGCCGAAGGCAGAGGCTTTAACCCACTGAGCCACCCAGGGGCCCCTGATCTTTATCTTCAGCTGATGTGCTAAGTGATTCAGAAAGAGTATTTTCACCTCTGAGCTCTGATGGAAATGTCCCCAGCTCATTTGTACCAGATCCAAAGAGTGAGGAAAAAAATAAATTAGAAATATGGATCCCATTGCTTGGGGCTACAGCTGGTCATTTATTCCATAAAGACTTACTGAGTTCCCAGCACATTCCGGTCCTAGTCTAAGCACTGGAGGGCAGCCCTGGAGGGGGGCGTCCTTGATCTGGAACTTTCTCCTGAACCACATAGTTAGGGTTTAGTTGGCTGCCCCAGCATCTCCCTTAGAACAGACAGGCTCCCTTCTCTACCTTTCTCCAAAGCCACCTGCCCTGTATCTCCAGCCATTGTATCAGTTACATTCAGAGCCGGACGGGACAGATTCCAAGAGTAGATGAGGGGATTTTGAGGAATCAGAACTCATTTTTGCTGAAATGTGGCCCAGAGATAATACTGCTAATTGCTAATGCAAATGCTGCGAAAAGCCTAAAGGGGAGAGAGCCCTGGGTGCTAACGCTGAGCCCCAGGTCCGCTGGGCAGGCACCCAGCAATTGTTCGGGGACCTTTTCAAGTCCATCAGTAATGTGTGATTGCCCTGAGAATGCCCACCAAAGTGAGCCCCTCAGAGAACGCTGTGGGGTGGGAGGTTGGAAGGAGCAAGTGGAGGACGGGGAGCAGGTGAGAATTTCATTAAAAGTTCTACAGAGATGTATAGTCACACATTCATACTTGATTATACAAAACTATAGGTTCTGGAAGGATTTCTAACCGCAGAACCTGGAAACTGAGGATGACATGCTGCCCCATTATCTATAAAACACTACCTTTTGTCTCGGAAGGGACCTTAAAAAAACAGAAAAAAGATTTACGGTGCCAAAACCTCACCTATAAATCGACACCACCTGGTAAGACTTTGAGCACAAGGCTATGTTCTTCTCTAAACTTTCTTAGACAAATGGCAGGACTATTAAAAATCTCAAACAGAATTGTTCTCAAGGGTTTCCACTACAGTGGAAATTTTTTTAAGGACCTTCATTTTCAGGGACAAATGTCCCCACCCACATACACACACACAGGCACACACGCAAGTAGCGGGAAGCCAAGGGGAATTTGTACAATCTTCCAACTTAAATGTTCTGCATCTTGATTAGACTATTACATATGTGTATATGTTTGGCAAAATTCATCAAAACTATCCTTAAAATAGCTGCATTTACTGCATACAAATTATGCCTCGGTAAGCTGGATTTAAAAAGTAAAAAGCAAACCAAAAACTTCCAATTTTATATTACATTAATATTTTTGTGTCTGTCTCTGGCTTCCGGCATTTACCAAGGATTTTAGTTTGTATACAATCGGAATGAGCAGAGCTCATTATCAAAAGCTTCCTTTCCTAGGACTGAAGTTTAGCCAGGAAATTAAGGTTTAGCCCTAAATTCATGTTATTTCGAGATAAAACAAATGCATATCTCTGAATAACAAAGTTGTACAGAACATGACTGGCTTGTACAACCTGAAAACTCAGATAAACCCGGGAAATCAAAGCTTCCAGTGGCCAGCCTTAGCAGGTGTTGAGAAGTATTGAAGGAGTCTGTTGTATTTTTGATAAACTGAAAAATCTGTTTTTTAAGCCTGTCAAACAAATACTAATATCCAGTATTTTGAAGCAAATCTTAGTTCCAAGTATGTCTTTTCTGTCCCATTTTTCTGGTTCCCTCTGATAACCAATTCATTCTTTAATTCTTTGAACTGTGGAAAAATCATTGATGTGGCTAAAATTGTCCGGCTCTGTTGGGAATTAGACACGTTCCTAAAGTGACCTGGGGAAATTATCTGGGGTGACCCTTAGACTGCTGGTCCAGTCCGGGACATGCTGAGCTGAAAACGGGGACCCACCTAGACCTTTTGGAGAATGACCACAACTGCATCCTTCCTCCCAGCCCAGCCGGGTCCTCCCTGGAGCTGGCCATGCTCACGAGTCCAAAAGCAGAGGGGCAGACAGCCTCTGACACCGTGTTTGGGGTGACAGGGGCTCTCCCTTTCCTGAGACAACTCCCTTCCCTGGGACAACATCCCTGAGCAGAGCTTCCCTCCTCCAAAGTCAGAGACACAGGTTCTGAAAAAAAGTCGAATTGGTTTGCTGCATCCTTTCATTCCAAGTCAGCCCCACGCGGCCAGAGTCACCAGCCCCCGAAGCTGGTAAGGAACTCCCGTTCCCAGCTCGATCCGGACACACAGCAGCAGACTCTTACCCAGGCTGACGTGGACAGTTCACCCCACGCTGATTTGGAGGAAGGAACGTCGCTACGGAGACAAAACCCAAGCAAACGAACCTCACAGCTGACGGAAACTAGCAAAGCTTGGTTTTGAACGAGATGTTTGTAAAGCAGTCAGCCCCGGTGCCCTCCCTGAAAGACGGAAGTTTAGCAGAGCTTGTGGGTATTATCCTTGGCAGTAAAGGGGTTAACAGTGCTGATTCCTGACTTAGACACTTAGAAAGTGGGTTCACATCGCCCCCCGCTGCTTTTTGAGGATATCCATTTCCCAGCCCCTCCCGATGTCCTTTCAGGATTAAGAGCATTAGGACAGTTAGTCAGAATTATTTTCATTGGCAGCTTTTTCTCCCTTCTATTCTAACATTAACAGTTTGCCAAGCTAACCTCAGGCCCTTAATGCCTGGGATTTCATAGGATCCCAACCCAGGATTCTTCCTGTACTGGGAAATAAGCCTGTTATCGATCTCTGTGTTGTCGTCTGCTCCAGTATTTTAGGGACTCTGAATCTGAGAGGTAGAACAAGAAATGAGCAGAACAGCTCCCGCGTGTGAACGCTGACAGTAAATACTCCGGCTCAAACGTTGGGAATCCCTTGGGCGTTCCCCTGTGCCGTGAATCAACATCGATTCATCTGGGGTCACACCGCTTTTCCTCCAGAAAAATTTTATGTAATTTGGAAACAAAGTGATGGACTGTAGAACTAGAGGGGAACAGGTATCAGCCAAAAACAGTCTTTGTCACTAGGAGAGCCACGCCCTGTGCAGCGCCAGCTGTCCCAGTGAACACCCATTTTTATAACTATGGGAACTTAGGTGTCCGGGAACCCAGATCAAGGGTCAGCAACGCCGGTTCGGTCATCCCTTGCTGAGCAATGAGTCCTGTCGCAGAACCAAGTCTTGGTTTCCTCCTCTAGGGATGAGAGGTACTGATATCCACCACTACTATTCCACTTTGAAAGGATGATTGTGCGTTTGGGGTTACATGCACCCGGAGGTATCCTGACATTTGCGTTTTACTAGCATTCACTTGAACTTTTTAAATTTTCCTATCTAAAACAGCGCTGATTCCCTTCACCGTGCACTTTTTTAAAATCATGCTTCACACACCACCTTTCTGCTCACTCTTGTAAAATGATCCATAAAGGATGGCAAGTGAAGAGAATTGTATCATAAAAATGTCACTGCGCTGAGAGCGATCAGGCTTTCTTCAGCCCATGGACACACAGATAGTAATCGTCCCACGGGCTTTCATCATCAGAATGAATCGTCCACGTGGAAAGCACCTGCTCCTGAGTGCCAGGTGCATTCGGGCTGAACTCCAGCTTCTCCAAGATCCAAGAGGTGAACACGCAGACCCTCCTGTGGTGACCGCCCATCACACAAGCGTGTGCTTTCTCATAGTAACTTCACCATTTTTAAAAAATTGTCCTGACATGGATCAACTTTCCTATTTGGCAAATTACAGCAGGTGAAAAGCAGGGTTTCAGAAGCACGTTTACTGGTGAATGAAGCCTCTCCTGAGTGACCACCTGGCGGTCAGAGCCTCACCAGCTGCCACATAGCGCAGCCGTGACCGTCTCCTGTGCCTTCCCACCCATCGCACCCACCAGTGCCAAGGTGAGCGGACGCACATCTCCGCTTAAGTGTTTCCCAGGCTCTTCAATTTTAGATTAAAAACAAGTCTTCAGAGATGCTCCGGTGCTTGCCAAATGGAGGAGAAACTGATTTGAAACTTGAGGCCCCGCCCAACACCCACCAGAGGTCTTCCGGCTTCATCCCGCGTTGGTTTGCGGCACTTTGAGTTCGAGCACCTGCCGTGGGCTCCCTTCTTGCGCGCGTGCCCGCCTCTCTCCCCGCCCTCCTCCTTCGCTCTTCAAACTGCACCTGGTTCAGGGCTCATTTCCACCGTCCCTTCCAGCAGGCTGCTCCCGGTCCTCTCTGCCCCAGCCTCCGTCTCCAGCTCTCTTCCTTATCTTTAGTCTTTTATCTTGTTATCTTATCCTTTAGCTTGTTTTTGCCTAGGCCCAGGTTTACTCTTGATGGTGAGGTCCCTGCCTGGGACTGTGGGTTGTCTGATTCTCTCTGCTGGCCGTGCCCAGCACAGGGCCTTTTATCGAGAAAGGTTTAGTCAGTGGTCCTGATTCCAACTCAATGTTTATATGCGTATGTAGGAATTACGGTTAAGTGTATGCAGGTGGATCGAAATAATTGCTTTATTGTCATCATCCTGCTGTTTGCAGAAAATGCAAAACAAGTATCAGACAAGAAGGAAGTTGAATGCATGGGAGGAAGACATCTCATTCACTCATGATCTGTGGAGCCCAGGTTCTAGGCACTCAAGCATGTCAAGAAAGCACAAGACAGGAAGACATGTACCTTCCTTGAGAGAAGCTTCCACTCTAGTGGGGGAGAAAAACCTGTCATCACATAAATTAACAACCCGGTTCCTCCCAACTCTTCTGAGGAGGCCAAAAGGGATGTACATGTCTCATTCTGGAGGGAGTTCAAGGTCGTTGGACCCCTGGGTCAGTGGGGTTCGTGAGTGGACAACCAAGCGTGGAGGTGGCGTTAGAGGGTGGACGGGCTCGTTGATCGTTCTGAGGAGCACGTTCTTTCCATTAAGGCAGCCATTGAAGAGGAATGAAAGGATCCCCTCTGAGTTGTGGAAGCATTCCTCCAAGGGCAAGGATAAGTGTGAAATCGGGGTGTGGCGGGGAAGCAAAATGGCAGGCAGCCAGGCTTCCATGAGGACTCAGACATGAAGGGAGGCAGGCTTAAATGAAAATGGGAGAGAAGGGAGAGTGTTCGACAGTTTGGAGATTGCCTGAGAAGGGACGACTCTTGAGTGAAGGGGGGTGGCCCACCTGTCCCTTGGCCCCCAGGAGCCTGAGCAGTCTCATGTACTTACTGGGGTACCCCCGGGGGAGAGAGGCAGCACCTGTAGAAACCGCAGTGAGGGGCTCTGTCCTTCTGTTGAACTCTCTGGAAATAGAATTGACCTCCTTGGTAAGTTTTGTTGGTTTCTGGATGGTCTTCTTCCCAGCACGTGATCAGGAATGCATTAGTGAGCAGTTTTGGAGATGAGAGTAACAGAAGGGTTAAGATTTGTCACTGCTGGAGGCCTGATTCCATTGCAGAATGAGAAGCAAGATAATCATCTATTTTTACAGAGGCGCTGCAAGAATTAACGCGTGTAAATTCTTCAGCACGGGGCAGGGCCCTGTGTAAGAATATGTGTTCAAGATGTCAGCCATGACTGGTACCGTTTCCAGTCCGGCCACTGATGGGAAAGGAGGAGGAAAATAGGAGCTCTTCTAGAGAACCTAACACACGGGGGCAAAGCCTCCATTCTTAAATATAAATAAGGACACTTTTCAATTCAGATGCACATTCTGTACTGAATTTGGAGAAAGTGTTTTTGTCTTTGGATGGAGGATCTGGGCATTCTGCTCTTATATCAAGAGTGACTTGCTTCTTTGTCTGTGTGTCACTCACCTGTGGGTCTTTGTCCAGATCCAGAAATTACACATCTGGGCAGGTGAACTACTGGACAGAGGGAACACTTAAGTATAAGTAAACTTCCTATGGTTTCCTTTGGGGGGGAGTCTGTCCTTTCTCCTAGAAGGCTCTCCGATAAACTCATTCGCGAAGACAGGTTCGATGTATTCAGCTTCCAGCGATATTTCCTGGGATCTCGCATTGTCTTTTTTGCCACATGAATTTTAACAGGGAGCAAGGTAAAGAGAGGAGAGTTCTAGAATCCCACTCTAAACTACCTGCAGAGATAATGCGTCTCACCGCCGCAGGACACACAGGAAATCTGCTCAGTTGTTGATCTTAAACGTTTAGGAGACTTGGGTGCAGCTGTACTATCTTTAGATTCATCGTTATTTGCGGTGATTTGTAGTTGATCCTTAACTGAGGTCTTTCCTCTAAATGTGAAAAATACAATAAAATGTCTTAGCAAAGGGATCTTTAGAAACAGTGATGTGTGTTTCAGTAGTTTCTAGAAAAGCCCTTAGGACTCCTTTGGTGTCTGGGTGGCTCTGTCGGTTGAGCATCTGACTCTTGGTTTTGGCTCAGGTCATGATCTCAGGGTCGTGAGATTGAGCCCTGCATCAGGCTCCACACTCGGCATGGAGTCTGTTTGAGTTTCTCTGCCTCTGCCCCTCCCCCTCTACCTTACCCTCACTCACACTCTCTCCCTAATTAATTAATTAATTAAAAAGAACCCTTCGGACTGCTTTATAGAAGCAGCAAGTCCTGTGGTTTTTTAGCAGCCGTGGGCTGGCCAGACCGGGGAGGAAGGAGACCCACGCTGACCCTGAGACACGAGGATGAGCTGAACTACATGTAATGAGAACAGTACAAGTAAGGGCTCCGAGCCGGCCGCTCTGACTTAAACACACAGATGCCAAACCTCATGCACACCAAGGTCATGGTCTCTCACTCAAATTCACTGTTCTGGGCCTGCAAACTCTTCAGAAGGTATAGAGAAAAGTTGGGAGAAGGAAGAAGGAGGAGGAGAAGGGACTCAGAGGCCACCAAGCGTTGGGGCAAAGAGAGCAGCCAGAAGGAAGAGAGGGGGCTTCTCTACACCAGCAGGTGAGAGACACAGCCCAGCCCCACCCACAGCCCAGAGGCCACGTCCTTGAGTTCACGAAGGGAGATGCCCAGGAATAGGAGACAGAGCAACAGGCCTGTCTAGTTATTGGATCAACTTCTCTGTAAGACTTCTCAACGCAGAAGACATAGACACTTCAGAGTCTGAGTCAAAGCGTCTCAGTGCTGTACTGGACATGACAGAGTGGGATCCCCCAACTCACAGAAGACCCTGGAAAAGCCCAGAATGATCCTTTCCTCTGTCACCAATTTCATGGAGAAAGTGTTATTTTCATTAGTTTGTCAAGGACTAAAAGTGTATGAACTAGTAAGTTCAGATGAGCAAAAAGACGCGTTGTTTTCATTTTCCACTGCCGGCCCCATCGGATCTGAGGCTCCCCATCCTGTGTTCTTGGCTTCCACTGGGCAGAGTTCAGCTTGCACTGAAGGTTAACAAAGTATCTCATATTAGAATGTTCCTTTTCGGTTAACTCTCCTATCAGGGGCAGATGCTCCTTATCTCCCCCCAAGTCCCATTGCAAGGGGCCTGGGGTGACGCGCAGGAGACCGTCTTAGTTCCTATGACTGCTGTGACAGGACACCACAAACCGTGCGGACTAAAAAGAAAAAAAAAGAAAGAAAGAAATGTGTTATCTCCTGGTTCTGGAGGCCAGAAGTCTGAAATCAAGGGGTCAACAGGGTTGCTTCTGTTCTGGGAACTCAGAGAGAGAGAATCTGGCTTCTGACTTCTAGCAGTTGCTGGCAGTCCTTGGTGGCCCTTGGTTTGTGGCCGCAGGACTTCCGTCTCTGCCTCTGTCTTCACGTGACCTTCTCCCTGGGTGTGTCTGTGTCTCTACTCTTCTTGTAAGAACACCAGTCCTTGGTTAAGGGCCACCGTCATCACCCAATCAAATGTGACCTCAAATGAACTTCAGGACATCTGCAAAGACCCTATTTCCAAATAAGGTCACATTCACAGGTGCCAAGGGTTGGACTTCAGCATATCTTTCTTTCGGGAGGGGCACACCTCAACCTACAACAGGGTCCTTCCAGGTCTTTGCTCTGTGGGCTAGTGTGGTCTGATCACTGCATTGACGTCTGCTCAGGAGTTGAGGTGTGGGGGATGTCATGCTTGGGGTTACTAAAGGTCGTGGTCCGCCATTTCCCTCCAGTCTTAAAGTGCCCGTGCCCAGTCCCAGGCCTCTGTCAGCCACCATCTATCCAGCACCCCGGTTGTGTCCAGGCTGTGGGGCCACAGAGCTGCCTCAGCCTCATGCAACAGACAAGTGCTGTCCCACCCAGAAGAAGCCTTAGTGCTCACATGCCACATCGAATACAAAGCTGCTAGCAGGAAACTTGAAAGTCACCCGCCCAGTCTATACCTGGGCAAGCGGGATCCATCCCACTCCAGCCCTGAATTTCGACCTTTAAGGGGAAGCCAGGCCACACGTACATGTGTTTCCTCAGGCCCTTTGTAGTTACTGTTCCTTCGGCCTGGAATTCTTTTCCCTCATATACAGTACATGACTTCCCTTAAATTCCTTCAGAGCTCGAATGTCATCTCAGCAATGGCCTTCCCAGATTGTCTTATTCAAAATAATATCTCCCCCACACACAATCTATCCCTTTCCCGGCTTTAATTTTCTTAGTGAAATTACATTTCAGAGCGCCAGGTTTTCCCTGAGAAACAGAGTGATGTTTTGTTTATTGTTAAACTGGTTTTGAACTCACCCTGTAGAAGGAACTCTTTCATCTTTCACTTATTGATCATTAAGTCATGCAACAATTACTATTACTTTCCCTCATGTTGCCAGAAAATACAATAGTATATGAGATTAAATTACAGTCCTTGAAGGTTGAAACCCTCTCTTTTTCAATCTGAATTCCCACCACCTTGCATATAGTAGTTACTCAATAAATCCTGGTACGAATGAACAAACGAATGAATGAATGAATGAATGAAGTTTCCATGAGACAGGGGACCTGTATAAGAGTGTCATCTCAACCTTGCTATAAAGAGCACACTTTTTTCCATGGACTCTTGCCCAACACCAACATTGACAAAGAATTGTACAAATGGTAGATAGCATCATAGCTAAATAAATGTCATCTTTTGAAGAAGATAACTTTGATTATTAGAATGGCCCACAGATTTTAAAATACAGGAGAAGATAAAGACGATTTTGAGGAGGGAGAGAACGTCAAGTGGTTTGTGATTTGTGGTTGCCCCTGCTGAAAGGCAGCCGTGTTCTGGGGTAGCATTTTTTTTTTTTTTTTTTTACTCCAACTTTAGAAACAGAGGCAAATGACCAAAAAAAAGGTGACCTCAGACCCTTATTCAAAAATGAAGAACCCAGGGTTATCTGATAGCTTTCTCCCTAGCATGATACAACTGTCCCCCGTTGAGCCCCAAGCCATCCGAAGAGTTCTCAGATGGGTTCTTCAGTCCACACGTCCATTAGGGCCAGTAGCCACACTTCCCAGAAAGTGTGCTTTTAGAGACCCCTGAAAGTGTTTTCGTTTCTTTCAAAATTTGAAGAAAAAAATTAACTTTGAGGTAGAAGAGAATGTTTTAATATACTAATATATTCATCTTAAACCAACAAAGTCCTTAAATATCACATTTGGCTTTTTTCTTTTTTTTTAAGATTTATTTATTTGAGAGAGAAAGAGAGAGAGATCCCATGCAGACTCCACACTGAGCACAGAGCCCAGCACAGGGCTCAATCCCACGACCCTGTGATCACGGCCTGAGCTGAAACCAAGAGTCGGACACGTAACCGACTGTGACACTCAGGTGCCCCTGGCTTTTTTTTTTTTTTTTTTTTTTTTGTAAATAAAGGAATAAATAAAGGAAGGCCTTGGAGGCCAAAGGGCTGAGGCGTCATGAGAGCCATCGCATGGCCCTGCTATTGGGTCTCCTGTGCATCAGCGTTCTAGACAGATCTGAGGTCAGAAATACTGAAATGCGTTTATGACAAAAGAGTTAGTTTAGAACAAAAAAATCTTCTCCACGCAGATTCCTTTTCCGGGGTGGCTCAATTCACAATAACCTATTTTAGCAGAGAAGAGAGATTAATGCCGTTGTCCAATAAAATATTTGAAGCCCTTCTCCTCTCCGAAACAAAGCCCACAGCATGAGAGCAAGAGAGCAGGACTACCAGGGCTGAGAAAATGCATTTTCTTCAAGGTGCCGCAGCCGTTCTAATTTGCACCTTCTGAGCGGAGACAGAAGTGCTCGACGCGTACCGGCAGCTAGAAGAGTAGAGATAATAACAAGCCTGGCGCATGCGCCCCGCTGGGAAAATAAGCATTTGGCTAACAGTCAGAGCTGGAAAGGAAGGCCGGCAAGCAAACATAGTAGAAAGCGTCCCTTGTCCTTTGTTGAAAGGAAAACGAAAATCAAGCGACCTCGAAACCCCGTCTGAGTCAGAGAAGTCACTTGATTTAGGTAAATGAGAGACAGATTCCTTTGACTCTCAGCATCTTCTCTATTTTGAATAGCTCAGACCAGGGCCATTGGGAGTAATTAGCAATTCCCAAGAGGGAAGATCTTCAGGGACAGCGGCCTGGGTGAGGCTGGGGTAGGACTTGTAGTTTCGAGAGCGGTGGTCGACTGCTGTACGCACCATTTATTGCTGCCTCGTTCACAGTGTCCTGAACCGAGCACCTGTCTGGGCTTGTTCTGCCGCTAGAGGAGACGGTCTCAGAAACCACCTTCTGGATTATTATCTAGACTTCATCCTTTCTTTGACTCACCCACAGCTCACTCTTAACCCCTAAGTCCCTTGTAATTAAAATATCCTGGTCCACTGTGGGCTGGGGCGGGACAGGGGAGGAAGGAGGTATGTGCTTCCATTGGGCGTATCCCCTACAACTTTATAATGAAAGTGATGGGGGGGTGTTACTTCCAACTATAGTAATTGGATATTTGTGTCTGCTGTACTTTTCTGGTAGGATCCAGGCTATAATTTCAGCCTCTCAGAGCCCCTTCGGCTCATGACCCTGTGATCTCATGCATGATCAGCCTTTCCCCTAAATGCCATATGACTCATCAATGGGCCACTGATATCCTTATCTAGATAAATTAATACAATGTCAGCTTAGAATCATACCATGAGAATTCTCCTCTGAAGCCAATTTCTACCCATTGATCAACTCCCACCCACAGTTCATCTTGTTATAAATCTACCTTCAAAATACTCTTACTTTCCTGAATCCACACATACCCGTCTTGACCATGAAAATGTCATGGGAGATGATAAAATGCTTTGCTACAAGATAGGTAGCCTTTGTCAGAGTTCCTCCAACCTAGTAGGCCATTACTCCAATCTAGAAATAAAGACATTGGTTTCAGAGACACAGCAGAGAAGAAGGTGTTCAGGGAAGAAGCACACTGCTGTGTCCACAGGCCTCCGGGTCCACACGTGGACTCCACTCCAGGGCGGGTACAGTCACACATTCGGACTCCTATGAGAATCTACCCCAGTTTCTGGTTCAGCCTCCACGCATCCACTGGGCTTGGTCTTCCCTTTTTTTTTTTAAGATTTTGTTTATTAATTTATTTGAGAGAGAGCGTGCATGCACAAGCAGGGGCAGGGGCAGAGGAGGAAGGAGAGGAAAAGAGAGAATGTCCCAAGCAGACTCTCTGCTGAGTGTAGAACTCAGAGCAGGGCTCGATACCAGAACCCCCAAGATCATGACCTGAGCTAAAACCAAGAGTCAAATGCTCAAGGGACTGAGCCACCCCAGTGCCCCAGGTTCGTCATCTGAAGTTTATCTTCTGTCAGAGTCCCAAGATGTGAATTCTTTCCTATGTTAATTATGTGACCTGGAGCGGCAATGGAGGGAGAGCTCCCCCGCAACATCTGCACCCCCCCACCGACCTCCGTACATTTTCTGGCAAAAGCTCTCCTCTTTCTGTGTGTGTGTGACAGGTCTAATTGCCCTGGGAAAACCATTGCCTTCAACCATACCTCCGTGTCCATTTTCTAACGCTTTAATGGTCAGGCTTTCACGCAATCTTAGCCCTCAAAGGATTTTTCCTCTCTTGGGTAAGACAGCTTTAGACGCCCCCTGGGGTAGAAATTACAATACAAGTGAGAACAAAGGAATATTTTACTGAATCATTCTATTTGACCTAATCTGGAAATACAAAAATTCGCTAACATGCTTTTCCTAGCCTCCGCTTCTGTTGTTTGTGACAGAGGTTGTGACAGAGGAAGTCAGCTCCCTCCCCTCCTCCTTTTCCCTTTGCCCTCAGTCCTCCTGCCCCCCAGGGAGTTAGCCTCACAGGACCCGACCTAGTTGGCTGGAACACTCTGCAGTGGTTTTAGAGAGGCATTAAGGAAAAACTTAAAAGCTAAAACTCACTCTCCTTATGGTTTTGGCTACAGTGTAATAGGGCTTTCCAAAACCTAAAAAAAAAAAAAAAATGTTTTAGCAGAGGCAGAGCGCACACAGAAGAAATTATTTTTCAGTTTGGTAATTTCGTACATAGGATTCTATTTCTGCTGCCGACAAGTTAAAATGCAAAAGCAAACGTGGAGTAAAACCCAGTGAGTAAGAGGCAGGTCTGTTCATTTCCAACTTGTGGGAAATGCATTCGTGTTCTGTTCTCCAGTGGCAAAGAGCTAGGACACTTCGCTGATGTTTACTAAGATTGTGAGAGGTAAAATCAGACCTGCCTTTCTAGTGAAGTCAACCACAGCACCCACCGTGGTTTGACTGACAGGAACATCCAGTTTTCTGAAAGGTCTTGTTACTGTCAGCAAAACCTGTTATTCTTAGCCCTGGAAAATCACGCTGTGCAGCAGGGCACCCCAGGCTGCAGGAAGGGGACACCAGGCTTTCTACCTCATGTCTGACAACTTGAAACATTCAGGAGAAGGTGGAAAATTTATCTTTCAGACATGTGTGTTCTGCATGATGCCAAATGTCAGGGGTTTTTGGAAACAGCTCAGGGATCCTGTCTTCCCTTTGTTTCGTAATCACGCTGCGTTATACTACCCAGCAAGTTTGTAGTTCCCAGACTAGATTTTAAGATAGGGAACGACAATTCCAACCTATATATACATTCCCCCAAAGTTCAGGGACTGTAATAAGTTTCTACAAATAAAAACGTAACACTTGGGGCACCTGGGTGGCTCAGTGGGTTAAAGCCTCTGCCTTCAGCTCAGGTCATGATCCCAGGGTCCTGGGATCGAGCCCTGCATCGGGCTCTCTGCTCAGCAGGGAGCCTGCTTCCTCCTCTCTCTGCCTACTTGTGATCTTTCTCTGTCAAATAACTAAATAAAATCTTTAAAAAAAAAAAAGTAACACTTCATCGTTTTGCAAAATAACGTAGGCTAACGTCTTCACGTTAAGACATTTCTTTTTATTATTATTGCTGGGGGAGAAAATTCAATCTTGTTTTACTAATCCTTAGAAAGAGATTTGCAATGTAGGAGAAGAGGCTGCTTCTCCCCGCATACTGCCTCTTCATAACTGAGTTAGCGCGTGTCACGGGTCAAGAGCTATTTGAATTACACCTGCGGATTTTAGTCCCGCCTTCCTCTGGAAGAGAGAAAAGCATACAATAAATACAATGAAATTTCATTAGTGTCTTTCTCTCAGGGATTAATAAAATGTCATAGTATATAATTCTACACATCAGTTATGTCCATGGATTTAATTCTAGCTGTGCCCCTTTTGAAAGGCAACTGGTCAGGAAGACGTCACTGATCAAAAAATTGAGCCCCCGAGAGCAGAGGGCTGATGCTGAACTTGGATGCCTGCATTTCAGGGCCCTGCCTAATGTTAATCATGTGATCGTGTTAAAACGGAGGAATGGGGTGTATGTGGGTTTGTGTTGCTTTTTCAGCTGAATGCTCTTGGCTTTCTTGTTGCCTTTTCTCGCCCATCTTTTTTGAGTTTCTTTTGGTTGTGGTTATTTCTCATTAATATATCCCACTGACCTGTTCAGGCTCCCGTCCATCCGACTGTAACCACACGGGGCAATTGCATCCAGCGTAATTAACCTGCATTCAGCTGCCCTGTTAGTTGAGACCCAGATGCTCAGCCCTAACCTTGAGAGTCGCAGTGTAGAGGGGCCGCCTGCCCAGCCACACCCTGGTCATGTTTCCCAGCGTGTAGTGTTTGGACTACTCCCCAGTCTCATTGCAGTCTGATAGTCCAAGAATTATTTAAAACTTCATGCAGGCAGTGATTTCACACCCCACGGCCAATTTATTCCATTAGGTCCCATGTAACTACTACTTCACCCTTGAGGCTGGCGGAGGGTTCGTATGGTCATGACTTTTCAACATTCAGTAAACAACTGGTGTGGTAACAGCAAGACGACTGTATTTTCAAAGACGAGTGCATTTCCAGTGGGATGGATTTCCAGGTGATAGTACCAGAAATAAATACATATATAAATATTTAAAAGTCCATAGAGACACTTATATATATAAATATTTTAAAAATATATATGTAAATATAATATAAAATGTATATAAAAATATAAAGCTGTATTAGATCTAGATTTGCTACTTCCCCTTCCTCTCAAATCCACATTCTACACCTACTGAAGCTGATAAACTTTGGCGCACAGTGAACTTGTGCTCTGCCTCAGTCTCTGTGGTGTTGGTTCCCATCCCACCAACCCAGGTGTGGACAACTGTCCAGCATGTGGTCACAGTTCTAGTCACGCGTGTAGCCCCTGGCTGATTCCTTTGGGCAGAGGGTATGACATCTGGAGGAACACAAAGATAAGTAACATTCAGTCCTGCTTTCAAGGAAACTGAAAATCTAGTGGAGGCACAAATTCAGGTTTCTGGCCCATCTGGAAGGAAAGGAGCACAGCTGGGCCAGGTAGTTTGAGCTCGGGGCAGAATTGGGGGAAAGCCATCTGGAGCTCACTTTTTGAGAGACTGGGGATCTCTGATGTCCTGAAGTGTGGATAATCACAGGAACTAAGCATGGACAGAGGAAGAGACTAGACTTCATGTGAGTAGAATAGAGGTGCTTAAGGCCAAAAATTAAGGGGTGCAGAGGGGCATCAAGTTTCTCCACAGCCATATTCTCCAAAGAACAGTAGTTGGAGAGCCAACGGCACCATTTTTTGCCTTTTCTGTTTACATTTTTTCTCATTTTCGGGGAAATGAGAGAAAGAGAGCATGCACAAGCAGCGGGAGCAGGAGAGGGAGAAGCAGGCTCCCTGCTGAGCAAGGAGCCCAGTACAGGACTCGATCCCAAGACCCCAGATCATGACCTGAGCCAAAGGCAGACGCTTAACCGACTGAGCCATTCAGGTGCCTCTACGTAATGTTCTTGAAATGGACTCACCATTTTCACTTAAATAAATTTATGTTCAAAGGAGAGCATGTTATAAGGAAATCTTGCAATACAACCATAAATTGAAATACCAGTATCACCTGCTGTAGGGATATGCGAGTGGTAAAAACACACAACAGGGGAATAGTAGGAAACTCGGTGCTGTTGTCTGCTAGAGCAGTCAGGTCTGAGGTCGGCTGTTAAAAAGCGAAACTGGCAAGTGTCAGAGTGGTGAGCAAGACAGTCCAGTCCCAAACTGAGCCAAACTGATACCTTCTTTGTGAAGGATTAAAAGAGAATGAGAAGAAGAAAACTTCCTCTCCCTGTGATCACATGTTATCTAATGTCCAGTCTGAGAACGACCTAGGGGCACCCCCCATGTCACCAGTAGGAATATTCCCCGGCGAGCAGAGGCAGGGAATGGAGGGGTAGCTGCCCCTCCATGGGGCGGCACAGCTGAGTCTCTGCAGAGGACAGGTGAGCTTGGGGCCTGGAACCCTGCTCTGCCATTTCCGTCCGTCCCACAGATTCTTAAAAGGCGACTCCCCAGCCCCTAACATGGTGACAGGCACCCAAGAGAGCCTTGTCACAAGTTGTAAATTGGGTCCCACGGACATTCTAAGATCTTTCGGCTCTCTTTCATAGACAGTAAAGAATTGAAGTTTATAGCGATATCTCGTATCACACCCCCCCCACACCAAACTCTTGATAGGAATTTCTAAGACGTACAAAACAAAACAAAAAAATCAGCTGATGGATAGATCCCATGGGTGGCCCAAGAAGAATATCCCGATGAGCTTAAATAGTCTCTAAGGTAAATGAGAAATCTGTGTTGAGGGCTTCTGGATTCCAGCGGTGCTCACGCATGTGCACGGGGCCCCAGCAAGGATATGTGATCGGGGGCTCGGGGCGAGGGGGGAGGCGGCCAGGGGTGGCTTGTGCGGTGCCCTTTCTCCTCTCCCATCTCACAGCACTCCTGCCAGGCAGGTGGTATTCAGCGGCGAAAATCCAGAGCCAGAAAACCTGCTAATGCATTGCAGATGTATTCACAGCATCCTGAAAAGTATCATCCTTCGCATTTCATTGTAAGGTTGCGCCTGGAATTGTATCATATTTTAAGTGGGCGATTTGCTGTGACCCACATCATTGTGAAGGTAAGGTATTAAAGTACTAAGGACAGCTTAGAATTTAATTTCAAAAGTGATTGTACTGCATTTCTAAAACTGGCATTCTTCGAGCAGGTCTCCCCCCACATGACACCTCATCCAAGACGTCTCTAAGCAGAAATTAGTTTCTTATAGTACGTTGTGCTGTAATATTTTATTTCAGTCCAAAAGCCATTCAGTTAATTTTACAGATTAACACAGTTTACCTGGAATGAGCTCCAACACACTAAAGCAAGAGCAATACTATCGTGGGTGGATGTCCCTACGAGGGACGGATGTCCAGACGGGCATCGACAGAACTTGCCGGTGCTTTCACTGAGGCTGGCAAAGCCGGGACGTCAGTTCATGGCATATTTTAAAACGTTATTACTGGCTGAGTCACTAATGACACATGGTCTTAAAGCAGTCTCTAGGGGCACCTGGGTGGCTCAGGTGGTTAAGCATCTGCCTTCGGCTCAGGTCACGATCTCAGGGTCCTGGGATCCAGCTCCAAGTCCTGCTCAGCGGGAAGCTGCTTCTTCTTCTCCCTCTGCCCCTCCACCTGCTTGTGCTCTCTCTGCTTCTCTCTCAAATGAATAAATAAAATCATTAAAAAAAAAAAAAGGGCAGTCTCTAATAGCCATTTGAAAAAATTTTTTAACCTCACTATGACATTTCTATAGAGTCCCTGACTGGAAATGCCAAAATCCAAATGAACATAAAAACACCATAATACAGTCTGTTTTTTGAGAGACATTTCTCTGCTTTTTTACATGAAACGTTAGGTTACCATTTATTAGCAAAGCCTTAACGTCTCTGTGCCTCAGTTTTCTCATCTGTGAAGTGGGGATAATCCTGTCCCGTTCCAGTGGTGGTTGGGAGGCTTCAGGACATACCGCATGTTCTAAACACAGTACCTTGCCCGTACAGCAGCTCTTCCTGCTATGATCCATGGCTCAGACTGCAGTCCCCACCCCACCCAGGGAGTGGGTCTCAGCCAACATCAGCTAGATTTGGAGTACCACCTGGATATGGAAATGTTGTCCCACTCTCCTGGGCATCAGAACTCTTGTTTCTGTGATCCATTGTCTTTTAAGAAAACAACAACAGTTGAAACACTGGGGATTTTCCCCAATAGAGAGAAATCAGAAAGAGTATTTTCACCTCTGAGCTCTGATGGAAATGTCCCCAGCTCATTTGTACCAGATCCAAAGAGTGAGGAAAAAAATAAATTAGAAATATGGATCCCATTGCTTGGGGCTACAGCTGGTCATTTATTCCATAAAGACTTACTGAGTTCCCAGCACATTCCGGTCCTAGTCTAAGCACTGGAGGGCAGCCCTGGAGGGGGGCGTCCTTGATCTGGAACTTTCTCCTGAACCACATAGTTAGGGTTTAGTTGGCTGCCCCAGCATCTCCCTTAGAACAGACAGGCTCCCTTCTCTACCTTTCTCCAAAGCCACCTGCCCTGTATCTCCAGCCATTGTATCAGTTACATTCAGAGCCGGACGGGACAGATTCCAAGAGTAGATGAGGGGATTTTGAGGAATCAGAACTCATTTTTGCTGAAATGTGGCCCAGAGATAATACTGCTAATTGCTAATGCAAATGCTGCGAAAAGCCTAAAGGGGAGAGAGCCCTGGGTGCTAACGCTGAGCCCCAGGTCCGCTGGGCAGGCACCCAGCAATTGTTCGGGGACCTTTTCAAGTCCATCAGTAATGTGTGATTGCCCTGAGAATGCCCACCAAAGTGAGCCCCTCAGAGAACGCTGTGGGGTGGGAGGTTGGAAGGAGCAAGTGGAGGACGGGGAGCAGGTGAGAATTTCATTAAAAGTTCTACAGAGATGTATAGTCACACATTCATACTTGATTATACAAAACTATAGGTTCTGGAAGGATTTCTAACCGCAGAACCTGGAAACTGAGGATGACATGCTGCCCCATTATCTATAAAACACTACCTTTTGTCTCGGAAGGGACCTTAAAAAAACAGAAAAAAGATTTACGGTGCCAAAACCTCACCTATAAATCGACACCACCTGGTAAGACTTTGAGCACAAGGCTATGTTCTTCTCTAAACTTTCTTAGACAAATGGCAGGACTATTAAAAATCTCAAACAGAATTGTTCTCAAGGGTTTCCACTACAGTGGAAATTTTTTTAAGGACCTTCATTTTCAGGGACAAATGTCCCCACCCACATACACACACACAGGCACACACGCAAGTAGCGGGAAGCCAAGGGGAATTTGTACAATCTTCCAACTTAAATGTTCTGCATCTTGATTAGACTATTACATATGTGTATATGTTTGGCAAAATTCATCAAAACTATCCTTAAAATAGCTGCATTTACTGCATACAAATTATGCCTCGGTAAGCTGGATTTAAAAAGTAAAAAGCAAACCAAAAACTTCCAATTTTATATTACATTAATATTTTTGTGTCTGTCTCTGGCTTCCGGCATTTACCAAGGATTTTAGTTTGTATACAATCGGAATGAGCAGAGCTCATTATCAAAAGCTTCCTTTCCTAGGACTGAAGTTTAGCCAGGAAATTAAGGTTTAGCCCTAAATTCATGTTATTTCGAGATAAAACAAATGCATATCTCTGAATAACAAAGTTGTACAGAACATGACTGGCTTGTACAACCTGAAAACTCAGATAAACCCGGGAAATCAAAGCTTCCAGTGGCCAGCCTTAGCAGGTGTTGAGAAGTATTGAAGGAGTCTGTTGTATTTTTGATAAACTGAAAAATCTGTTTTTTAAGCCTGTCAAACAAATACTAATATCCAGTATTTTGAAGCAAATCTTAGTTCCAAGTATGTCTTTTCTGTCCCATTTTTCTGGTTCCCTCTGATAACCAATTCATTCTTTAATTCTTTGAACTGTGGAAAAATCATTGATGTGGCTAAAATTGTCCGGCTCTGTTGGGAATTAGACACGTTCCTAAAGTGACCTGGGGAAATTATCTGGGGTGACCCTTAGACTGCTGGTCCAGTCCGGGACATGCTGAGCTGAAAACGGGGACCCACCTAGACCTTTTGGAGAATGACCACAACTGCATCCTTCCTCCCAGCCCAGCCGGGTCCTCCCTGGAGCTGGCCATGCTCACGAGTCCAAAAGCAGAGGGGCAGACAGCCTCTGACACCGTGTTTGGGGTGACAGGGGCTCTCCCTTTCCTGAGACAACTCCCTTCCCTGGGACAACATCCCTGAGCAGAGCTTCCCTCCTCCAAAGTCAGAGACACAGGTTCTGAAAAAAAGTCGAATTGGTTTGCTGCATCCTTTCATTCCAAGTCAGCCCCACGCGGCCAGAGTCACCAGCCCCCGAAGCTGGTAAGGAACTCCCGTTCCCAGCTCGATCCGGACACACAGCAGCAGACTCTTACCCAGGCTGACGTGGACAGTTCACCCCACGCTGATTTGGAGGAAGGAACGTCGCTACGGAGACAAAACCCAAGCAAACGAACCTCACAGCTGACGGAAACTAGCAAAGCTTGGTTTTGAACGAGATGTTTGTAAAGCAGTCAGCCCCGGTGCCCTCCCTGAAAGACGGAAGTTTAGCAGAGCTTGTGGGTATTATCCTTGGCAGTAAAGGGGTTAACAGTGCTGATTCCTGACTTAGACACTTAGAAAGTGGGTTCACATCGCCCCCCGCTGCTTTTTGAGGATATCCATTTCCCAGCCCCTCCCGATGTCCTTTCAGGATTAAGAGCATTAGGACAGTTAGTCAGAATTATTTTCATTGGCAGCTTTTTCTCCCTTCTATTCTAACATTAACAGTTTGCCAAGCTAACCTCAGGCCCTTAATGCCTGGGATTTCATAGGATCCCAACCCAGGATTCTTCCTGTACTGGGAAATAAGCCTGTTATCGATCTCTGTGTTGTCGTCTGCTCCAGTATTTTAGGGACTCTGAATCTGAGAGGTAGAACAAGAAATGAGCAGAACAGCTCCCGCGTGTGAACGCTGACAGTAAATACTCCGGCTCAAACGTTGGGAATCCCTTGGGCGTTCCCCTGTGCCGTGAATCAACATCGATTCATCTGGGGTCACACCGCTTTTCCTCCAGAAAAATTTTATGTAATTTGGAAACAAAGTGATGGACTGTAGAACTAGAGGGGAACAGGTATCAGCCAAAAACAGTCTTTGTCACTAGGAGAGCCACGCCCTGTGCAGCGCCAGCTGTCCCAGTGAACACCCATTTTTATAACTATGGGAACTTAGGTGTCCGGGAACCCAGATCAAGGGTCAGCAACGCCGGTTCGGTCATCCCTTGCTGAGCAATGAGTCCTGTCGCAGAACCAAGTCTTGGTTTCCTCCTCTAGGGATGAGAGGTACTGATATCCACCACTACTATTCCACTTTGAAAGGTTGATTGTGCGTTTGGGGTTACATGCACCCGGAGGTATCCTGACATTTGCGTTTTACTAGCATTCACTTGAACTTTTTAAATTTTCCTATCTAAAACAGCGCTGATTCCCTTCACCGTGCACTTTTTTAAAATCATGCTTCACACACCACCTTTCTGCTCACTCTTGTAAAATGATCCATAAAGGATGGCAAGTGAAGAGAATTGTATCATAAAAATGTCACTGCGCTGAGAGCGATCAGGCTTTCTTCAGCCCATGGACACACAGATAGTAATCGTCCCACGGGCTTTCATCATCAGAATGAATCGTCCACGTGGAAAGCACCTGCTCCTGAGTGCCAGGTGCATTCGGGCTGAACTCCAGCTTCTCCAAGATCCAAGAGGTGAACACGCAGACCCTCCTGTGGTGACCGCCCATCACACAAGCGTGTGCTTTCTCATAGTAACTTCACCATTTTTAAAAAATTGTCCTGACATGGATCAACTTTCCTATTTGGCAAATTACAGCAGGTGAAAAGCAGGGTTTCAGAAGCACGTTTACTGGTGAATGAAGCCTCTCCTGAGTGACCACCTGGCGGTCAGAGCCTCACCAGCTGCCACATAGCGCAGCCGTGACCGTCTCCTGTGCCTTCCCACCCATCGCACCCACCAGTGCCAAGGTGAGCGGACGCACATCTCCGCTTAAGTGTTTCCCAGGCTCTTCAATTTTAGATTAAAAACAAGTCTTCAGAGATGCTCCGGTGCTTGCCAAATGGAGGAGAAACTGATTTGAAACTTGAGGCCCCGCCCAACACCCACCAGAGGTCTTCCGGCTTCATCCCGCGTTGGTTTGCGGCACTTTGAGTTCGAGCACCTGCCGTGGGCTCCCTTCTTGCGCGCGTGCCCGCCTCTCTCCCCGCCCTCCTCCTTCGCTCTTCAAACTGCACCTGGTTCAGGGCTCATTTCCACCGTCCCTTCCAGCAGGCTGCTCCCGGTCCTCTCTGCCCCAGCCTCCGTCTCCAGCTCTCTTCCTTATCTTTAGTCTTTTATCTTGTTATCTTATCCTTTAGCTTGTTTTTGCCTAGGCCCAGGTTTACTCTTGATGGTGAGGTCCCTGCCTGGGACTGTGGGTTGTCTGATTCTCTCTGCTGGCCGTGCCCAGCACAGGGCCTTTTATCGAGAAAGGTTTAGTCAGTGGTCCTGATTCCAACTCAATGTTTATATGCGTATGTAGGAATTACGGTTAAGTGTATGCAGGTGGATCGAAATAATTGCTTTATTGTCATCATCCTGCTGTTTGCAGAAAATGCAAAACAAGTATCAGACAAGAAGGAAGTTGAATGCATGGGAGGAAGACATCTCATTCACTCATGATCTGTGGAGCCCAGGTTCTAGGCACTCAAGCATGTCAAGAAAGCACAAGACAGGAAGACATGTACCTTCCTTGAGAGAAGCTTCCACTCTAGTGGGGGAGAAAAACCTGTCATCACATAAATTAACAACCCGGTTCCTCCCAACTCTTCTGAGGAGGCCAAAAGGGATGTACATGTCTCATTCTGGAGGGAGTTCAAGGTCGTTGGACCCCTGGGTCAGTGGGGTTCGTGAGTGGACAACCAAGCGTGGAGGTGGCGTTAGAGGGTGGACGGGCTCGTTGATCGTTCTGAGGAGCACGTTCTTTCCATTAAGGCAGCCATTGAAGAGGAATGAAAGGATCCCCTCTGAGTTGTGGAAGCATTCCTCCAAGGGCAAGGATAAGTGTGAAATCGGGGTGTGGCGGGGAAGCAAAATGGCAGGCAGCCAGGCTTCCATGAGGACTCAGACATGAAGGGAGGCAGGCTTAAATGAAAATGGGAGAGAAGGGAGAGTGTTCGACAGTTTGGAGATTGCCTGAGAAGGGACGACTCTTGAGTGAAGGGGGGTGGCCCACCTGTCCCTTGGCCCCCAGGAGCCTGAGCAGTCTCATGTACTTACTGGGGTACCCCCGGGGGAGAGAGGCAGCACCTGTAGAAACCGCAGTGAGGGGCTCTGTCCTTCTGTTGAACTCTCTGGAAATAGAATTGACCTCCTTGGTAAGTTTTGTTGGTTTCTGGATGGTCTTCTTCCCAGCACGTGATCAGGAATGCATTAGTGAGCAGTTTTGGAGATGAGAGTAACAGAAGGGTTAAGATTTGTCACTGCTGGAGGCCTGATTCCATTGCAGAATGAGAAGCAAGATAATCATCTATTTTTACAGAGGCGCTGCAAGAATTAACGCGTGTAAATTCTTCAGCACGGGGCAGGGCCCTGTGTAAGAATATGTGTTCAAGATGTCAGCCATGACTGGTACCGTTTCCAGTCCGGCCACTGATGGGAAAGGAGGAGGAAAATAGGAGCTCTTCTAGAGAACCTAACACACGGGGGCAAAGCCTCCATTCTTAAATATAAATAAGGACACTTTTCAATTCAGATGCACATTCTGTACTGAATTTGGAGAAAGTGTTTTTGTCTTTGGATGGAGGATCTGGGCATTCTGCTCTTATATCAAGAGTGACTTGCTTCTTTGTCTGTGTGTCACTCACCTGTGGGTCTTTGTCCAGATCCAGAAATTACACATCTGGGCAGGTGAACTACTGGACAGAGGGAACACTTAAGTATAAGTAAACTTCCTATGGTTTCCTTTGGGGGGGAGTCTGTCCTTTCTCCTAGAAGGCTCTCCGATAAACTCATTCGCGAAGACAGGTTCGATGTATTCAGCTTCCAGCGATATTTCCTGGGATCTCGCATTGTCTTTTTTGCCACATGAATTTTAACAGGGAGCAAGGTAAAGAGAGGAGAGTTCTAGAATCCCACTCTAAACTACCTGCAGAGATAATGCGTCTCACCGCCGCAGGACACACAGGAAATCTGCTCAGTTGTTGATCTTAAACGTTTAGGAGACTTGGGTGCAGCTGTACTATCTTTAGATTCATCGTTATTTGCGGTGATTTGTAGTTGATCCTTAACTGAGGTCTTTCCTCTAAATGTGAAAAATACAATAAAATGTCTTAGCAAAGGGATCTTTAGAAACAGTGATGTGTGTTTCAGTAGTTTCTAGAAAAGCCCTTAGGACTCCTTTGGTGTCTGGGTGGCTCTGTCGGTTGAGCATCTGACTCTTGGTTTTGGCTCAGGTCATGATCTCAGGGTCGTGAGATTGAGCCCTGCATCAGGCTCCACACTCGGCATGGAGTCTGTTTGAGTTTCTCTGCCTCTGCCCCTCCCCCTCTACCTTACCCTCACTCACACTCTCTCCCTAATTAATTAATTAATTAAAAAGAACCCTTCGGACTGCTTTATAGAAGCAGCAAGTCCTGTGGTTTTTTAGCAGCCGTGGGCTGGCCAGACCGGGGAGGAAGGAGACCCACGCTGACCCTGAGACACGAGGATGAGCTGAACTACATGTAATGAGAACAGTACAAGTAAGGGCTCCGAGCCGGCCGCTCTGACTTAAACACACAGATGCCAAACCTCATGCACACCAAGGTCATGGTCTCTCACTCAAATTCACTGTTCTGGGCCTGCAAACTCTTCAGAAGGTATAGAGAAAAGTTGGGAGAAGGAAGAAGGAGGAGGAGAAGGGACTCAGAGGCCACCAAGCGTTGGGGCAAAGAGAGCAGCCAGAAGGAAGAGAGGGGGCTTCTCTACACCAGCAGGTGAGAGACACAGCCCAGCCCCACCCACAGCCCAGAGGCCACGTCCTTGAGTTCACGAAGGGAGATGCCCAGGAATAGGAGACAGAGCAACAGGCCTGTCTAGTTATTGGATCAACTTCTCTGTAAGACTTCTCAACGCAGAAGACATAGACACTTCAGAGTCTGAGTCAAAGCGTCTCAGTGCTGTACTGGACATGACAGAGTGGGATCCCCCAACTCACAGAAGACCCTGGAAAAGCCCAGAATGATCCTTTCCTCTGTCACCAATTTCATGGAGAAAGTGTTATTTTCATTAGTTTGTCAAGGACTAAAAGTGTATGAACTAGTAAGTTCAGATGAGCAAAAAGACGCGTTGTTTTCATTTTCCACTGCCGGCCCCATCGGATCTGAGGCTCCCCATCCTGTGTTCTTGGCTTCCACTGGGCAGAGTTCAGCTTGCACTGAAGGTTAACAAAGTATCTCATATTAGAATGTTCCTTTTCGGTTAACTCTCCTATCAGGGGCAGATGCTCCTTATCTCCCCCCAAGTCCCATTGCAAGGGGCCTGGGGTGACGCGCAGGAGACCGTCTTAGTTCCTATGACTGCTGTGACAGGACACCACAAACCGTGCGGACTAAAAAGAAAAAAAAAGAAAGAAAGAAATGTGTTATCTCCTGGTTCTGGAGGCCAGAAGTCTGAAATCAAGGGGTCAACAGGGTTGCTTCTGTTCTGGGAACTCAGAGAGAGAGAATCTGGCTTCTGACTTCTAGCAGTTGCTGGCAGTCCTTGGTGGCCCTTGGTTTGTGGCCGCAGGACTTCCGTCTCTGCCTCTGTCTTCACGTGACCTTCTCCCTGGGTGTGTCTGTGTCTCTACTCTTCTTGTAAGAACACCAGTCCTTGGTTAAGGGCCACCGTCATCACCCAATCAAATGTGACCTCAAATGAACTTCAGGACATCTGCAAAGACCCTATTTCCAAATAAGGTCACATTCACAGGTGCCAAGGGTTGGACTTCAGCATATCTTTCTTTCGGGAGGGGCACACCTCAACCTACAACAGGGTCCTTCCAGGTCTTTGCTCTGTGGGCTAGTGTGGTCTGATCACTGCATTGACGTCTGCTCAGGAGTTGAGGTGTGGGGGATGTCATGCTTGGGGTTACTAAAGGTCGTGGTCCGCCATTTCCCTCCAGTCTTAAAGTGCCCGTGCCCAGTCCCAGGCCTCTGTCAGCCACCATCTATCCAGCACCCCGGTTGTGTCCAGGCTGTGGGGCCACAGAGCTGCCTCAGCCTCATGCAACAGACAAGTGCTGTCCCACCCAGAAGAAGCCTTAGTGCTCACATGCCACATCGAATACAAAGCTGCTAGCAGGAAACTTGAAAGTCACCCGCCCAGTCTATACCTGGGCAAGCGGGATCCATCCCACTCCAGCCCTGAATTTCGACCTTTAAGGGGAAGCCAGGCCACACGTACATGTGTTTCCTCAGGCCCTTTGTAGTTACTGTTCCTTCGGCCTGGAATTCTTTTCCCTCATATACAGTACATGACTTCCCTTAAATTCCTTCAGAGCTCGAATGTCATCTCAGCAATGGCCTTCCCAGATTGTCTTATTCAAAATAATATCTCCCCCACACACAATCTATCCCTTTCCTGGCTTTAATTTTCTTAGTGAAATTACATTTCAGAGCGCCAGGTTTTCCCTGAGAAACAGAGTGATGTTTTGTTTATTGTTAAACTGGTTTTGAACTCACCCTGTAGAAGGAACTCTTTCATCTTTCACTTATTGATCATTAAGTCATGCAACAATTACTATTACTTTCCCTCATGTTGCCAGAAAATACAATAGTATATGAGATTAAATTACAGTCCTTGAAGGTTGAAACCCTCTCTTTTTCAATCTGAATTCCCACCACCTTGCATATAGTAGTTACTCAATAAATCCTGGTACGAATGAACAAACGAATGAATGAATGAATGAATGAAGTTTCCATGAGACAGGGGACCTGTATAAGAGTGTCATCTCAACCTTGCTATAAAGAGCACACTTTTTTCCATGGACTCTTGCCCAACACCAACATTGACAAAGAATTGTACAAATGGTAGATAGCATCATAGCTAAATAAATGTCATCTTTTGAAGAAGATAACTTTGATTATTAGAATGGCCCACAGATTTTAAAATACAGGAGAAGATAAAGACGATTTTGAGGAGGGAGAGAACGTCAAGTGGTTTGTGATTTGTGGTTGCCCCTGCTGAAAGGCAGCCGTGTTCTGGGGTAGCATTTTTTTTTTTTTTTTTTTACTCCAACTTTAGAAACAGAGGCAAATGACCAAAAAAAAGGTGACCTCAGACCCTTATTCAAAAATGAAGAACCCAGGGTTATCTGATAGCTTTCTCCCTAGCATGATACAACTGTCCCCCGTTGAGCCCCAAGCCATCCGAAGAGTTCTCAGATGGGTTCTTCAGTCCACACGTCCATTAGGGCCAGTAGCCACACTTCCCAGAAAGTGTGCTTTTAGAGACCCCTGAAAGTGTTTTCGTTTCTTTCAAAATTTGAAGAAAAAAATTAACTTTGAGGTAGAAGAGAATGTTTTAATATACTAATATATTCATCTTAAACCAACAAAGTCCTTAAATATCACATTTGGCTTTTTTCTTTTTTTTTAAGATTTATTTATTTGAGAGAGAAAGAGAGAGAGATCCCATGCAGACTCCACACTGAGCACAGAGCCCAGCACAGGGCTCAATCCCACGACCCTGTGATCACGGCCTGAGCTGAAACCAAGAGTCGGACACGTAACCGACTGTGACACTCAGGTGCCCCTGGCTTTTTTTTTTTTTTTTTTTTTTTTGTAAATAAAGGAATAAATAAAGGAAGGCCTTGGAGGCCAAAGGGCTGAGGCGTCATGAGAGCCATCGCATGGCCCTGCTATTGGGTCTCCTGTGCATCAGCGTTCTAGACAGATCTGAGGTCAGAAATACTGAAATGCGTTTATGACAAAAGAGTTAGTTTAGAACAAAAAAATCTTCTCCACGCAGATTCCTTTTCCGGGGTGGCTCAATTCACAATAACCTATTTTAGCAGAGAAGAGAGATTAATGCCGTTGTCCAATAAAATATTTGAAGCCCTTCTCCTCTCCGAAACAAAGCCCACAGCATGAGAGCAAGAGAGCAGGACTACCAGGGCTGAGAAAATGCATTTTCTTCAAGGTGCCGCAGCCGTTCTAATTTGCACCTTCTGAGCGGAGACAGAAGTGCTCGACGCGTACCGGCAGCTAGAAGAGTAGAGATAATAACAAGCCTGGCGCATGCGCCCCGCTGGGAAAATAAGCATTTGGCTAACAGTCAGAGCTGGAAAGGAAGGCCGGCAAGCAAACATAGTAGAAAGCGTCCCTTGTCCTTTGTTGAAAGGAAAACGAAAATCAAGCGACCTCGAAACCCCGTCTGAGTCAGAGAAGTCACTTGATTTAGGTAAATGAGAGACAGATTCCTTTGACTCTCAGCATCTTCTCTATTTTGAATAGCTCAGACCAGGGCCATTGGGAGTAATTAGCAATTCCCAAGAGGGAAGATCTTCAGGGACAGCGGCCTGGGTGAGGCTGGGGTAGGACTTGTAGTTTCGAGAGCGGTGGTCGACTGCTGTACGCACCATTTATTGCTGCCTCGTTCACAGTGTCCTGAACCGAGCACCTGTCTGGGCTTGTTCTGCCGCTAGAGGAGACGGTCTCAGAAACCACCTTCTGGATTATTATCTAGACTTCATCCTTTCTTTGACTCACCCACAGCTCACTCTTAACCCCTAAGTCCCTTGTAATTAAAATATCCTGGTCCACTGTGGGCTGGGGCGGGACAGGGGAGGAAGGAGGTATGTGCTTCCATTGGGCGTATCCCCTACAACTTTATAATGAAAGTGATGGGGGGGTGTTACTTCCAACTATAGTAATTGGATATTTGTGTCTGCTGTACTTTTCTGGTAGGATCCAGGCTATAATTTCAGCCTCTCAGAGCCCCTTCGGCTCATGACCCTGTGATCTCATGCATGATCAGCCTTTCCCCTAAATGCCATATGACTCATCAATGGGCCACTGATATCCTTATCTAGATAAATTAATACAATGTCAGCTTAGAATCATACCATGAGAATTCTCCTCTGAAGCCAATTTCTACCCATTGATCAACTCCCACCCACAGTTCATCTTGTTATAAATCTACCTTCAAAATACTCTTACTTTCCTGAATCCACACATACCCGTCTTGACCATGAAAATGTCATGGGAGATGATAAAATGCTTTGCTACAAGATAGGTAGCCTTTGTCAGAGTTCCTCCAACCTAGTAGGCCATTACTCCAATCTAGAAATAAAGACATTGGTTTCAGAGACACAGCAGAGAAGAAGGTGTTCAGGGAAGAAGCACACTGCTGTGTCCACAGGCCTCCGGGTCCACACGTGGACTCCACTCCAGGGCGGGTACAGTCACACATTCGGACTCCTATGAGAATCTACCCCAGTTTCTGGTTCAGCCTCCACGCATCCACTGGGCTTGGTCTTCCCTTTTTTTTTTTAAGATTTTGTTTATTAATTTATTTGAGAGAGAGCGTGCATGCACAAGCAGGGGCAGGGGCAGAGGAGGAAGGAGAGGAAAAGAGAGAATGTCCCAAGCAGACTCTCTGCTGAGTGTAGAACTCAGAGCAGGGCTCGATACCAGAACCCCCAAGATCATGACCTGAGCTAAAACCAAGAGTCAAATGCTCAAGGGACTGAGCCACCCCAGTGCCCCAGGTTCGTCATCTGAAGTTTATCTTCTGTCAGAGTCCCAAGATGTGAATTCTTTCCTATGTTAATTATGTGACCTGGAGCGGCAATGGAGGGAGAGCTCCCCCGCAACATCTGCACCCCCCCACCGACCTCCGTACATTTTCTGGCAAAAGCTCTCCTCTTTCTGTGTGTGTGTGACAGGTCTAATTGCCCTGGGAAAACCATTGCCTTCAACCATACCTCCGTGTCCATTTTCTAACGCTTTAATGGTCAGGCTTTCACGCAATCTTAGCCCTCAAAGGATTTTTCCTCTCTTGGGTAAGACAGCTTTAGACGCCCCCTGGGGTAGAAATTACAATACAAGTGAGAACAAAGGAATATTTTACTGAATCATTCTATTTGACCTAATCTGGAAATACAAAAATTCGCTAACATGCTTTTCCTAGCCTCCGCTTCTGTTGTTTGTGACAGAGGTTGTGACAGAGGAAGTCAGCTCCCTCCCCTCCTCCTTTTCCCTTTGCCCTCAGTCCTCCTGCCCCCCAGGGAGTTAGCCTCACAGGACCCGACCTAGTTGGCTGGAACACTCTGCAGTGGTTTTAGAGAGGCATTAAGGAAAAACTTAAAAGCTAAAACTCACTCTCCTTATGGTTTTGGCTACAGTGTAATAGGGCTTTCCAAAACCTAAAAAAAAAAAAAAAATGTTTTAGCAGAGGCAGAGCGCACACAGAAGAAATTATTTTTCAGTTTGGTAATTTCGTACATAGGATTCTATTTCTGCTGCCGACAAGTTAAAATGCAAAAGCAAACGTGGAGTAAAACCCAGTGAGTAAGAGGCAGGTCTGTTCATTTCCAACTTGTGGGAAATGCATTCGTGTTCTGTTCTCCAGTGGCAAAGAGCTAGGACACTTCGCTGATGTTTACTAAGATTGTGAGAGGTAAAATCAGACCTGCCTTTCTAGTGAAGTCAACCACAGCACCCACCGTGGTTTGACTGACAGGAACATCCAGTTTTCTGAAAGGTCTTGTTACTGTCAGCAAAACCTGTTATTCTTAGCCCTGGAAAATCACGCTGTGCAGCAGGGCACCCCAGGCTGCAGGAAGGGGACACCAGGCTTTCTACCTCATGTCTGACAACTTGAAACATTCAGGAGAAGGTGGAAAATTTATCTTTCAGACATGTGTGTTCTGCATGATGCCAAATGTCAGGGGTTTTTGGAAACAGCTCAGGGATCCTGTCTTCCCTTTGTTTCGTAATCACGCTGCGTTATACTACCCAGCAAGTTTGTAGTTCCCAGACTAGATTTTAAGATAGGGAACGACAATTCCAACCTATATATACATTCCCCCAAAGTTCAGGGACTGTAATAAGTTTCTACAAATAAAAACGTAACACTTGGGGCACCTGGGTGGCTCAGTGGGTTAAAGCCTCTGCCTTCAGCTCAGGTCATGATCCCAGGGTCCTGGGATCGAGCCCTGCATCGGGCTCTCTGCTCAGCAGGGAGCCTGCTTCCTCCTCTCTCTGCCTACTTGTGATCTTTCTCTGTCAAATAACTAAATAAAATCTTTAAAAAAAAAAAAAGTAACACTTCATCGTTTTGCAAAATAACGTAGGCTAACGTCTTCACGTTAAGACATTTCTTTTTATTATTATTGCTGGGGGAGAAAATTCAATCTTGTTTTACTAATCCTTAGAAAGAGATTTGCAATGTAGGAGAAGAGGCTGCTTCTCCCCGCATACTGCCTCTTCATAACTGAGTTAGCGCGTGTCACGGGTCAAGAGCTATTTGAATTACACCTGCGGATTTTAGTCCCGCCTTCCTCTGGAAGAGAGAAAAGCATACAATAAATACAATGAAATTTCATTAGTGTCTTTCTCTCAGGGATTAATAAAATGTCATAGTATATAATTCTACACATCAGTTATGTCCATGGATTTAATTCTAGCTGTGCCCCTTTTGAAAGGCAACTGGTCAGGAAGACGTCACTGATCAAAAAATTGAGCCCCCGAGAGCAGAGGGCTGATGCTGAACTTGGATGCCTGCATTTCAGGGCCCTGCCTAATGTTAATCATGTGATCGTGTTAAAACGGAGGAATGGGGTGTATGTGGGTTTGTGTTGCTTTTTCAGCTGAATGCTCTTGGCTTTCTTGTTGCCTTTTCTCGCCCATCTTTTTTGAGTTTCTTTTGGTTGTGGTTATTTCTCATTAATATATCCCACTGACCTGTTCAGGCTCCCGTCCATCCGACTGTAACCACACGGGGCAATTGCATCCAGCGTAATTAACCTGCATTCAGCTGCCCTGTTAGTTGAGACCCAGATGCTCAGCCCTAACCTTGAGAGTCGCAGTGTAGAGGGGCCGCCTGCCCAGCCACACCCTGGTCATGTTTCCCAGCGTGTAGTGTTTGGACTACTCCCCAGTCTCATTGCAGTCTGATAGTCCAAGAATTATTTAAAACTTCATGCAGGCAGTGATTTCACACCCCACGGCCAATTTATTCCATTAGGTCCCATGTAACTACTACTTCACCCTTGAGGCTGGCGGAGGGTTCGTATGGTCATGACTTTTCAACATTCAGTAAACAACTGGTGTGGTAACAGCAAGACGACTGTATTTTCAAAGACGAGTGCATTTCCAGTGGGATGGATTTCCAGGTGATAGTACCAGAAATAAATACATATATAAATATTTAAAAGTCCATAGAGACACTTATATATATAAATATTTTAAAAATATATATGTAAATATAATATAAAATGTATATAAAAATATAAAGCTGTATTAGATCTAGATTTGCTACTTCCCCTTCCTCTCAAATCCACATTCTACACCTACTGAAGCTGATAAACTTTGGCGCACAGTGAACTTGTGCTCTGCCTCAGTCTCTGTGGTGTTGGTTCCCATCCCACCAACCCAGGTGTGGACAACTGTCCAGCATGTGGTCACAGTTCTAGTCACGCGTGTAGCCCCTGGCTGATTCCTTTGGGCAGAGGGTATGACATCTGGAGGAACACAAAGATAAGTAACATTCAGTCCTGCTTTCAAGGAAACTGAAAATCTAGTGGAGGCACAAATTCAGGTTTCTGGCCCATCTGGAAGGAAAGGAGCACAGCTGGGCCAGGTAGTTTGAGCTCGGGGCAGAATTGGGGGAAAGCCATCTGGAGCTCACTTTTTGAGAGACTGGGGATCTCTGATGTCCTGAAGTGTGGATAATCACAGGAACTAAGCATGGACAGAGGAAGAGACTAGACTTCATGTGAGTAGAATAGAGGTGCTTAAGGCCAAAAATTAAGGGGTGCAGAGGGGCATCAAGTTTCTCCACAGCCATATTCTCCAAAGAACAGTAGTTGGAGAGCCAACGGCACCATTTTTTGCCTTTTCTGTTTACATTTTTTCTCATTTTCGGGGAAATGAGAGAAAGAGAGCATGCACAAGCAGCGGGAGCAGGAGAGGGAGAAGCAGGCTCCCTGCTGAGCAAGGAGCCCAGTACAGGACTCGATCCCAAGACCCCAGATCATGACCTGAGCCAAAGGCAGACGCTTAACCGACTGAGCCATTCAGGTGCCTCTACGTAATGTTCTTGAAATGGACTCACCATTTTCACTTAAATAAATTTATGTTCAAAGGAGAGCATGTTATAAGGAAATCTTGCAATACAACCATAAATTGAAATACCAGTATCACCTGCTGTAGGGATATGCGAGTGGTAAAAACACACAACAGGGGAATAGTAGGAAACTCGGTGCTGTTGTCTGCTAGAGCAGTCAGGTCTGAGGTCGGCTGTTAAAAAGCGAAACTGGCAAGTGTCAGAGTGGTGAGCAAGACAGTCCAGTCCCAAACTGAGCCAAACTGATACCTTCTTTGTGAAGGATTAAAAGAGAATGAGAAGAAGAAAACTTCCTCTCCCTGTGATCACATGTTATCTAATGTCCAGTCTGAGAACGACCTAGGGGCACCCCCCATGTCACCAGTAGGAATATTCCCCGGCGAGCAGAGGCAGGGAATGGAGGGGTAGCTGCCCCTCCATGGGGCGGCACAGCTGAGTCTCTGCAGAGGACAGGTGAGCTTGGGGCCTGGAACCCTGCTCTGCCATTTCCGTCCGTCCCACAGATTCTTAAAAGGCGACTCCCCAGCCCCTAACATGGTGACAGGCACCCAAGAGAGCCTTGTCACAAGTTGTAAATTGGGTCCCACGGACATTCTAAGATCTTTCGGCTCTCTTTCATAGACAGTAAAGAATTGAAGTTTATAGCGATATCTCGTATCACACCCCCCCCACACCAAACTCTTGATAGGAATTTCTAAGACGTACAAAACAAAACAAAAAAATCAGCTGATGGATAGATCCCATGGGTGGCCCAAGAAGAATATCCCGATGAGCTTAAATAGTCTCTAAGGTAAATGAGAAATCTGTGTTGAGGGCTTCTGGATTCCAGCGGTGCTCACGCATGTGCACGGGGCCCCAGCAAGGATATGTGATCGGGGGCTCGGGGCGAGGGGGGAGGCGGCCAGGGGTGGCTTGTGCGGTGCCCTTTCTCCTCTCCCATCTCACAGCACTCCTGCCAGGCAGGTGGTATTCAGCGGCGAAAATCCAGAGCCAGAAAACCTGCTAATGCATTGCAGATGTATTCACAGCATCCTGAAAAGTATCATCCTTCGCATTTCATTGTAAGGTTGCGCCTGGAATTGTATCATATTTTAAGTGGGCGATTTGCTGTGACCCACATCATTGTGAAGGTAAGGTATTAAAGTACTAAGGACAGCTTAGAATTTAATTTCAAAAGTGATTGTACTGCATTTCTAAAACTGGCATTCTTCGAGCAGGTCTCCCCCCACATGACACCTCATCCAAGACGTCTCTAAGCAGAAATTAGTTTCTTATAGTACGTTGTGCTGTAATATTTTATTTCAGTCCAAAAGCCATTCAGTTAATTTTACAGATTAACACAGTTTACCTGGAATGAGCTCCAACACACTAAAGCAAGAGCAATACTATCGTGGGTGGATGTCCCTACGAGGGACGGATGTCCAGACGGGCATCGACAGAACTTGCCGGTGCTTTCACTGAGGCTGGCAAAGCCGGGACGTCAGTTCATGGCATATTTTAAAACGTTATTACTGGCTGAGTCACTAATGACACATGGTCTTAAAGCAGTCTCTAGGGGCACCTGGGTGGCTCAGGTGGTTAAGCATCTGCCTTCGGCTCAGGTCACGATCTCAGGGTCCTGGGATCCAGCTCCAAGTCCTGCTCAGCGGGAAGCTGCTTCTTCTTCTCCCTCTGCCCCTCCACCTGCTTGTGCTCTCTCTGCTTCTCTCTCAAATGAATAAATAAAATCATTAAAAAAAAAAAAAGGGCAGTCTCTAATAGCCATTTGAAAAAATTTTTTAACCTCACTATGACATTTCTATAGAGTCCCTGACTGGAAATGCCAAAATCCAAATGAACATAAAAACACCATAATACAGTCTGTTTTTTGAGAGACATTTCTCTGCTTTTTTACATGAAACGTTAGGTTACCATTTATTAGCAAAGCCTTAACGTCTCTGTGCCTCAGTTTTCTCATCTGTGAAGTGGGGATAATCCTGTCCCGTTCCAGTGGTGGTTGGGAGGCTTCAGGACATACCGCATGTTCTAAACACAGTACCTTGCCCGTACAGCAGCTCTTCCTGCTATGATCCATGGCTCAGACTGCAGTCCCCACCCCACCCAGGGAGTGGGTCTCAGCCAACATCAGCTAGATTTGGAGTACCACCTGGATATGGAAATGTTGTCCCACTCTCCTGGGCATCAGAACTCTTGTTTCTGTGATCCATTGTCTTTTAAGAAAACAACAACAGTTGAAACACTGGGGATTTTCCCCAATAGAGAGAAAACACAGGGAGGGGAGAAGCTAACGAAGAGAACGAGCAGAGTGTAGGCGCCCTGAAGAGAGGGAAAAGCACCAGAAGTTCACCCCAGGACTGCTTCTTGCCGCCCAGCCTCCAGCCCCTGCCCACCCAGCTGACATGTCTACCAGTGCTCACAGCCCCCTCGGGCCTGAGCCTGGGGACCCCTGCTCCTTCCCACCATCTGAACCCCCTTCCTGGGGCCCACCTCTAGCCATCTGCCTTGCGTCTGTCATCTCAGAGGAAGACATTCAGAAAAGGACACGTCTTTAAGAAACGGGGACCCCACGTTAAACGGGGAACCCTCAGATAGATATGGCTTTGAAACTGTTCATTTCATTATCACATGTGTGATAGGGAATCTTGCCCTACGTAAAGGTCAGAAAGCCATGTGCCTGTCTTAGCTCAGGGAGATTACAGGGGCCGGCGGGGGTGGGGGGTTGGATGGGGGTAGCTCGGGTGACCACTTGCACAGAGCAGGTGCTATGCTGCCACTAGAATTATCTTTCTAACACACTTCCCATCACAGTCCTCTGAAGCTGCAACATCTTTGAGTTTCCTCCTTAAATACAAACATCTTAACGTGGCATTCAAGGCTCTTCCCAATCTGGCCCTGATCTCTGACCCCATCAGACGCCCACCAGCCCCAGAACATAACCTCATAACATGACCTCATAACAAAGTCAACCTGGGGTTCTCTTTCCTTTTACTCTCAAGACCTAGTTCTACACGACCTAAGTATTGGTGAAGAGGCGGAGAAGTTGGTGGGAATGGAGACGGGTCCAGCCACTATGGAAAACCATGTGGAAAATTCCCCCCACCCCCAAAATTAAAATGAGAAAGACCGTGTGATTCAGTCTCATTCCCAGATGTGTATAGACCCGAAAGAGCTGAAATCGGGATCTCGAAGAGAGATGTGCACTCCATGTTCATCACAGCATGATTCACGACCACAAAAACTGGCAAACAAGCTGAACGTCCATCCGCACGATGGAGAATTACTCTTCAGAAGAAGGGATTCCTGCCACGTGCTGCAGCCTGGATGAACTCGGAGGACATGATGCCGAACGCAATGAGCCAGATGCGGAAGAACTACATGGTCCCACTTACATCAGGAATGGAAACTAGTCGAACTCACACAAGCAGAGAGTAGAACCACGGCTGCCAGGGCTGCGGGATGTCGGTCGGAGGACACAGTTTTCACTTAGGCCAGTGGAGTATTAGAGATCTGCTACACAGCCCTGTGCCTTGAATTAGCAATATTGTATCACGTGCTTAATCATTGTGTTAGGAGGGTAGATTTTATGTTAAAAATGTCCTTACCACCAAACAAAACAGAACAAAAAACCACCTCTCCTAAGCTGCTCTCCAGAACCCCACAAACTTGCTCCCCAGGTTTACCATAGACTTTGATCATCTCGCTCAATACATGGTTTGTCTCTCAGCTCGGAAAAATCACGGTGCTCCAGGGGCTCTGGCGCCAGTCAGGCCGGCCTCACTAGCCAAGGGGTGGAAACCATGAGCCCCAGTTTCTCCATACATTCCATAGGGATAATAATGCTCCCTTTCCCGTAGGGTTGTTCTGGGTACTAAATGTCTAATTTGTATAAAGCATCTAGTCTTAAAGGTCCAGTGAACGTTAACTGTTGTCATTGTACAACGTTTGTACTTGGTTGTTTGCAAGCTTGCTTCCCCAGCTAGGCTGTGAGCTACTTCGGGTAAATTTCTGTATTTATCTCCATCTTCCTGCTAATGCTGCCAGGCAGTGAGTACATGCATTGCATTGCATTGAATTGAATTGAATTGATTGAATTGTAGTGAACTGAGCTGAGTTGAAGTCCCACCAGATGGCAGTAGCTCCCAGCCCCAAAATTCTTCACGAGCCCTACTCCAAGGCTGGACAGGCTAAAAAGAATTCTCCATTTATGGACGAGAAGCAGTAGATGGAGCTGAGGTTGTTCCCAGTCTCCTGACCCCAAGAAGCCGCTTGTTTTGGTTCCTTGACCACAGATGTGAGCCAGATAGGAGCTTGGGAAAGCCAGGAGCTGAGGTCTCCCTTCCCACCCTGGCAACAAAGAGTTCACCCTGAGTCTCCGGGGACGGAGCACCCTGAGGTGTTTCAAAGGAAGGCAGATCACCGGAAGGAGGGGACAGAAACCAACTGTACCAACTCTTCTCATGGAAGGCAAGTTGGTGAACCAAGAACAAGGAATTCCGATAAGAGACCAGGAGACAAAGAACGAATCATTGACCTGTATGCATTCCTTCAATGAATCAGTGAATTCATTCATTCAATAATCCAGCCATTATTGAGGAGGAAGGGGAGGAGGAAGAGGAGAACAGCCCATGAGGAGTCAGTGGGACCAGAGCCTCTTCCTGGCCATCAAGGAGACATTGTGACTGTGGGATGTTTTGTGCAGTCACAAGTGCATTCTGTGTCCCCATCCTAATTGGACCATGCTCTAGCTCAAGGTCACAGACTGAAATTTACTAAGGGAGAAAACTATCAAGAATGTTTAATTAAAATTTCTTTCTGTACTTGGCTGAGTAAGCCCCGGTTGGAATCCCCAACATTACCATTCCCTGCTGCCCATCTCTTTTGTTTGCCAAAATTCAATCGGGCTAGTACAGGTCAGTCACTGAACTGATTCTTTACTATGATGAATAATTAACACACCCACTTCTGCCCCCAAGGCCCAAAAGCTCCCTTCTCTACTGATTTATTCTTTCCTTAATGGGGAGTAAATTTTTATAGAATACTTCACCTGAGTTCTTTCCCCAGTAAGAAACATCACCTGCTTGGATTTCAAATTTTTTTTTAAAGATTTTATTTATTTATTTGACAGACAGAGATTACAAGTAGGCAGAGAGGCAGTCAGAGAGAGGAGGAAGCAGGCTCCCCGCCGAGCAGAGAGCCCAATGTGGGGCTCGATCCCAGGACCCTGGGATCATGACCCGAGCTAAAGGCAGAGGCTTTAACCCACTGAGCCACCCAGGCGCCCCTGGATTTCAAATTTTAAAGTAAGTAGCCTTCTGTTTCCCAAAGTCTGTGTTTTTCACAGTTCAAGTGGAAGGGTAAATATCTCACATCCTTGTCTTTGGCGCTTTTTTAAAGATTTTATTTATTTATTAGCGAGAGAGAGAGAGAGAGAGAGAGAAAGAGCCCAAGTGGGGGGAGAGGCAGAGTGAGAGGGAGAAGCAGACTCCCTGCTGAGCAGGGAGCCCAACACAGGACTCATTCCCAGACCCTGGGGTCATGAAATGAGCTGAAGGCAGATGCTTAACTGACTGAGTCACCCAGGTTCCCCTTGTCCTTGGTGTTTTTGGTTTTTTTTTTTAAGATTTTATTTATCCACTTGACAGACAGAAATCACAAGTAGGCAGAGAGGCAGGCAGAGAGAGCGGGGGAAGCAGGCTCCCTGCTGAGCAGAGAGCCCGATGCAGGACTTGATCCCAGGTCCCTGAGACCATGACCCTAGCCAAAGGCAGAGGCTTAACCCGCTGAGCCACCCAGGCGCCCTGTCCTTGGTTTTAAAAGACAGTCTTTGTGTCAGAAGACAGTCGTCGTTGGCATCATCTCCCATCCAGACCACGGTTGCCGTGCTCTTCTCTGAAGGGCCATTTGCTGCAGGATCCGTGCCTGTGCCCCTGGTTCGCAAGCCTTAGCGGGCCCCAGAGTCACCTGGAGGGCTTGTGGAAGCACAGACTGCCAACCCCCGCCCCCCGCATTCCTCACAAGTTCCCAGGTGACGCTGATGCTGCTGGTGCGGGAACCGCACTTGGGAGAACCGCCGGTCAGAAAGGCCTAGGACTCCTTCAACGTTCATTTCTGCTGCATAGATTGTAAAACTCAGGACAGAGGGCCAAAAAGAGACCGGCTTTTACTGAGCTAACTGGTAAGACGGTGCGTGTTTCTATTAATTGAAACAGTGCACTAGCGATGCCTCTATTCAGATTCTCTGGATCTGAAGGTTAGTTCAGGAAACGTCGCACTCACGGACTGGGGGGAGGCTGCGATTCTTCCATGCGCAGGTGTATTTGCGATTGAGTTGGGACGGTTTCCTGACTTCCAGAACATCCAGCAGATCCTCGCTGGGACTCTGCAAACCTCAGACTTGCGCAGGGATTGGCTGCTGAAGAAGGGAAATGCGTCGTTATAGGCTATGGAACTCTCTCTCTTCTTTTTTTTTTTTTTTTAATAAAGAATTCTGAAGAAGACAGTAAGAATGAGGTACAACATGGAACCATAATTTACCAGGAGGGGCCCTTGTTCAATATGTGTAAGAGGGAAAAGAGAAGGAGAAAGATCAATCAGAAGCCAGTGAATGTGGATGGTTTCAGCAATACCGTGGGTGTTGGGAAGGTCTTTGTAAGTGTGCGTTTTACTGTAACAAATAGTGTCGCGCGTTTTATTGTAACAAATAGAGTCCTATTCTCCTCACCCCACACGTTCTCTAGTAACATGGAGGTTTGTTTGCAGCAAAGTCTCCAGCCTTCAGCCTTATCGAGTCGTTAATATTTCATCTGAGAGAATAAAACATCTTAAACTGAAACCTGGAGTGAGAGTTGGACATTGGCGTTCAAAGACGAGACTATGTTACAGCCGGAATACAGTGAGTGGGAGAAAACTTTCATTCTCTCTTTTTTTATCTTTTAGAAACAGGGAAGATCGACCAAGAGATTCACAAATACAACACCCCGGGATTCACTGGGTGCCTCTCCAGGGTCCAGTTCAACCAGATTGCGCCTCTCAAGGCGGCCTTGAGGCAGACGAACGCCTCAGCCCACGTGCACATCCAGGGCGAGCTGGTGGAGTCCAACTGCGGAGCCTCCCCGCTGACCCTCTCCCCCATGTCGTCCGCCACCGACCCCTGGCACCTAGATCACTTGGATTCAGGTAAGGCCGTGTTGGCCAGGTTCCTTTATTTCTTTAAACCTCAGTTTCATCATCTGTAGAATGGGCTTAGCAACAGGACGGGTAAGGGTGTTAGGCTTTTGGAGGACTAAGGACAAGAGGGAACGTGTGAGCCCAGGAGTGCTCAGCACGTACCACACGCTCAAAAGTTAAAACCCTTCAGCCTGGCTCGGAGCCAGAAGGACGTAAGGCAAAGGTAAGGAACATGGAAACCTCTGACTCTTCCTCATTTAAGCAAAATTAGGAGATGCCTAAATGGACGTCTGTGATGTGACTTTGGGACAACCTAGACCGTCACTTGTTCGCTGTTGCCCTTATGACACTTGCTGCAGCCCTACATCCCAGGTCTACTGTCAGGGGAAAGGTCTTTTTGTTTGTTGGTTTGTTTTTTTAAGATTTAATTACTTATTTGAGGGGGAGAGGATGGGCAGAGGGAGAGGAAGAGAGAGACCTAAGCCAGCTCTGCGGTAAGCACAGAGTCCTGTGTGAGTCTCAATCTTACAATCCCAAGATCAGAACCTGAGCTGAAACCAAGACTCGGATGCTAAACCGACTGAGGCACCCAAGCGCCCCAGGAAAGATGTACCCAAAGCAACGCAGAGCTCCTTCTCCCCGCCCTGTATGTACGTGAATAATGCCATAGGCTTCCAGATTCTCCGAGGTGCATTTAAGCTTACAGGACTCTGGGGAGTCAGTCTCTCCGGCAGGTGGTAAGACATGTGATTGGAAAGCACAGGCCTACAATGAAAGGCTGAGACTCTTGGCTACAAAATTAACTGGGAGCAGGTCAGCGTGCCCATGACGTGACAGAGAGCCAGCCTGACCTTGGGCCAGTTGGGGGACCTCTCCGAGCCTCTGCGTTATCACCCCTAAGGTGGAGGGGAGGGTGTGATCTCTACATAGCCTCTAAGTCTAACAGTCCATGCGTCTCCCTGTGATGTTGCTAACGCCGACCCCAGGAGGAGGACAGCTGAGGGTCTACCTTCAGCTCAGGTCTTGATCTCAGGGTCCTGGGATCGAGTCCCGCATTGGGCTCCTTGTTCAGCAGGGAACCTGCTTCCTTCTCTCCCTCCGCCGCTTCCCCTGCTCATGCGCATACTCTCTCTCTGAAATAGATAAAATCTTTTTCTTAAAGGGGACAAGAAGACCCAGTTCCCAGAATTCTATGTGGGATGATGTACTAAAGGCCGTCAGCCTGGTTATAGGCAGGTAGCAAGCTTTGAAAAAGTTCAGCAGCAGTAATATTAGCAGCACAGTTATTATGATGTTAGATGCGATGCCGTGTCGCTTCAATGTCCGGTCAAGGTCCCAAGTTCTCCCCCAGCCTAGCTTCTGACTCATCACAGTGCACCATGAGACCATCGTGCATCTGGTTGCCTTCCACAAACGGCAGCCTGTCCTCAGAGCTGATCAGCTCTGGGACAGCGCTGGTCATTGTGACTGCTTGCCAGGATTTGTGCTACAAAGCTTTACAAAAGCTTCAAGAGAACCAAAATTGCCCCATTGTCAGAAGAGCCAATTTACAGACTAAACAGTCCTCTTTGTTCCTCACACATGCATTCCTAGAACATGATGAGGGCTGCTGTGTGCCAAGCGTACTTAGAAAGAATTCTCTTTCGTGAGTGTTGTTAGGATTACACAGTGGGCTGGCTTCTCCGCATGGGCTGCCTTGAACAAAGGAAAGTGTTCCTGATGCCGAAAGTAGAAAAGTAGGAGGGAAGATGGAAGCTGAGAAGAGACACATGTCAGGGCTACAAAGGAACAGATGAATTCCTCCAGAGGCCAGAGTGGGCCAAGACAACCCGCCATCTTTGAGAAGCGGAAGTTCTTACGCCGTTCCACGTACTCCCTGTGTGAGGCCGAGAGCGTGTGTGGTCTCCGGCGGCTGCCAGGAAACCAGTTTCAAAAGCCTGTAGATGCTACTCTGGGCCAATGCATGTTCACACCCACTGGGCCTTAATTAGCAAAGTATTTGCTTTATGGTCTGAGAGAGACAGTTGCAGGGCTAGACTTCTGGGTTCATTTTTTTTTTTTTTTAATCATGCTTTACACGGGACAGCTTCATTCTTGTGACTGATAGAGTGAAAATGTACGTAGGGAACATTTCTGTGATTATTCAGTGTTTTGTTTTGTTTTTTAAGATTTTATTTATATATTTGAGAGAGACCATGAGTGCAGGGGAAGGGGCAGAGGGAGAGGGAGAAGCAGACTCCCCGCTGAGCAGGGAGCAAGAGGCGGGGCTCGATCCCAGGACCCTGAGATCATGACCTGAGCCAAAGGCAAGATGCTTAACCCACTGAGCCGCCCAGGTGCCCTTCAATGTTTAAATCAAATATCTGTACCCCAGATACTATGGTTGCACTGTCCCCATAAGATCCATTTGCAGAGAATTGACACTTGATTTGGGGAGGGGTCAACCTGGGGTTGACCAGCTGCTGCATCCACCTCCTCTCCAGCCATTTCCATATGGGGGGAATGCTTATAAAGGAGTATGTGTGTCTGCCTCATGAACTTTAATAAAGGGACAGAAAACAGCTTATGAACTATGAGGCAGAAAGCTTATTTAGATAACATGATTGGATTTTTTTTTCTTTTAAGAAAATGAGAGAGAATGGGGGTGGAGGGCTGAACAGGGAACAGAGACAGACCGAGATAAGGGAAGGTTACTTAATAGTGTCGGGGAGAAAGAACCTTTCCTCTATTCTCTTATGTTCCTCTTCCGGAGGCCTGCAAATTAAACTGATAAAATGCAAGGGCACCTGGGTGGCTCAGTTGTTTAAGCATCTGACTCCACTTTCGGCTCAGGTCATGATCTCAGGGTCATGAGATTGAGCCCCAAGTCAGGCTCCACACCCAGCTTGGGATTCTGTCTCCCTCTGTCTCACCTTCTGCCCTTCCCCCATCTAAAAAAAAAAAAAAAAAAAAAAAAAAAAACCCTGATAAAAGGCAGATGAAGAGGAAAAAAAAATATTCCTATGCATACAGGAGCTTATAGGAGAAGTAGCTCAATAAATGGTTAGATACTTAAATGCCTTATGTAATAGAGAAAAGGGAATGAGGAGAAAGGGCCTGTATGGCAGGAACAGAGGTTTTAGAAGGAAAAAAAAAAAAAAAAAGCCAGGAGCTAAGCGAGTGTGTGATAATGCTTGTTCATGCATCTGTGAATGGTCTTTGTCTTCAAGGCCATAGAAGTTTCCTGGAGAGAGCTTACGCTCTTGGTATGCTTACGCTCCATCTCCTTCCTGGGAGGAACAGTGCCCAGAAGAGGGAACGGCAGTCTCATTTCCCCAGGTTTCCGCTTTCAGTCAGCCAAAAGGAAGTTCCAAAAAGATTTCTTTCTGCATCCCTTGAACCCAGATGTCCTCAGCTTAAAATCGTCTTCGTACCAGCTCTGGGGTTCTAAGCAGACCCCCACAGGAGCAAGTGCACTCGACTCTTGGGGAGCCCTTGCCTTTTTCAGATAATCTTTCATGTGGAGAGAGACCAAGAATCTTCGCCATCAGACATTCAGAAACAAAACAACAGGACACACACACACATCCCATCAGGGCCTGTGAGTCATGTTTCCTGCGGCTGAGTAGGGATCAGACAGGACAGGAACGAGGTGAGCACTGATGAGTCCTGCTTTGAGAAAAGGACAGTTAGAAGGAGATCGATGGATCAGGTGCCTTGGAAAGTGTGGTTCTGGAAGCTTGTCTGAAAGGCAGAACCTCGGGCCCCTACCTCCGCCGCAGCGAACCAGCATCCACATTGTAGCAAGATCCGCAGGTGACTTACATGCACTTTAAAGTTGGAAACCCCAATCGAAGGCAGTAGGTCTCGATCTCAGATCACCTTTGAATTACCAGGTCAGCTTAGAAAAATCCTGATGCCTAAGCTACACTCCTGACCGATGAAGGCACAGCCCCCAGACGGGAGAAGCAAGTGTTCATAGATGTCATCCCTGCCCAGATGATTCTGGTGTGTAGTCAAGACTGAGAATCACTCATCAGATAAGACAGAAGCTTCTTAACAGCCCCCTTGGTAAGCCCTTGAAGTAAGGTTACCAGAAGATAAGAAAATTAAATAGCCAAATAACACAAAAAACAAAAACGACAACCACAAAAAAACCATTTTGCCTTTTGATGGCAAAATCACAAATTAAAAGGCTGTAGCAGTAGGCTTACGAAAGGTTGGGCTCCCCTGACCACTTATTCTGTTAGGAAGCTCACCCAGATAGAGAAGTTTTATCTAAACTTGAGCCAGTCTGCCTGCTTAAAACTAGAAAAACAGACCAAAAACAAACAAACACGAAATCCACATTGTGGGGCCAGACTCGGGGGCTCTCAGGAAAGGGCATCCTTATAGAAGTGGTTGCACCCAGGAAGGAGCCTCTGTTTGCGGAGCATGTCAGATTGTTCTCCCATTTTTTGAATGAGCTGCAAACTTAATTTGAAAGGATCTCGGAGTGGGGTGGGGAAGATAAAGCTTTAAAATGGAAGGAAGTGTATTTATGAAGAATGGGGAGTCCTGTGGCCTTAGTAGTAAAAGGACCTTAGTGATGGACTAGGGCTACTCACTTCATACTCACACCAGGACATTTGCTTTGCAGAGACCTGGAAATTAAGATTCAAGGCAGCCACTCTTGGGTCTTGTGTTCTTTTTGTTCTCTCACATTTCTTCCTTTTATATTAGATGATATCAAAGGATAAAGACAAAAAGTGTGTTCCAAGGTATGCTGGCTTCGAGGGATCAGATCCTTTTTCTTTTCCATGACACTACTAACTAAGCTACTCTTTACCTCTATAAAGCCTTATGGGCTCTGTCACTGTTTCCCAAAGTGAGAGACATTTACAGTTGGTCAGGCTGTGCACTGCCTAACTCTAAGGGATGCCATTTGCATTGCAGTGTATGGCTTCTGGACTACTGCAACATAGTGGCCTTGATAGGGAGTCACCAGATCATTATGGGAAGAAAATAGACATGGTGTTACATAATATAAAGTTATTTCCTATTTGCTTCTCTTTCAATCCTTCTAATGTTGTCTAGGAGAAAGTCTGCTTTGGGTTCTGGCATGCCTTTAACACCTCTCCCACCCTTGCCATTCACTCTTTAATAAAAAAAAAAAAAAAAAAAAATCAGTGATTTAAAAAAGAAATTGGATCAATTTAGTGAAAATAAGTAAATAAATGGTCATCAGGTTTTTCATGGAGTTGGCAAAAAAGGTGAAGCTGGTCCCTGCATGATTGGAGTTTGGGAAACACTGGACGTTATGATGGGAGCATCACAAACACAAGGGCCTAGCCTGGGGCTGGTAGAGTATGTTTTTTAGAGGGGAAAATGATCAAATGAATTTGATTTGATTTAAACCAGTTCTGCGGTATTAGAAACATCCAGTCAATCTTTTTTCCACCGAGTTTTTCCCCCCTTTGATAACAGGTACAGCCTCTTTCTAAAGCACACCATTTTGGTCATTAGAATAGTTTTAGAACAGCAGTTACAAGGTAGAAAAGGCAAACCCCAGCCCTAAGTTCCAGTTTATTTAAAGGTCACAGAGCACCAGACAATTGCTTTGATTTACCTTTCAGGATTATGGGCTGTTTTTTTCTCTTTGTCAAATTCAGAGAATCTTATCTCCTTAAAATGGCATGGATTTACCAACAGAAAGACAGCTGCAAATGGCAATGTACATTCTGTAAAATACAAAAACAAAACAAACACCAGAAAAAAATAAATCCAGGAGTCCGATGCCACAAATTTCTGCACTAAGAAACTACTCCAAACTGTACATCAAGCTGTTTTATGAGGCGTGCATATTAGCATTTTGATGTTTCATCACATTCATGATATTTGATATGAAATACATTAGACCAAAGGCCACATCCTAGGATCTTTTTTAAAATACTAACATGGAGGGGCACCTGTGTGGCTCAGTTGGTTAAGCGTCTGGCTCTTGGTTTTAGCTCAGGTCGTAATCTCCAGGTGTGGGACTGAGCCCCGCCTCAGACGCCACAGTCAGCAGGGAGTCTGCTTGGAATTTTCTCTCCCTCTCCCTCTGCTCCTCTCCCCCCCACCAGCTCTCAAATAAATTTTAAAAATATAGATTACAATAGATAAGGCACTTTAAGATGTAAGATTTCATTGCCTGAGGGATCCTCTAGTTAAAAGGTTGAGTGGTTACTGTCCTGCAGGATTCCTAGTACCTCCAGGTTATACTCTCAGCACAGGTGCACGGTATGTGACAGGTGCATCCCTCCCTAGAGAGGTCCTAAGGAATAGGTGTCCAGAAGGTGCTGGCAGCCACACTCCCAGCCACACTCCCCGGGAGCCCCTGGGTTCCCACCCTAACACAAACCCACATCTGATCATGAAAGCCTTCGGACCAGAACTCTCACAGCCCCCTGGAAGGAAGAGGCAGGACATGGAGAGTCCCAAAGCATGGAGCAGAGCGGGAAACAGTTAACACAGACTAGTCCTCCCCCACACCCCAGACCCAAGGTCTCAGGTTGTCAGGAATCCAGGGAATCCGAACCCAGACTTGTCCAGGGGATTCACTCAGGTTTGAAGAACAATGGAAAAACTGGCCCTCTTAGGAATGTGGTTCTGTTCCCAAATAAATGGGAACTAGATGGACTGTGGTCCCGGGGATGACTCAGTGTGACTGCCTCACCCCTCTTAGATCCCAGAATGCAGCCCCCCAGGCCCCGGCCAGGAGACTGAAGCTGCCCCCCTCCAAGGTCCTTTACCCCTGGAAACACCAAGTTGATTTCCAAAGGTGCCCCTACCTCTATTGCCATGATTTTTAATGACTTGATTTCTTGTCTATATTCCCAATTTCCTTTCCACCATCTGAAGGTAGTATTTTTATATCTTCATGGATATAATGAACATTTTAAAGCTCCATATCTATTCAGTTTCCTCCATAATTACAAGCTGGTAGTTGGTTTTCTTTACCACCTGCAAGCACTTAAAATAATCGTTCCAGCTCTTATAATTATATCTTAATTATTTCTGAGCAGATCCCTGTTTTCATCCTTATGCTAAGATTGCATGATTAATGCATTCAGTCTCTGATACCTAATCTTTTTATTATATTGGTTTTTTTTTTTGTTCCCTCTGGTGACCGAAACAGTACACATTTATTCAAGAGCAGAAACAGTTATTACCCCCTTTTCTAATGTGTATATTTCCTGCAAATGGGCCAAATCGTCCTTTTCTGTAGAAGGTCCAAGCGTATTTATGGAAGCCCCAGTCAAGTGTAAGATCAGAGTCATGGATTTGTGATGAAATGGTCATTGACATTGTTCCCATCTGTTGTTTCCATAAGGACAGGCTTTTGAACACGTGATTTTGTTGGGTTGGAGGATGCATTTTTAATTGATAGCTGTCCTAAATCACCCTCCACAGATTTAGAACTTCCAATCCAGGAAGGTGTGAGTGTCTTTTTCCCCTCACGCACTCACCAACGTAGGACATCATAACATTCTTTGAAAAAATGAAACTTCGTTGTTTTAATTTGGATTTCGTTAATCGTGAGGGAGATTAAATCTCTTTGTATATGTTAACAAGTACTTATTTTCATTTTTCCATAGACTGTTTCCATTCTTTGACCAAAGAATTATTTATATTCTTTCCTATTTTTTTGTTGGTCATTTACTACTTGACTTACAAGGATTCTCTGTATGTTAGATAAGTCAGTATTTTGTTACGTGTTGGAATGTTTTCCCAGTCTGATCTCTAGTTTTTGAATGTATGGAGTTCTTCCCATGTAAAAACTTTTAAATTTACAGGGTGTATTATAAAGTGTTTCATGGCTTTTGGGTTTTAGGTCATGCCTTCTCCATTCAGAAATTACTTTAAAAATTATTTCACAACTTCTTCCCAATGACTTTATTTGCAACATTTACATATTTTTTAAGATTTATTTATTTATTTGAGAGAGTGTGTGTGAGCCAGCGCATGTGGAGGGGTACAGGGGGGAGGGGAGCGACAAGCAGACTCCGCGCTGAGCGTGGAGCCCTACGCGGGGCTCGATCCCACAACCCCGAGTTCATGACCTGAGACAAAATCAAGAGTCGAAGGGTTGACCGACTGAGTCACCCAGGCACCTCTGTGAGATTTACAGGTTTAATCCACTTAAAATTTGTTTGGGTGGAAGGTGTAAGTCAGGAGTCCCACCGTTTCCTTGTTGGGCTTCCATCCTCTCCGGCACCTTTATCATATTCACAATTTATATTTGAATCCTTTATGTTCAAATCTGCTTCTGGGCTCCCTGGTCTCTGACGTTGATCTGACTCTTCGTGAGACAACAGCAAGCTGTGATAATGATTCGGCTTTTATAATAGCATTTAATATCTCATAAAGCTGGTTTCCCTTTTATTCTCTTTTTCAAAATTTTCCTATCCTTGCACACTGACTTCTCCCATGTGATGTTAGAATTGCGGTCATTTCATTGGGATCCTCTAGAATGTCTTTTGAGATTGAATTTTACGTGTAAGTTAATAGCAGGATAATTGACATCTGTACAAATAATGTTTACCTGTCCAGCAAGAGAATGTCTTTCCATTTATCGTGTCTTCCCCTCCATACAAAATTCATATGAATTTAACTTTAAAACATTTCCTGATAAATTTCCAAGTTGTTTCTCCTTTTTGGCAAAGCGATTAAAAAGAAAAACCAAAAAACCCTCCCTATCTTAGGGTAAGCTAATTTGGCACCTAATTACATTAGCAAAATCCTTCATGGGAGCACCCAGATCGAATATTTAACATAAATGAACAAGGTATGTGCGCACCAAGGACCATCTTTGAATTCTTCCTCATACGTAACATGTCTTACATGTATATATAGCTTAAGGATTCCTGTAGGCATATGATATCTTAAGGATTCTTCTTTTGGTAAGTCTTTATCAGGGAATGGTGTTAAATAGTATCCAGCGCCATTTCAACATCTATGGACATGACCCAGTTCTTTCTCTTCTGTGATAAAGTAATGGTTTGAGGTGTAGCAACAGATCTCCAAAGAGTGGACCGAGCTTTCATTCCTAGTGTGAACCACATCTAATCATGGAGAGGCATCCTCTCAAAGTATAACTGAAGTAATTCTACTAAAATATTTAGTGGTTTGGTTTTTGCTTGTTCATTTTTTACATTAATAACTCTTAGGTTTGTAGCATTCTTTTACCTTTTTTGTGGGGGTGAAGATTTGGATTTTAAACTTGTGCCAGCTTCATAAAAAGTGGCCACAGAGCAAGAAATGTGGGCGGGCTCTAGGAGAGGAAACTAGGACCTCAGTCCTACAACCACAAAGGCTGAGTTCTGCCAACAAGCATGAGCTTGGAAACAGACGTTTCTGTAGAGCCTCCAGACAAGAACTCAGCCCTGCCAAAACCATGAGTCGAGTCTTGTGCTCCCCGGTCACACCACGCTGGGTTTGTCCATTGCCCTCCAACTAGTGGAATAACAAACAAGTGTCATCCAGACTTAAATGAGCTTCGAATCACCTGGGGAAAGTCATGAGATTCAGTAGGTCAGAGATGGGACTTGAGAGTCTGTGTTTCTAGCAAGCCCCCAGGTGATGCTGGTGCTGATGCTGGGGGTCCACAGACCTCACTGTGAGCAGCAAGGATATAAGGAGGCTTGGGGCATTACCTGTACCTTGCAGATTTAATAGTCTTACCCCGTGGGGCCCTTGGGTGGCATGGCCGGTTGAGCATCCGAATCTCAGTTTCAGGTGAGCTCATGATCTCAGGGTTGTGGCATCGGGCCCCCTGTCGGGCTCCACACTTGGAGTGATGTCTGCTTGGGACTCTCTCTCCCTCACCCTCTACCCCCTCCCAAAATAAATAAATCTTTAAAAAATATATATAGACTTACCCCGTAAAACCAGTGGAGGCCATTGGTTTTGTGTTTTGTTTTATGTTGTTTTGGTTTTTGGTGAGCATAGCTCTTTGACAAGTCTCAGTTTCTTTAATGACAACTGGTTTAATTAGGTTTTCTTTGTCATCTATAATAATTTCAGTTATATTTTCCCAGACATTTGTGCTTTTAATCTAGGTTTTCAAATTCATTTCCATTGTTGAACAAAATAAGTTCTTATAATTCATTTCCACTCTCCAGAAAATTTCTCATTCAGATATTTTATACTGGGTTTAGCTTTTCCCCCTTTTCTTCCTGATCAGATTAGCACACATTATTGTTTTGTTTCTTGTTTTTGTTTTTTCCCCCAAAGAACCAGCTCTGGGTTTATTTATTAGTGCTATCATGTTTCTGCTTTCTCTTACCAGTTGCTTTTATCTTGACTTCTTTAAATGTATATTCACTGCTCTTTACCTTTGTAACTTGAAAGTTTAATGCTCTCATTTTCATTGTTGGTGTGTGTGTGTGACATCCTCCTACAGGACCAAAGTTACCAAATCTAAGCACCAAGCCCAATGCTCACTTCTGACCTCACCTCCCAGGGGCAATGTCTTGGCATAAATACTTTTATCTAAGGCGCCTGAAAAGCCTCCGGAGCCCCCGACTTGCTGCAGCTTTGCTGTGTCCCTGGAAACAGATCTGGCGGGCTTGCATTTTGCAAAGCAGGGGGCCAGGAATGGAGAGATGAGGGACCTGAGTGGCTGAGGTGCAGCAGGGTGCCACGCCCCCATTCAGCCCCACCCCTGCACACCAGCGCCTCCCCACCCATGCTGCTCCCTTTTGGCTTCTGTGCTGGTGGTGGAGGGAAGGTGCTGCCCAAGGATTCCACTCTTTCCTAACCAAGACTGTCTGACTCTTCAGAACTTCACTGTGGAAAAGTCCAAAGGGGCTCAAACATCCAGCTCCGGGACCACATGTCAGCCGTTCTTCCCTTCCTCTGCGGGCTTCTCTTTCAGTCTGATTTTCCTCTACCTCTCTTGCCCTTTGTCCTTCACAGTAGATTTGAAAGCCAAGGAGGTTAGGATTCTGCTGGTCTCTCTGTGCTCTGCACCCTCTGACCCCACTGCACCTGGCCCCATCCTTAGAGCCCCTGCTCTCCTGAGTCCGTGCCTGGCCAGCCTCTCCCCATGTAGCCAGTCACATGGGGCTGGGAAGGGCAGGGGAACTGGCGACTTCTCTGTTGACAGCAGAAGCACTGACTCCCAAGGGTTTGCCTCCTTCTTGTGTTGTAGAAAGTTTCCAAGAAGCCCACAAAAGTGAAGCAGGTTTGAGCTCAGTGTTGTCCAGGGATGTCTGAGTCTGACCTTGGCTCCATCAGACCCCTGCCTGACGCCTCCCACAGTGCTGTGCTGGAACATACCCCTTGGAGCCATTGGGGGCGGGGGAGGTGCAGCGTCTTTCTTTACTGACCTGTCACTCGGAAAGACTGTTGTCAGAATCCCTGAGTTGTCAGTTCTCCCAAGGGAATCCCTGCTAGTCACTGCTGGGAAATGCTAGTTCAACCTTTGCTACAAATCAGGGCCTGTATCCTGGCCTATGATTTCAGAAGCTACAGAAACATCATCCAGATGAAGTGTTTGTCCCAACGCTGTCCGCTTTTCAGAAGAAAGTCACTCTAAACCCCAATAACAAATAAGTGACAAGTTGTTTTTCTCATTTGAAAAGATCTTTGGTTGAGTCCCCAGGCTCTGCACAGACTACTCAGAAATGTCTAAAGACTCAGGGGGATTCTTGATTCTGCTGCTGAGTTTCTACCTGAAAGCAACCATGGAAATCTTTGGTGGGGGGGGGGGGGTAAAATCAACTTTAAGTTAAACCATAAATGAACATTAAAATCGATATCAATGTGGCTGCAATTATTTAAACATAGAGATGGAGACAGGTTGCTCTGAAATGTCCCCTTTGGGAAGGCTAAAGGTGGTTTTCAAGGGATTACTTGGGAATTTTAACTTTTAGAAACCTGCGAACGATAAAGACAGAAATGATAGCTTAGATTTGTGAATGATTTTAGTGGCTAAAATGCCAGTTTTGTTTTATCCTGGTGGTGGGCCTGTGTGGTGTGTTATTGGCCACCTTCTAGAGATAAGAAAAACCGACTCACAAAATAATGCGTCCATTCCCTCGGTGAACACCCAAGTGACTGCCGCGATGGCAAGCTCTGCACTGGCCATGCGCTAGCATCGGCGGAAGAGATTTCCAAAACTCCCGATGCCTGCTCCCCACCCCAGAGAGGTTCTTAACGTGCGGCCCCAATGGAGCCAGTGGTCCCAGTGTTTACGACACCTCGCTCAAAACTACACAGAGAATAGCATCATCAGGTCTAAAAGTCAGGCATGCTCACTCCCGATTCAGTGCTTTTCCCACTTTTCCTTCCTCTGAAAAGAAATTTTAAATTTCAACATAAAAGAATTCCAGTTCCCATTCAGAACTGCCTTCCTGCCTCCCGTCAGCCCCTAAAGATAATGCGGAAATCATGGTCTGTATCTCTAGAGTTGAATCCCTGCTACTAAGTACACTTTCCTTTTTCTTCCTGCTTCCTCTTTTTCCATGCTGAGTAACTCATCCCCAAGATGGCTAGAGCCAATTAGATATTTTTGTCACACTCTGTTGACATGAATGAGAAGAGCTGGGGCAGAGCCACATGGCTTGTGCCGGAAGTTTGCGGAGAAATCAACTTCCGGAAAACTGGAAAGTTTCCATTTGTTGTACAAGGTTCTCTTTGATGACCGCTAGTCATTCCACCTGCCAACAACCAAAGACAGTTGTCCTCTGAGATCCAAGGGTAATTTGAGAAGACAACGGTTCAAAAGATGGCAGAAATAGCCGCATAAGACTTGTATATTCGTTTTTATGGGGTCAACCTTCTTGAAAGAAAAGGCATTGTCTTAGGATTGGAATTGGGATTTTTCACTTGTGCTAATGCAGCTGAAAAGAGTATTTCAAAAGCAAGAGCCCAACTGGGCATTGATAAAAGACTTAAAACATGTGCAGAATTAATTTTTAAAAGCACTTTCAGTTTGCGCACTCCCCCCTTCTACGAGACCGCAAAACGGAGCCAGAACCCAACTAGCAGGCTGTAATCTGGCCATATACCACTGTGTTCTAGAAACCCTTCTCTTCTGTGTACTGGTTTCTGAACTCTCAGGAGAAAAGGGTGCATTTTACATTTTGATAAGATAGCAGTTCCAATGCAGGCCTCCTGCGAAGCCCAAACCCTGTGGGTATTGACAGAGCCGACCCATGGAGAACAGGAGTGTATTCACCATCTGCTACGGAAGACCACCTTTTTTGCAAGTCAAGATATAGATAGTATAGCAGATTAAACATTTTTTAAATGCATTTTATTGTTCACTGTACTACCTCAAAAGGCATACAATGATGACAAAAGCAGATCAGTAATATCCAACTGTTTCCAAAAGAGCTGTCCACAAATTTGGCCTTTGAATTTACTAGAAATTTCCATGAAGGAAGAGTCAAAGGATACATTTGTTCTTCTATGATTTCTCATATGATTCATTGTGCCTAAATAGTCTCACAAATGATGAAACTCATCTCTGGGGTCAATTTTGGGTGATAAGAAAGTTATTTTCACTGAGCTTCCGTGTCATAAATTCTGGAAGTCCAAAGCCTTGACTGATATCTCCATGAAGCCTCATGGGTATGTTTCTCACTGGAAGACAGTGAAGACTTTTCTCACTGGAAGACAAGAGCTTCAAGGTCTCCTGAAGGTGCTGGTTTTCTGAACGGTGCCACGGCGACCCCTGTCTGGGAGGAAAGGTGAACCCATCAGGAGATGTAAAAGACACATTTCTGACTTGTTCACCACGACTGGCATCTTCCCATCCTCGTGTTCTCAGGCACCCTGTCCTTGGAACCTGAGACTGTTTCCACCATTCAGTAGACAACCAATTCTTGCTAACACTGGTTGGCCAATAATTAGCCACAAATCGTGTTAGCTGAGACCCTGTGTACCAAGTGTGTTCACCGGGCTTGGAAAATGAGTCTGTGACTGTGACCCAGCATTTCCTCCGGTGACAGATGTGGACTCTGGAGCTTCAGCACATTGGACACACCATGTTCCTCTGTGGCCACAGTCCTTCGACCCTGAGCTGGCTGCCTTCTGTCCCAGCATAACCTCCGCCCATACAAGAGCCCTCAGCAAGGAGACCAGAATTCTTTCAAAAAACAAATCAGTTCCAGAAAAATCAACAACCCAGCATTCTGGAAAATATGTCTGTTTCCTTTCCTGTGTGCCTTCCAGTGCAACCGTAACATCAAGAACCTAGGTGCCAATATCACAATATTTCCCCCGTATGCTTGCTTTACAGAAGAAACTTGTGTTATTCTTTTTTTTTAACCCAAAAAGATCTCAAAGGATATGCCTTAGATAGTCATTTATTTAACTCCTTGGCTGTTTCTCCTGCAACTGCTCTTAATATCGGCTAGTGATAGACTGTCCCCCTCTGCATTCAGAATACTAAGGAACCGAACTTGGAAATTAAAGCAGCGTTCCTACAGTAGCTTTCACAACACTAGAAGGAACGGGACTAAAGGAAATGAACAGGGGCATCTGTCATGCAACTCATTGAAAACACGCAAATGATTCAGCCAAAAACCTGAAAACGAGCAAAACCAAAGTTTCTCAGAAGGAATTCTTTTAATTCCCTCTGAGACACCACATTAAAGTAAAACACATGGGCAGAACAATCAGAGATACAGATCACCGAAGGTCTGAGTTCAAGCTCTGCCCTCCAGGTGAGGTTTGCGGTCAAGCCCCCTGTTCAAAATGCAGAGTCCCAGGCCCCACGCCAGACCAACCCAGTCGGAATCTGCATTTCCACAGGATCCCAGGCAGCTGGTAGGGGACCCTAAAGGCACATTAGAATGCAGTGCAGGGGGTGCCTGGGTGGCTCAGTGGGTTAAGCCGCTGCCTTCAGCTCAGGTCATGATCCCAGGGTCCTGGGATCGAGTCCCGCATCGGGCTCTCTGCTCAGCAGGGAGCCTGCTTCCCTTCCTCTCTCTCTGCCTCCCTCTTTGCCTACTTTTGATCTCTGTCTGTCAAAAAAATAAATAAAATCTTTAAAAAAAAAAAAAAAAAAAGAATGCAGTGCAGGAGACCCTTAAGTCTAGTGAACAAACTGAGGGTGGCTGGAAGGGGGGGTGGGGAGGGGGAGGGGGTAACTGGGGGATGGGCATTAAGGAGGCACGTGGTGTAATGAGCACTGGGTGTGATATGCAGCTGATGAATCACTGAACTCTACCTCTGACACTAATAATACACAATATGTTAATTAAATTAAAAACAAAATTTTTTAAATGAAATACAAGGAAGAAGAAAAAGCTTAGAGAGCCCCCCAAGGACACAGTGCACGGTGTGCACTGACCTCCCTCCATAATTTAAATAGAAGTGTCAGCCCGGGAAGGGGGTGGGGGATCCTGCTGCTGCTGAGTGCAGTGTGGAAACCTGGTTTTCCCTCAAAAAGGGGGTTAAATCGATCCTATTCCCCCAGACTGGGGCTTCTCCATCCCTGATATCAGCATGGATTTATTTCGCCCCGAGGCAGGGGAAACCGTGCTCCGATCTGCACGCCCCGGCAGACAGGAGCATGGCAGCCTTCACGTGAAGTGAGCACCACACCCCCGGGCTCCCCAGCCCTTGCTCTGGGGCTCCCTGATCTAGACTATCAAGGCTCGGCTTGAGAACTACAGCCGGACGCACGGGAAGCGGCTTCAGGGGGTCCAAGGGGAACACACTGCGGTGGCCCCGGCACCTCCTCGCCGCAGGACTCTGAACCTGGCCGTGGGATTTAGCCTGTTCCTCGGGAGGGAGACGTTGAGGGATCCAGCCTGTGAAAGCCGGCACGTCCTCTGATCCACGAGTGCCCAGGACATCATCCAGCAACAGCTCTGACACCCGACTCAGAAACAATGGTAACTAACAAGGAAGAAGAAATCGTTTGCCCACCTGACAGCTTTGTCCCACGCGAAAATGGATACCATGTGCCTTACCTGTGTTTATTTCATGGAATACAAAGCCTGAGCTTCTGTCGGTAACAAGCTAGTTCCAATTCAACCACCTCTTTATAGTTAATCAGACAAAAGAATGCAATGTCAGCCTAGTCCTGGAACATCAGCAAATCTTTGTTCCTAAAAGGCAATGGAGACAATTCAGAGTTGGCATAAAAAAAAAAAAAAAAAAAATGGAGGAAATCTAATGTAATCAATCGCCCATTCGGTTCTGTTGTGTAGAAGTTGGCATAATTCAAACACTCAGACATACAGCAGATGATGCCCAGTTCCTGTGTTCTGTGTATTGTCACCTAATGAACCTCTTCTGGTCACACCATCTCTGACGCCCGCGCAAGCCATTGTCACTTGCCCCCTCCTTTAAGAAGCTGGAAAGGGAAGGCTTGTTTAACTTCTCCAGTCAGAAGCCAAAATCCACAATCCCTTCCCCATCTGAAACTGAAGTTCTGGCTGGCTGGCTTTCTGCAAAAACGGAAGTGTAGAGGTATATATACGACACTGAGACTGAGGCTCGTGTGGATACGTGCCATGCCTCCGTTTGCCTGGATAAAACCCGGCGGGCTTGACGAACCTCTCCCTCCTGATAACGTGGTCAGCCAGAGCCTCTGAAAATAAAACAACGTCCCCTTATAGCTTCACCATCGTAGTCGGCCACCATTTGTGTTCATGCATTTCTAAAATACCAGTCAGTAGTGAATGTCTGAAACAGATTCTTTGAAAAAATTAACAATTTTCTGCCATCGAGCTCAGCCTGGAAGGGAGAATAAAGCAAAATGAAACAAAGACACTAAGAAGAACAAAGACACGTATACATCATCTAGCCCAGCCCCCGTTGCAAAAATCATGGGGCAATCCAAATTAAATTATAACTAATAGCAGCAGTTTTGTTCAAGTGTCTCAAATTATCACTTTAGATGCCGAAGCTCAAGTGGTTTCCATGGCGATATTTTCTCTAGGAGATGTCAGCTACTATCTAATTTTTTCGTCCCTGATATATGACAACCTGAAGCTTTTAGTGCCTTTCACTTGGGGGGGTTTTATGTTAGATAATCTCGGTTTATTTTTATATGCATTTAAATGTGTGCTTTATTGGCAATTGGTTTCTGAGCCCAAAGTCTACAATTTTACATATTTTGAAGTTAGTAAATAAGAACTGCAACTATTTATCTTGTGTAGTTAAAAAAAAAAAAAATTTTGCTTTACTACTCCATCCTCTCCCTGTCTGCTCAATGGGACAAGCAAGAAATGTGAGGCTAAAGAATTCGAATCTCTCTTTAATATTCTCTTCTTACAACGGTCTGTTAAATCATTTATTTGTACTTTAGCACCTGCCTGGAAACTTTCTCTGTTAGTTTTTCACATTCTATATTCGCAGTCAACAATTATATTCTGACACTGATGTTTTAAAGTACAATTCACACTAGTCATGATTTCATAGTTTCCCAAGTATTTTCACGGTGGTAAAAACCATGCTTTCTGTTCTGGAACCAGGGGAATCTTGGTCTTCTGTTCTCTGACGGTGTTCATTCAGGGGTTATTGCATTGTTCGGCTGATCCCGTCACCATGTGGAATTATCCTTTATCAGATAAAATGTCTCTCATGTCTTTTGAAGCCAGACAAGTGCAGTCAGAAGCCTTCCTATATCCTGGGGAACCAGGCAGGCGGCCAACCACAGTGAGAACGACTGGGCTAAGTTAGTTCATTGCCTTAAAACCATCCCGTCGTGGGGCACCTGGGTGGCTCAGTGGGTTAAGCCTCTGCCTTCGGCTCAGGTCATGATCTGAGAGTCCAGGAATCGAGTCCCGCATCGGGCTCTCTGCTCAGCGGGGACCCTGCTTCCTTCTCTCTCTCTGCCTGCCTCTCTGCCTACTTGTGATCTCTCTCTCTCTCTCTCTCTGTCCAGTTAATAAATAAAATCTTTTTAAAAAAAACAAACCATGCCATCGTGTTGGAGGTTCGCTAGAGCCAGTGTAGACCATGTACAGTGATGGGGAACCACTTTCCCTAGCCCTGCTCTTACTGTGTTTATTTTCATATTAGAAAAAGTTCAGCTTAGTGTTTTGCAAGCAGTTTCCAGAGCCAGTGTCCTGGGTTCAATCCCTGGCTCTACCCTGGCTGGTCATGAGACCTCAGACAAGCTTTGAGCCTTTCCAAATGGGCTGAATATGCCAGCCTCTCAAGGTTCAATGTGAGGATGAAATGAGTTCATACATGAAAATGACTTACCCAGTGCCTGACTTACAGGAAGTGCCATTATTATATTTCCTGAAGAGCTTGCTCCTGAAATTTGAGTTTCATGTGATTTACATGTCATGCTCCACAATGGAAGGAAAAAGCTGGTGGGTTGATTCTACCCACGACTTGCTCTTCCGGGCCTTAATGTCGAGAGTCATCCAAAATGGTGACCAGTTTTATAATCTAGAATTTAGAGCTTTACTGCTTATCACATATAAACAACCTACATGGTGACCTGTGACATCCCTTGCCTCCTGGCAGGTGGGGCTCAGAACTTGCTCCAGCACTCAGGAGCCCCGTTCGTCACTGCTGCAAGGGGAGGGTGCCCCCCTCACCCCTGCACAGCCCCCAGAATAAGAAGTGCTGATTACACTGTCTTTTGCTTTCCTGGTAAATCCTGCCAAGAACGCAGCAAAAGGAAGGACAAAATGCCATTGGAACCAGAATAAAATTTTCATGCTTTCTATTCTTTTGGGGGGAGGAAATCACATTTTTTTCACCCAGTTCAAAGATCTGATCACTCTACTGTATGCATGTAATTATGGAGAACATCTCCCCCCTGGCCTGCTCTTAAAAGTTTGTTGTTTCCTTCCTTGTTTTCAACCTGAAGACAGAGGAGGAGGGATAGCACACCAGTACTGAGCTCTCAGGGCGCTTTGCATGTGGTGAAGACAACGTCCGTGTGTCGAGTGTGAATCTGACCCGTGTCTGAATATGTTTGGGGCCTATGGCCTGTCTTCTTTCTCTGGGCAAGAAGGGCAGTAGGAGTGCATGTAGGGCTCTGAAGCCTCAGCCGGGCTGTTTAACAAGCGCGTGTGCGGGTCAAGAACCCCTCCACGTGGGTTCCTCCAGCAACGCGCTCTGCCAGTCCTCCGCTGGGCAGGGAAGGGGACGGGAGCTAATCTCTGGGTGTGCGAAGGGAATATGGTCTGTGCATGGTCGGTGTAATGGGGGAGGCCAGATGGACAAGAGGACATGAGCAAGGGAAGTAAGCAGAAACGCACACACTTCTGTGAGATGCTAAGTCAGAGCTGGTGTAGCCCCATGCTTTGGAGGTTAGCATCACGCTCTGCTACGTGGAGATCCAGGGGGAAGTGTACTGAATCTGGTCTTTGCCTATTTGATGCAAGTCTGGTCTTGAGACTATTAATACCTAGAGTCTGATTTGTTTGTTTGTTTGTTTGTTTGTTTGTTTGAAGTAGACTCCATGCCCAGCATGGGACTCAAATTCATGCACGACCCTGAGATCAAGAGCCCCATGCTCTACCAACAGAACCAGCCAGTCTATATTGACCTACCCATGACTTTTCCCGAAATATACGTTCCTTGATACTGCTGCACCCCTAAAATTGCTCAGCTTGCCCAGCAAACTGGGGTGGGATGGAGCAGAATGAAGCCTGTGTCATGGGTGAGCTCTGTTCTCTGTGCTCTGTTCTCACTCGTGTCTCTTGGTTTCCGTGTTTCCCGATGTGCATTTCCCAGAGGATGTCGGGACCCTGGGGGAAAGGATAGTTACAATGAAGTCATTTCAAATATATCTATCAGAATCGCAATTGCTGGGCTCACCAGAGTGAAACAGATTTGCCTCAGGGAGTAAGGGCTCACACGCACTAGGACAACCAGGTTTAAGTAATAAATAAGGCCATGAAAATAGGGATCCTCACACGAGAATCAGAACCCTGCCCTTGAATTTCATAAGGACTCCCGTTGTACCTGAGGGTTTCCCACAGGTCGTTTTCTGATAATCACCAAAGACTAGTGGACACAGGAACCACTAGCGCCTTTCCATACTCTGTGTGCTCATTTTCTTTATTGGGAAGGATAAGCACGCTGCCTCGCTTTAAGGGTTGAGTCAGGTTTAGGTAACTGACTTTTAAAATTAGACCTGCACCGGGGCACCTGGGTGGCTCAGTGGGTTAAAATTAGACCTGCACCAGAGACTTAAGTATTAGAAGAGGCTACAGAAACATTTGCACACGTACCTCTTAGTGGACTGATTTTAACAAACACCTCATTAGCTTTTGCTACTTTTCAGCACTATGTCATCGGGTCTGCAAACATAATTAAGATCGGCCCCTGCCTTTAAGAGGGTGGCTACCATGTAAGGAGGGATGAGAATTAAGACTGATTGCCCTTGACAAGAGTGCCAGACACATGGCTGAGGATGGTTTTAGGAGAGAGGTAGGATTTGGTGGACACAGAGAGGAAGGGCAGGTGGATGTGAAACAGCTGAGCGTGGATGGATGGACGAGCAAGAATGAGCAAGGACGTGTCCACCGGAGCATCGGCAGTGTCTGGTGGAGCAGTGGTCCTGGCAGGGAGGAAGCAGGAGGGAAATTCAGCTCACAGGAGGCCTCCCTCCCCCTGCCAAGGCATTCGGATTTAAAACCAAAGGCAATCCTGGCATATTTTTAAATGGTCTCTTCTAACTCTTGTTGTTCTTTGTGGGTCATCTGAGGTCATACCCCCACCTTCCACTACTGTTTGTGTCCGTAACTTCAAGGGACCCAGGGAGAGGCATGTCCGTATCGCTAGACATCTGTGTTTTTCGGCGGCTTTGTAGCCAAGGATGCAAAGCCATAAAGTAGGTTTGGAAGCAGAGAGAAAGCATGCTGTCTTCCACCATCCACATTACCCGAAGCAGAAAAGCAAACAGTTTCATATCATGAATATCACACAAGAGAATAATAACAAAATTGCCACTGTAATTTTTTGTCTCCATGCTTAATGTATTTTGAAGGTTCATATTATTTCAAAGTGGTGAGGAGATTTCTGTGTTCATCAAAAGGAGATGGGAAATAGGAGTCACTCACCAAATACCAAATGTCCAGTAGATCTCTCCATCTGGGTATCCCACAGGCCTCTCAAACTCAGTATGTCCAAGACAAACCAGATTTCTCTCCCTCGTCCCCTAAAAAGGCTCCTCCTCCCATGGGTCCTGCCCCAGCTAATCTAGCTGAACCCTGGGACTTCCTCGCCTGGCTGTCTCTTCCCAGCCCTCCAAAGGCAGGATGGGGAAGAAGGTTGTCTTGGGAATTAATCCTGCCTGATTTTAAATCCCAGCGGGGCCACTTACAAGCTTGATGACTTTCTAGAAGGACATGGACTAAATTGTGTCCAGAGAAGAGTGATTACATTGTCAGAAGGCCTGGAAACTACATCAGGGATGGGCACTGAAAGTGTAAACTTTCATCCTTGGAAAGAAACTCTCAGTCTCTCCATCTTGGAAGGATGGAGTATGCCAGGGAATTACGTGCATTCATAACCAGATCTTACTGTGGCCCTGTGTGTATATGAGTTACAACACAGCAACTACAAAGCAATTTCAGGCAATTTACTGAAAATATATAGGGTCATAACTATAACCACATCCATGCTTCAGATGGGTGTTTTGACTACATAAGCCAAACCCTTCAACGGGGCACGGAAAGTTCTCATTAATAACAGTTTTCATCTTTTTTATTGTTCACTGTGTATCCCCAGCACTTAGAATGGTGCCTGACATACGGGAGGCGTTCTGGAAAGATGTGTTGAATGATTGAGTACATTCATTTGTCACATCTAGTAATAATACTTCTCTCAAGAGAAAGCTCAGGTTTATAGAAGAAACCGAGGTTTCTAAAAACATTATTTGTGGGGCGCCTGGGTGGCTCAGTGGGTTGGGCCGCTGCCTTCGGCTCAGGTCATGATCTCAGAGTCCTGGGATCGAGCCCCGCATCGGGCTCTCTGCTCTCTAGGGGAGCCTGCTTCCTCCTTTCTCTCTCTGCCTGCCTCTCTGCCTGCTTGTGATCTCTCTGTCAAATAAATAAATAAAATCTTTAAAAACATTATTTGTGTTATGTAAGCCATTTTTACTCATACAGGATAAGTTTATGACATCAGGCGATGAGCCTATAAATGTAAGATCATTGCATCGTTGGGCTGACACTTGGGATTTTGAATATCAGTCCATGCCGTCTACCCCAGAAACTCCTGAAGGGCAGGGAGAGTTGCTGGACCCCACTGCGGTCCACGTTGGCTCTGCCCCTTTCCCTTCTCCCTAGATTTAGGGTTGGACCAGTTAAAATAAGCACATAATACCAAAAGTTCTCTCCCACATCCTCCAGCTAAGGAGGGAAGGGGATAGGAAAAGTCCCGAGGACTCAGAGATAAGTTCTCTTTCATTTGTATCTTTCTTAGTGTCTGTGTTTTAATCAAATCGACAGGTGTGAGTGGCACTGATGGTCCAGCTGATCTGGAATATGAGGCATCCAGGAAAGGATAATTTTCCTGGTCTTAAAGAAGAATATCGAGTTGAAGAGAGAAAGGGTTAAATAGTCTCTGCTGGTGGAATCTGAAATCTCTCTCTTGATTGCCCTATTTGCTAGGGAAAAGGAGAAGAAAGGCTCACCCACTTTTCTTTTTAAGATTTTATTTATTTATTTAACAGACAGAGAGAGCATGAACAGCGGGGAGAGGCAGAGGGAAAAGCAGCCTCCGCACTGAGCAGGGAGCCCAATGCAGGACTCCGTCCCTGGGATCGTGACCAGAGCCGAAACCAGAGACTTAACTGCCTGAACCACCCAGGCGCCCCTCTACATCCTTTCATCATTATCCTGGGAACCTTTAGAAGTAGAGCTCGAGGATGAGCCTTGGAAAACCTGAGTCCCCAGTGAGATTCTCCTTAAATCATAACATAAGCCTGTTTCCTCGGTGTGTGCACATTGAGTTATCCCAAACAACTAGTTTAATTTTTTTTTTAATCTCTAATTGATGCCGTCCAGTAGCCATGGCTCTGACTAGACAAAGGTAATGTGCTGGAGGAGAAGCTGCTTCTGTAGGAGTGTTTGCCTGAAACCATAACTTCTCAAACAGAAGCCCAGTGAATGTAGAACCATCTTTGAAGCTAAATTGGTTTGTTTGGATAATGATGACCCATCGAAAGACTTCAGGATCTGTTTGCCTTGAAATATATCTTAGAGAAGATTGGGATTTAATACCACTGGTTTTTTTTTTCTTTTTTTTTTTTTAAATAATAGGGAAAGAAACAGAAATTTCATTAGGTGGTTTATGTTATTCTCAACTCTTGGGAAATTTTACCCCCGTACAAATTCCTGACACGTACTATGTTTTGTTAGGAACATGTAAAATATTAATTTAAAGAAATGATTCCTTTTTAAGCTAATACTATAGGCTGTAAAAAGCTCTACATAAATAGCCAAGGTCACCAGTTATCAATGGGATGGAAGTGGATAGGAGGCAGATTTCAGCCAAACATAAGAAAAAGTATTCTAGTACCTAAGTCTGCCTATCCTGGAGTGGGAACAGGCTGAGAGAGAGTTCTGATTCTCTAACATTCCTCCAAAGGCTTTACAGCACTTCTCTGGGCCTCGTGTCTGGGAGAACCAGGCAAACCCGGGGGCAGAGGAGCTGTGACCTTGTGGAAATGATAACAAGATGGGTCCGTCTAAAACTGACATCTCGTCTGGAAAAACAGGATGCATTGAAGAGTTGTATGAAGAAATGTGCATCAGGGCACCCAACTGGCTCAGTCGGTAGAGCATCCGACTCCTGGTCCAAGGGTTGTGAGTTCAAGCCCCAAGTTGTGCATGGAGTCTACTTTTAAAAAAATAAAAATAAAAAAATAAAAAAAATAAAGCAGAAATACCCATCAAATTTGGGAGGATTGTTGGTATCCTTGACTCTTACATTTGACTGTTTCGTGTATTCCTCTGCAGCTAGTGCTGATTTTCCATATAATCCAGGCCAAGGTCAAGCTATAAGAAATGGAGTCAACAGAAACTCGGCTATCATTGGAGGTGAGTGATATACAGAACAGGCTTTCATGTGCACTACTCCCCTGTGGAAAGTAAAAATTTCAATAAAATCATAGTTGTAAAGAAAACAGTCATGTAGATTTTTACTTGATTCATTTTGCTAATTAAATATGACTTAAGATTGTAGAATATGGATGGATGTGCGGACACCTAGCTACCTTTCACTGCTGATCCATAAATAAAGGAGGGGGTGCGGAGCTAGCCAACACCTGACCAGGCAGGGAGGACAGCGTGCAGTAGCCTGGACATCCTTATCCCACTTCATTTCCATTCTGATTCCCTCCCCTCCCAGATGGCCCAGGATAGCTTACTACAAAAGTAGGAAGGACTAAGCCGGTCTGCTTTGAGTTGTCTTAATAAAACTCCTCAGAATTGAATAAGCTAGGGTATCTAAAATATTCTAGCCTTCTTTCTCACCATGGACAACAGCAGAATGATGGAACTCTCCAAACACAGTCCCTCCTATCTGGGTCAGTACGGACATCCCTGTTGCGCAAAGCCTTCTTCTCTGCCTGCACCTTCTGTCTTTGTTCATGAGGATGTTTCCTGCTTGTCTGAGTATTGCTACTGTTGTAAACATGTCAGCAATTTTGAACCCAGCCAGTCACCTTGGCTTAGCCAGTAGGTTTCTTTTCCACATGGAGACAGTAGATGCCTCTAGAACTAGAATACATTCAGAACGCTGCTTAAATCACATTGTCCAAAGTTCTGGTGTAATCTTATCAAGGTCCCTATCCTCACTGATTTTTGCTTTTTTAAGATCAACTGTGTTGAAGTATAAAACAGACTTACTCACATGGAGCAGGTCAGTGACGAGACAAATAGGCACACCCATAACCACCACCACAACCAGGCGACGGAACATTGCCATCCACGGAAAGCGCTTTGTGCCCATCCTTTCCCCCATCCCAGTCCCAACCAAGGCAAGCTCTGATTTGCTTTTTGTCACGTAAATTACTTCTACCTCCTTTAGAACTTCACATAAATGGAATCCTAGAGTATGCCATCTGTGGTGCCTTACTTCTGCTCAACACAGTGTTTCTGAGAACTACCTGCTGTTGCATGGATCGATAGTCTGTTTTAATTGTCAAGTTGTATTCTATTGTATGAGCGTACTATCATTTGTTTAATCTGCTTTCCTGTTGCTGTTTGGTTTGTCTCCAGATTGCAGCTATTTTGAATAAAGCTGCTATGAATATGCTTGTTGAAGCCTTCTATGAACATAAGTTTTCATTTCTCTTTGGTAATTCTAGCAGTGCAGCTGCTGTGTGTTCTAGAAAGTGGATATTAAACTTTGTAAGAAATTGCTATCCAGTTTTCCAAAAATGGTTGAACCACTTTACATTCCCATAATTACTATCTGGGAGGTCAGGTTGGCTCCACAATCTTATCAATCCTTGGTATTTTCAGTCTTCCTAATCTTAGCCACTCTAGTGGATGAGTAGTGGTAACTCATTGAGGTTTTAGTGGCGATTTCTGGTGACTAATCGTTTTGGGCATCTTTTCACATGCTTATTGCCATTTGTAAATCCTTTGTGAAGTGTCTGTTTAAAACTATTTGGTCATCTTTTTTTTTTTAATTTTTTTAAAGATTTTAAGATTTTATTTATTTACTTGACAGAAAGAAACATAGCTGGAGAGGGAACACAAGCAGGGTGTTCGTCATCTTTTAACTGGATTGTTTTACCTCTTCTTTTGAGTTATAACAGTTTTTTATATTCTAGATAGTTTAAGTCCTTTGTCAGACACCTGTATTGTGAATATTTTCTCCCAGTCTGTGACATGCCTTTTCATTTTCTTAGTGATATTTTTTGAAAAGCAAGAGGTTTAAATTTTGATAAAGTCCAGTTTTTCAAATCTTTTTATACTTTGTGATTTTTTAAAATTCTATCTTTTAAATATACCTGTTCAAGGTTGTGAAGATTTTTTCTCCTGTGTTTTTTTCTAGAACTTTTATAGCTGTGGCTTCTGTTACTAAGTCTGTCATCACTTTGAGTTGTTACATAGTGTGGTATAAAGGTCAAAGCCATTATTTTCCAAATTAATACTAGTTATTCCAAGACCATTTGTTGAAAAGACCATATTTTCCAAATTTAATTTCCTTGGAGATTTTGCCAAAAATCAATAGGCCATATATGTATATGTCTTTTTTCTGGGTGTTATCTATAAATAAATATATATATATATATATATATAATCTTTACCCAAGACCATGCTTGCTTTATTGCATAATTCTTTAATCTCCAGTTATATCTTTTTTGTTTTTCAAAATCATGTTGGCTATTCTGGATGCTTTGCATTGCCCTATAAAATTTAGAATCAACTTATAAATTTCTACCAAAAAAAAGTTTGCTGTCATTTTCATTGAGATTGCATTAGATCTATAAATGGACATCTAAACAATATTGGGTACTTAAGTTCTTAAACATGGTCTATCTATCCATTTACTGACATCTTTAATTTCTCCCAGTAAGGTTTTATGGTCTTGAGTACATAGCTTTGAACAACTGTGTTCGGGTTGTTTTATTACAAACGGTATTATTTTATTACTTTTTAAAATGTTTATTACTTTATTACTCACAATATTTTCCCAACTACTTTTGGCTAGTATATAAAAACACAATTGATTTTTGTATATTGACTTTATATCTCTCCTATGACCTAGCTAAATTTATTCTTAGTTCTAGAAACTTTTTTTTAACATATCCCTTAGGATTTTCTACATAGATCATCGTATCACCTGAGAATAAAGAAAATGTTTATTTCTTCTCAATCTGCACCTTTTTCTTTCTTTTTTATTCATTTTCTTGCATTGGCTCGGGCTCCCAGTACATTGAGGGAACTACATTCTTCCATTGTTCCATATTTTAGAGAAAATCTGTTTATTCTTTTGGTATTAAGATATTAGCTGTAGGTTTCTCACAGATGCCTTTTATCAGGTTGAGAAAGGTCCTTTCTACTGATAGTTTCTGAGATGCTTTATAATGAATGGAGGTTGAAGCTTGTCTGGTGCTTTTTCTCCTGTATTTTTCTTCAATGTGGTCAATTACATCACTTTATTTCTTTCACGTTATACCAACCTTGCATTCCTAGAATTAACACCACTTAAACATAATATATTCTTTTCCACACATTGCTGGATTTGATTGGCTAAAATTTTACCAAAGGGAACTCTTGCTCTGTAGTTTTGGTTTTTGTTTTTTTGTTTTGGTTTGGTTTTTTGTGATGTGTTTGGTCTTGGTATCAGGATAATGCTGGGCTTTTTTTTTTCTTTTTTTTTTAAGGTTTTTATTTATTTATTTGACAGGCAGAGATCACAAGTAGGCAGAGAGGCAGGCAGAGAGAGGTGGAAGCAGGCTCCCCGCTGAGCGGAGAGCCCGATGCGGAGCTCGATCCCAGGACCCCGAGATCACGACCCGAGCCGAAAGCAGAGGCTTAACCCACTGAGCCACCCAGGCGCCCCTAATGCTGGGCTTTTAAAACGGGTTGAACAGTGGTTCCTCCTGTCTGCTTAATTGTCTATCAGTTAACACAGCTGTGTATTGATCCTGTTTCCTTTTCTGTTTCCTTCAGTCCTGTCCATTTCTGTTGCTGTTCCTTTTTGGAGTTTTGTGTTCTGTATGGGGGAGGGTGGTGTCTGAGGGAACCCAGGTGCCTGGGGGAGGTGGTGTTGGAGAGATGAATCTGAGGTCTGTTTAATGACCAGTGCTTCTCCTGTCTCCACCAGGGGTCATCGCTGTGGTGATTTTCACCATTCTCTGCACCTTGGTCTTCCTCATTCGCTACATGTTCCGCCACAAGGGCACCTACCACACCAATGAAGCAAAGGGAGCAGAGTCCGCAGAGAGCGCCGACGCCGCCATCATGAACAACGACCCCAATTTCACAGAGACCATTGATGAGAGCAAAAAGGAATGGCTCATCTGAGGGGTGGCTCTTTGGCTATGGGAGAGGGAAGGGCGAGTTATTAGGGAGGAGGGAAAGGGACAAAAGCACCCTACTTCATACTCTTGAGCACATCCTTAAAATATCAGCACAAGTTGGGGGAGGCAAGCAACAGAAAATTCTGGAGACGGATTGCCACAAAAAAAAAATACTTTTTAATATTTCTTTATAGCTGAGATTCCCCTTCTGTATCAACTCAAAATAATACAAAAAATGCTTTTAGAGTTTAAGAAATGGTTGAAATTTGTAGGTAATACCGTCTTATTTTGTGTGTGTTTAGAGGTGTTCTAAAAAACCCATGGTAACAGGGCAAGTTTTCTACATTTTTAAGAGCCCTTAGAATGTGGATATTTTTTCTTGAGAAAAGCTGATGCTCATGGCCTCCAGCATTCTCTTCCTTTTGCATATAGTCGATTTTTAATGGGCTATCGTAGTAACTAGTTCGTGTTCATACAGTATTTCTTTTCGTGTCCTGTAAATTGGAAAAGGAAAGAAAGGGGCAAAGAGAACATATTATCTGCCAGGTTTCAAAGAGTCCTCAATCTATGCCAATTCTCTGAGAGCTCCCGCCTGAAACAGGAAGGAAAGAAGGAAGAGAGCATGGTCCCTGCTGTGTAACACCAGAACCAACACAACAGAGAGAAGCATTAAGAACCGGGGAAGTAGTCTTCTGTTGGGATTGTTGGTGTATCTTTCATCAAATTCTACAAGCCAGTACTGTTCTTGTGTGTAGTCCTAGACCTATTCACTGTCTGTGACTGTCAGCTATAATCCAGTGGTGATCAGCTGTTACAAAAGATTTCTCCTCTGCTTTACCTGCAACATGTTAGGTTATGTTGTATGTTTGGGGGGGGGCACCTCAATGGGGAATTAGAGCCAGATGTTAATGATTTGCTCACTCTGTTTCTTTTTTAGTTGTAGCAAGAGTATGGACACTTTCTAGCGAATGCATAAATTAGCTTGCTCTTCTTAATTTGCTTTAAATCTCTAGTTTTGAAGCCCCTGTGACAAAATCCTAGCAGACCAGGTCCTCTGAATGGACATACCACAATAAAGCCAAGTTATGCTTGCTATCATTATTGCTTTACTCATATAGAAATCGCTGGAATCATATGGAAAACACTGCCATATTTTACACCATCTACTCCATGTACTCTTGTTCCATCCTAAATAGACACACTGCCATGTTCGGAGATGTCTTTGACAGATACATTTGAGCCAGGTTCATCACAAACCTGGTAACTGATGGTTGCCTCTCAGAGAATGGACACATGTAGATAGCTACGCGTCAGTCTAATCAGGAATCCTAACCAACTTTTTCCAACAAATAACTCCTGGATTTTATTTAAAAATGATTGACTTTTTTTTGTAAACAAATGGGACAAAGCTCCTATTGGAACATCCAAAAAAAATAATTTTATTTATTTATTTGTAAAAACCACACAAAAGTTATTTCTAGGATGACTACCATTTATGATCATTTTAGTTCAGGCTCTTAATAAGTACTTTTAAAAATTTTTTTCAGACTCCAACATTCTGAGGAATTAAAAAGGATCCCTTTTTTCCTTTTCTTGGAAGGGGGTAAGATGAGATTAAAAAGGTATTGTTGCTATTTTTCTGATAGTGTGCCTCAGTGAAATGGAAATTCTGGTTGTTAGGTTATATATACATGTTTTTCAAAATTCTCGGTATGCCTAACTTATTGGAGGATCTCAGCTTCTTGGGTGATGAAAAATATTATCTAGAGTTGCCAATGGCATATTGTACTGGCACATTACACATTCCAAAGGAGACACCGAATAGGTTAATTCCCATTAGAGTCAAGGTAACAGAACCAAAGGGAACCCCTTTTCAGTTGCTGACCTCAGCCACAATCACAAACACCCTTAACTTAAAAAGGTCTCGATCATTATTCCATAAACATATTGTCAAATGAAAAGTACGTGATATGACTAAGCAGCTGAACCAGCTTTTACGAATACAGCTTTTACGAATGATGTATTCAAAACAAAGGCTATTTATTTAACCAAGATGACTACCATGAAGGGTTCTTTCATGTATTGTCAAATTTCAGAAGCAAATTTTAAACATTATGTTTAGTAGAAATGTTTCTGATTTTTCAAACCTATTTCATAGGTATTACTTTTACACTTAACCCATAATGCCAGATGGAAATTGATTACTTTGTGCATTTCCCATGATAGCTTTCATCTTTATGCATTGTCTCTGCACTTTTCCTTTCTTCCCAAAGTGATTAAGGGGTCAAAACAATCAAAAACAGCCCCCGATGCTAAAATGTTCTCACCCTCTCTCTTCCCTCTCTTCTTCCCATTTTCCTGCCATGAAAGATGAACACTTCTCTCACCAAGTTTGCAAACCCAGGGCGCTGGAATGACTTAGAGGGATCAGTGGGTCTCCCATGTCACCATCATTAAGACATACATGTGACACAGTTTTTCCATTTTGGGGGGGTACAGTCTGGCTAGCAGACAAGACACTGAAAGGTGGATAAGGTATTAAGTAACTAAGTTAAGTGCCAAGTGAGTACTGGAAATCTTCGTCTTCTCTTTGGAATGTGGTCCTCACCAAAAGTCCTCAGGGTCTTTGTGAAGGCCACATCCAGTACATTCTAAATGGCAAATAATTCATGTGAAGATAAGGAAGCCTCTCTTTTTTCCAGCTCCCTCCCTTGAAAGCTCAGCATAGTGCCCCCTGGACAGCCCTGACATTGTGACCCATGCTCAGTGCCTAGTCCTGCTTTGTCAGTCACATTCCACACAGTGTGGACCTCTTTTATCCCAGGACTTGATCAAGCGAGTCCAAAGAGGCTGGCGGTATCCCCTTTAAATAATAAGAACAGATTAAACAAACCCCCAGAAAGAAAAATGTTTAGAGACAAGAGGCTGCCGTAAACTTTCAGGAAAAGCTGATGGTCGAGTGAGGGCGATCAGTGCAGGGAACACCGTCTGGGCATAGAGCAAGCATCTGCGTGTTGAGAAGGGAGGAGCAGGACTTTGAAAGCAAGATCCGTGCCATTCTCAGCTCTCAAAATAACATATTCCCTAGACCCCAAGGAGACTAGCTCAGGAGGTGAGAAGTTGTGTTGTCAAGTTCTCTGAATCTTAATCCAGAAGCCTGTTTTCCGTTCTGACTTTCAACCAACTGCTCAAAAAAAGAAAAAAGAAAAAAGGACAGAGAGAGAAGAAGACTGTTCTGTGCAAGTTTTTATTAAGAAGCTAGAAACAAGGGTTTGGAGTGCCTTTTGTTGGACAATTTCCTATTGCCCTCCATTTGCTACACAAGCATCCTTTACTAACAGGAGCAGGGATTCAGAGGCGCAGAAGAAGAATTGGCATGAAGAAAAGAGGAGATCTTAGGCCATTCCTAAATGTCTGTGGAGTCGCCCCCAGACGCCAGCAGAAAGCTGGGCACCAAGACAAACCATAGGAAGCACTTACGGAAGGAGTAGCTACCAGTTATGAAAACATGATGTAAGTGTTTGTCCAGAAGAAACGTCTATTTCCTTCTATAACAGGATCTGTTTTTTTCAATCTTCCCACTCACTCTTTTTCTCCCTTTCCTTTCTTGTATGGTGTAAACATTTGTTTGTGCCTCCAAACAATAAGCACCTAATTTAAACCTCTTAATACTATTTCCTTTTCACCATCCCGTCAAGCAGTTTTCAAAAAGAGAGGAAGGAGTTATTAAATTGAATTCCAGTTAGCCAGCCAAAATGGGTCCTAGGTTACTAGTGGCAGTAGAACCAACTGATCCTGAAACAAAGGAGAAACACAACGTGTCTAGCCGACTTGGGCTAAAACCAATGGGCGCCATGTTTAATGTGATGTCTTGGTGAGGATGGATAGAGTCCTAACCCTTTCTCTCTCCCCGACTTGCTATGTGACCTGGGTCAAGCCTCTGAACCTCGGTCCCTCTTTGCCCTGTATTGGGGATACAGTTCTGCCTACTTAAAAAGACCAATTGTGAGGTGCCATGGCTTCTTGAGGGCAGCATACTTTGACATCCACATATAAAGACCCAAGTCAATGGAGCCTACTGGAAGATTTACTTTCTGGCCTGTGGTTCTTAGTCCCGCCAAAGAAACAATGTGGCCACATCCGGAAGTGTACAGATTTAAGAGACAATTGCTGTACAACCGTCCAATTATTCATCAAGGAGACTGCCCGAGAGCTAACTTGTCAACCCTGGGAGATGCGACGGGCAAAGGACAGAGAAATCAGAACTTCATGTGCACAAAACCCAGAGTTCCCACGCAGACGTGACTGACAGCTTACACACACACCCCTCCCGGTGCCCCCGGGCTGGCTCACACATAAGACAACATGAGAAACAAATGGGATTTTTTCGCGTAGCCTAGTGCCACCTTGCTTACACCACACATACCCTGCATGATAATATTGGTGACTCTAGAATAGATTTCTTTCACAGCAGTATTTTCTGGATACCAATGGTATGTCACACTCATAGTCAATGAAATAGGGAAACCGTATCAAAAAGTTGATTGTCTCCCGTGGAGCAAAGACCGGCAGAAGGGTGGTAGAGATACGTGAGCACACAGGAATTCATATCCAACATGCATTTACAAGTTCACTTTCCAGATGAGAACGTGCTTTAAAAGCAGGTCTACACAGATGGGCCAGCAACATTTCCAAGGCTCAGTTTATTGGAAACAGCAACTGCTGGGTTCTGTCATGGCTAGGAAGACATCCCCTCATGTGGGCCAAAAAACCATTCAGATGTTACTGATTCTGAGTTCGGTTGGGTTTTTATTTTTTTTTCAGCGAGCATGGTGACTGCGGAGGTCAGGGTTATGGAAAGCTGGGCTAAGTATTCTTTCTGTAAAGTCGATTAGGATTCCACCCTGTGAAATGACCCAAAAGTTCACTCTCTAAAAGCAACAGCATGTAACATAGAATGAAAGAAGGAAACTATGTATGCCTAATATTCTTTGTGAATGTCTTTCATTTAACTGAAATTATATTAGAAACCAGATTGATAAATAAAAAATCCGAAATAGTTTTAATTATCCTAAAAAGCGATCCTTTGTGCTTTGTTCCACATGATTCTCTTAGAAGCAGTTTTCAACCGTCAGCAAAGAAAGTTCCAAGCACTGAAATATACATCTGTTGGGAAGATAATCTTTCTCAAAATGGCAGAGACGCAGGCACTCCTCAGAGATGGGTCTTCAATGGACGTTTTCATTGTTAACCTTCTCTGGCCGACCCCCACCCCCCCTAGCCTTCCTGGTTTTCTTAAGGTAGCATAATGGATATTGGCTTTGTGTTTGGGGTTAACTTACACACAGCTTGATAAAATGTGGTTAGAGTTAAGTGATGTCCCGAATACATTCTGAGCCTTGTCTGGAATGAGACAGTAACACTGGATAATGGACCAGTGGATTCAGGCCAGTCAACTAGACAACACAGATTTACAGCATGTCCAAAGGCTCACGTCTTTCTAAATGCACTCCACGTGCATTAAGAGCTGTGGTCCTAAGTTATTATTCCCACGTGCTGGTCTTCAGTTAACATCGGGAAGCCATTTCCTTTTAATCAATGCTCGGTAAAGCATTTAAACTTACACCAAATAAGTGTGAAGCCCAGTTAAAAGCCCAAACTCTCTGTTCTTTAGCAATTTCCAAGGCCAGTCTACAGAAACGACACTCCAGTCTTCCAGAAAGTTATGCCATGAGGTTCTTGGTGATGATCCAGCTTTACGATTGTGACCCAACAGGCAGAGGGAATTCCCCTTAAGCAAAGAGAGCCAGCACTTACAAAAGTTCACAACAGATTTTGAAAGAATGAGCAGGCATTTTAGACCTTGACATCTCCACCAAGAAGGTGTGAGGCACAGAACCCTCACCTCCATTCCTGGTACCACCTACCATAAACCACGTGGACATGGAGATCGGTGATTTCCGCGAGCACAGTGACTTCACTGGGCTCGAGACAGGATCTGCTTAATGAATGGGAGATAGAGAAGGAGAGAAGGCCGAAGGGAGAATTGCAGGAGGAGATTGTACTCTTTGTCAATGATGACATGGCATGATGGGCTTACCAGAACATAGAGAAGAGGAATAATTGCGTTATCTTTTGAGAAAGAGTTTGTATGGATTTATGCAGAAAGCTAACTCTTGACAGCAAGTGGTGTGAGTAACCATTAGCTCATGCTCACTTGTCCTTGGTCACTCTCCAAACCATGAATTCACTGGAGCCTGGGCTAAATAATCCTTATGCCTGATGGTCACTGTCTAGCAGCAACCCATCCCCACGTCCACAAACACATCCAGCATGCCTACAAAGGACCAGGAAGAGAACACAACCTTTCTTTTCAGATCACATTTCCATGGTCTTTCCATTCAGCTTAGTTCATCTGCTGGGCATATGGTAAGTAAAATCTCTCGGGACAGGGTAAGGAAATGAACACAGATACCAAGTCTTCACCAAAGGAATGAAAACATTTCTTTTGAGCCCCCTGACCTAAAGCATGAGAAAGTTAGTCATTTCTTCCAAAAAAAACAGAAATTCACAATTCTGAAATTTCAACTACGATATGACAGACATGAAAAGGGCCAAGAGGACGAAAATACTGAAGTTACTCTGTGTCACAAACAGAAATTTGGAAGATAAAATTCTTAAGTCTAGGAAGATGAGAGCTGACCTGGGACACAAGGACAGGCTTCTGAGACATGAATGACACAGAGGGTAAATGTGAGATTATTCCCTGAGAGCCAGGATCTCAGGACGAGGAACAAACTCCAAAGCTGGGAAGAAGTCACACTTAGGACAAGTCAGGGAAAGAACACTTTCTAGTGATAGTTAGTAAGAATGATTACAGGCGAAAAACCAACCCAACAACATATGATTAGCTTCCAAAACTGAGATTATTTCAATAATGAACTCACTACATGGATTTTAAAGGGAAATCAAATTCTGGAATCAATTCATCCAAATGCTTATGGAGTACCTCCTAGGCACTTGGCAGTATTCCAGATATGAAGGATTCACTGGAGAACAAGATAGACACATCCCTGCTCTCGGGAACTTAGGTTCTAATGGTAAGAGAGAGATAAGCCAATAAATAATATGGAACAAATGAGAACTGCAAGGGGGGGGGATTCATTTTAATTCATTTTAATAGGATGCTGTGACAGCATGACTGAGTGGCTGCTTCCTACAGGTGGAGAGGTAGGACTTCTCCACAGAGGGACAGTGAAGCTGAGAACTGAAGGGGAAGGGGGCCTTGTTCTAGATGAGGAAACAACTGGTACAAAGGCCCTGAGGTCACAGTGAGCTTGGAACTTAGACCCAGAGAGTCAATGTGTCTGGGAGAAGGAAGAAAGAAGATACCACCCAATATGTGACCATTGGTTCTGACCAAATTCTGAATAGGAGAGATGCAAAAATAACAACTTGAAGGTTTATATAGAGTATATGTGTCACAGTTCTCTACAGAAACAACATCAGAAGGAGCAAGAGAGGGATTTATTTTAAAAAATTGACTCTTGTGATTGTGGCTGGCAAATCCAAGCTCCATAGGGCAGGCTGGCCGGTTAGAACCCCAGACAGGACTCCTCTGCTTTTAGGAATCCTCAGTTTTTGGTCCTAAGGCCTTCGGCTGATTAGGTGAGGCCCACCCATATTATGACCCATGATCTCCTTTACTTACAGTCAACTGACTGCCATTGTTAATCACATATGCAGAATACCCTCATAGCGACATGTAGACCAGTGCTTGATCAGCCACCCGGGCACCAGAGCCAGGCCTGGTTGACCCACACAATCAAGCATCACTGAGGGCTCCACAAAGGCACCACAAGGTAGAAGGCAGAATTATCTGGAACATCTGTGCGTGTGAGTCAAGCAGGAAATCATTCGATCTTACCTTTCCAGTTACGTCAGTAGAATCTGAAGTTCAGCCCAGCTCTTAACAATCTCAAGCAAGGAGCAATGGGCTCCTTGACAAGGTGGAAAACCAGACTGTCAGCGGTGGGACGGCTACCCAGGCGCAGCCCCCCACAGTCTCAAACTCACCCATCCAAGTCATGTTCAGAGATGTTCATCTTGGTGATGTTTGCGTGGTCAGGGTCTGAAGGGAATGTGAGGAGGGGTTAGGAGACCACGTTTTCAAAATCAGCACCACCATCTAGTAGCTTCTTGGTCTGTGTTGCTTTATCATCTGTAAAATGGGAATAACAACGGAATTTAGCAGATGGGATTCCTGTAAGGATCAGTCGATGCATGTGAAATGCTGAGAACAGTGCGGACGTAGGAAGCTCACTGTTCATGTAGCTTTATAAAAAAATATTTTTATTGAAGGGTGCCTGAATGGCTCAGTCGGTTAAGGATCTGGCTTTGGCTTAGGTCTTGATCCCAGGGTCCTGGTGTCAGGTCCCACATCGGGCTCCCTACACAGTGGGGAGTCTGCTTCTACCTCTACCCGCCACTCCCCATGCTTGTGCGCTTGCGTGCTCTCTCTCTCTCTCAAATAAATAAATGAAAATCCTAAAAAATTTTCTTAAAGATTTTTTATTTATTTGACAGAAAGAGACACAGTGAAAGAGGGGAACACAAGCAGAAGGAGTGGGAGAGGGAGAAGCAGGCTTCCTGCCAAGCAGGGAGCCCAATGCGGGGCTCAATCCCAAGACCCTGGCATCATGACCTGAGCTGAAGGCAGACACTTGACTGAGCCACCCAGGTGCCCCTTAAAAAATATCTTTAATGATTTGTAACCTACCCTAGAGAAATTCTTGTGAAGGTCCATGAAGGGGCATGTATAAGGACACTTGTAGGAGTGTCATTGGTGGCCAAGATTTACAGGTATCCCAGATGTCTATCCCGAGAAAAGCTGTTAGGTGTTATGAGTTGAGGTGAGTGTGCTGGGGTAGACCACACAGCTGGCAGAAGTAGCAGACCAGCTACACAGACAGCCATCTGAGGTCTTTTATCTTAAGAATACAGTACAGAGTGAAAAGTGTAAGAAATAAAATGAGGTTCAGAAAACAAAAGAATTTATTAACATGAAACACCTACACACAGAACAACAAAACATTTTGCAAGGGTACATGGATCACTAAGGATACATATATGAAAATATAGACCCTTCTATAAAATATATTTCACATAAAAAATACTACCTCGGGATTACCTCGGGATTACCTCGGGAGGGAAAAGAAACAGGAGTGGTGTGGGATGGAAAATAAAGTAAAACAAGAGAGACTTCGTATGGACGGATCATGATAAGATGCCGTATTCTGAGCAGTGCCCACTTCACTGTCAGGCTGTGAGGGGGGTGGGGGGGGCTGGGAAGAGAGACAGGAGTCCCGTTGCAGGGGAGCGATTAAAGTGAGAACTACGAAGGACTGATGCAGGGGTGTGTGGCAGGAAATGTAACAGCCACTACAGTAATTCAAGAAGTAAGTATCAGGGACTGCCTGGGTGGCTCAGTGGGTTAAGCCTCTGCCTTCAGCTCAGGTCCTGATCTCAGGGTTCTGGGATCAAGTCCCACATCGGGCTCTCTGCTAGGCAGGGAGCCTGCCTCCTCCTCTCTCTCTCTTTCTCTACTTGTGATCTCTCTCTCTGTCAAATAAATAAAATCTTTAAAAAAAAAAAAAAAAGAAGTAAGTATCAGTATATGAGCAAAGGCACTATGCAAGGAGAGTGGACAGCAGAGCATGTCTGTTCTTTAAATGTGGTTCGTGGGGATGCTTGGGTGGCTCAGGTGCTGAGGCCTCTGACTTTTGATTTCGGCTCAGGTCAGGATCTCAGGGTCATGAGATCGAACCCTGGGTTGGGCCCCAAACTCAGCATGGAATCTACTTTTCTCCCTCCCACTCTGCCTTTCGCCACCCCGCTCTCTTCCTCTCTCTAATATAAGTAAATAAAATAAGAAATAAAATAAAATAAATGCAGTCGTGTTCCCAGGGTTCTAGAACGGAAAGAAACCAAAGGGAAGAGGAGCCGCCTCTCTCCTCCTGCTTGGCAGGCTAACACACACCAACCACTTCACAAGAATGTAAAGAAGATGGTGGTTCATTTCTCCCGTGTGTGATTTCAAATGAACTCCTCGGAGTCTGGACTGAGCTGCAGATGACTTTGCCCATAGCTGGATTTCTGATTCATGGACGGAAGAACGGACACTAATTGTGAAATGATTTTCTTTCACTTGTGCCCAGGGGAACCAGCGCCGCTTTCCTGCTGGGGCTGTTCCTGAAGTTGGACCCGTGGGCAGGTGTCCCCTGTTAGCTACCTCACTGTAAAGAAAATGTGCCTGGTGAAATCACAGATCTTGCTAGAAGCATGCCCGAGGCTTTGTCAAAAATACAAGAAGCTTCACTAATATATTTCTGGATGATCAAGTTACAACTCCTCGAAATTAAGTTTACAGAGCTCATTCGCTTGTACCCTGAGCAGCAACCCTGGCATTCCCGCTCAATCATTTTAAGTGCAGCGGATATATTGGTGACCGTCAGACCTGTCATTACCCATCTCCATTTCAGCACTGCGGGGGCAAACACTAAAGTTTAATTAGTATCCCCGTCTGGTGTTATAAAATACAAGGCCAGGACACATGGGAAAGAAAAATGAGTCCATGTGAATCCTCTTAAAAGCATGAAACTGGCAAAGAGAGCAAAGCAGATAGCTGAATTTATTCTGGATCGAGTTACCTGCCTTGACGCCAATACCGCATTATGTGATTAATTTCAGAGAAATTATTTATTCTCCTCGAGAAGACAGCTCTTCGCGGAACAACTGAGGGCAAGGAACAAATCGCAGACACGGGGTCACGTGCCCCACACATGTGGGTTCCCGCCCTGACCAGCTCCAGACATAATCCCCAGCAGATGAGCCAAACCCGTGTCCCCAGGGAAAACAGCTTTGGCCTTTGACATAGACTCTAACAGGGGGAGGGAGGGATATTACAGGCGAGTTATCTAAGTGAGGCTACCCCTCATTTAATCCTAGGAAGGGGAAAACAACATTTTGGGGGTAGAAAGCATCTATTCTAACTGTATTCGGGGCATTAGCACACAGTGGCAAGAACGTGCTGGTGGAATCAGCACTGGCCGGCGAGTCAGTTAAGGGCTTTAAGAGAGACCAGTGCCGGTCTGGGCGTGGTGGCACAGACTGAAGTCACTTTTTTTTTTTTTTAATTAACATATAATGTATTGTTTGTTTCAGGGGTACAGGTCTGTGAATCATCAGTCTTACACAATTCACAGCACCCACCATAGCACACATCTCCCCAATGTCCATCACCTGCCACCTCATCCCTCCCATCCCCCTCCCCTCCAGCAACCTCTTTCAATGAGGAGCAGCATGCAGTGGGAAAAGATTAACCAGAAGAGCAGGTTAGAGGGAATTCTATTCCAGGAAAGCGAGTCATGATGGTCAGCCTGGAAAGACAATGCAGCTAGCGAAGTCGGTCAGGTAAACTATCCTGCCAGGACCAGTGCTGGGAGGGGGCCTGTATAATTATTACCCGCCAGGGGTGGGGGGTGTCCCTTGATTATTCTGATACAAATGGAAGTAAAGTAGTCACAGGGCAATGGCCACCCCCATTCTAGACATTGAGGCTCAAGGGCACATTCATGGGAATCTTAACGGACCTCCAAACCCACAGACTCCTCTGGGGGCACCTATAATTTCCATCAGTGCAGCACGACTACCCTCACGCCCCCGAGAAGAGATCAGGATGAGACATCGCCTGACGTGTGGTTCCAGCAGGGACAGGAGCCATTCTGAGTATCACACGCATCCTCGCCGTCCGAGGGTGGTGGGTCCCAGCCCACGGCGGGAACCCAGCTCAGTACAGCCTGTGAGTGAGACAGGGGGAGTGGCTGTGTCCCCAGCTGACTTGGAACCCGGACATAAGTGAATTGTGACCAAACGTCCTGATGTGTGTCCATAACAGCCTGTGACTCAGCATGTGTTCGTTTCCTAGGGCTGCTGTGACCAATTACTATAAACCTCGATGTCTTAAAACAGGAGAAACATATTCTCTCCCAGTTCTGGAGCCTAGAGGTTTGAAATCAAGGTGTTGGGAGGGCCCCTGATTTCTCTCTCTAAAGATTCCGGGGAAGAATCCTTCGTTTCTCTTATGGCTTCCGGGAGCCCCAGGCGTCCCTTGGCTGGTGGAAGCATCACACCAGGCCCTGCTCCCCTCCTCCCATGGGTCTTTACCTGGCTTTCTCCGTGCATCTCTTCTGCTAAGGACCCCGGGCATATTGGATTAAGGGGCCACTCTACCCCAGTGTGACCTCTTCTTAAATAATTCCATCTGCAATGACCCTATTTCCAAAGAAGCTCACATTCACAGGTACCAGTGTTAGAGCTCCACCGCATTTCTTAGGGGAACATAACTCAGTCTCTAACAGTGGACAAGGGTCGGTTCTGTTGGGAAGACCTCACTAATACCCGTGTATGTGCTCTGTCATGAAATCGAGCCTGGCCACGACCATCCTGTGTGCCACACGGTGTCACACTGGCATTGGTGGTGAATATTCAACTATCTTACGTAAATAAATCTTATGACAATGCTGGTGTCGTGATAATCAAATATATTAAGAGTTTATTCGTATACCTACGGGTGGTCTCGTAAGTGTATTATTAGTATGGGACTTAGGATCATCAAACGTATTAGGAGGAAGAATGAAAGCCCCCTCAGGCTGTAATACCAACAGAATTTCTGTCCTGAGGAACATTTGGATTTAGCTAGCCACCAGCTCCAAGAGCCAGGGGGGACCAGAGGGTGAGCTGAATGGAGCTGAACAGGATAGAGTAGAGATAAGAAAGGGGGCCTCCGGTAGAGAGACTTGAATTGAAACCAGATGCTTATCCTAAGGACAAGAAAAAGCCAGGACAGATTTTTAAGCAAGGGATTGGTTCACAACCACTGGCCTTCTTACTTGACCAAATATTTAAATCCTCAACACCTATGGTATTGCCGAAAAGTCTGTTTTAATTTTTAGGTCTACCTTCTGCCCACCCCATCTCCCAACCTCATCTGTTCAGCCCTGCTCCTCAAGGCACGGCCACCAGCAACGGACTTGACCCCAAACTCTCCAGGCCACCAGTGGTCTGTTTCGAGGACCCCCAGGCATGCTGTCCCCATGAGAATTTCACACACGTGCATTTGGTAACAAGCCAGAAATTCTATTTCTTTTGCATCTCAAAGGGTTTTCATTCTTCAGCATCTCCTGATACATTGAAAATGCCTTTACCTGCAAATCCCTCATCAGCCAACACTTTCACGAGCCTGTGAGCAGAGATCGGGAGGAGGTCTGAATGCAGATGAGTACGGCGGGGCCAAGCTGGCGAAGGACCCCACCGTTGCGGGTGGGGGAAGAGGAGAACGTGCTAACTAGAATTCGACCCACATTGGCGTTTCTAGAGGGGCTGACTAACTCTTTATGAAGAGTCACAGATGCAATCACTGGGATCAGAATTTGGTTTGTAAGTAGAAGTAGCTCTGTGCCTGGGGGGCTCAGTCGGTTAAGCGTCCTCCTTTAGCTCAGGTCACGATCCCAGAGTCCTGGAATCAGGCTCCTGCTCAGCAGGAAGTCTGCTTCTCCCTCTCCCTCTCCCCCTCCCCTCTGCTCATGTGCACTCTCTCAAATAAATAAATGAAATCTTAAAAAAAAAAAAAAAGGCAAAGTAGCTCTATAGTACTTATGGGTGCCTGAGCTACAGTTCCCGAAACATTATCTTAAACTTCTCCTCCCTCTCCTTACTACGCTGGAGCAGGAAAAGAGAGGAGGTGGCATCCTCTGGACGTTCCTTGTCAGACAGTCTCAAGATGCATTTTTTCGCAATACCGTACGTCCCAGTGAATTTACTGGGTCACTTTAAACTAACTTCTATATCCGCATCTTGAATAAAACACATTTCATAATTTAATCCCACCTTCTATTTTCCTCCCACCCCTGCTCTTTCTGCATAACCTCTCCCATAGCCTGAGAAGGCGCTCAGGACTCAAGAGGTGAATTATGACCCCCTTTCGCAGACCCTTATTCCTCCCTCTCCTCCTCTCCCCGCCCCCCCCACGTGGTATCACCTGACGCTGGCGGCTCTCTGCGTGGCTGTGTGTTCCTCTGTTATGCGATTTCCTACCCCGCCCCCGCCGTGAAACCACAGACACAGCAGGAGTTTATGTATTAACCAGACTTGTCAGAAGCGGGTAAGCCTTCTCGCAGCTTCCTCTGAGTTACAGGGAAAGACATAGATAAGAACAATGTGCTTTTGGCCGTGTTTGCTTGGACCGCGCTTCAGGTCTGTTCTGAAAAGCTGGAAGAGGAAAACTGTGAACGGCAGCCACTATCAAACACCAGTCTTGGGGCAAGGGTCTGTGGCCCTAATTTTTCTTCCCGAAGCCTCCAGGGGGAGCGCTGACGCTGGCGATGGTCAAGCGGGTGGGGTGATGAAGTCCGCTTCCAGCCAGGAAACAAGCCAAGCCCCTTTGGGGTGTAAAACAAAAACCTTGGTTAAATCACTAAGAGCTTGGGGAGTGTTCTTTGTTCAAAGCCTAACCTGGTGGCATCTGTGCTAAGATGCTTCAGGCAAATCCACAAACACTGAGCACTGCGAGGTGCTGGCCGTGATCAGAACAGATGGAAACCGGAGACCAACCCTGTCTCTTCTAAAACTCCAGGACACACGCCCATGAAACTCTAATACTCAGGAGCATGTGGCAGGTGCTAATTTAAAAGTTCAGGCAAAGGTGTAGCAAGGAAATAGAACAAAAGAAGAATAATTGGAAAGTCAGCGTAGTTAAGGAGGCGAGAATTTGAACCCAGAACCAACGGACCCACTGGACCTTTCCAACAGTTTAACTTAATCTTACTAACCCTCCAATTCCTCGCTTGTAATATGGAGATGGTACTAATAACCTCTTTATCGTGTTGTTCTGGAAAGGATTTTCGGAACAGTGCACATGCCCTTCATAGCCCAATGGCCGGCACGCAGTAAGTGCTCCATAATCCTCAAGACTTTGTTTTCAAATTATTGTGACATCAGGTTAGTCTATGACCACAGAATTTATTTTAAAACTTTCCTTAATCATGGGTGAACCTTGAAAACATTATGCCAAGTAAAGTAAACCAGACATAAAAGGAGAAACGTTGTATGATTCAGAAATATCTAGAGATTCGTAGAGACAGAAATTGGAATAGGGATGACCAGGGGCTGGGCTGCGGGAATGGGAGCACTTGCTTGATGGGCAGAGTTTCTGCTCCTGGTGCTGAAGCTCTGAAAACGGCGGAGAGTGCTGCGTAACCCTGAGAACGTTCTTAATGCCCTGGGATTGCACACTTAGAAATGGTTAAGATGGCCAATTTTTATGTAATAAAAGGAAATAGAACACAATAAAAAAAGGTTCCTTTATATTCCATTGTGGAGGAATAATATAGGTTAGAGACTGTTTTCATTTTCTTTCTTTCCTCCTTTTCGAGAGAGAGCGAGAGCGCACTCGCATGTGTGCAGGTGGAAGGGGCAGGGGAGGAGGAGGGAGAGAGAGCGAACCCTACGCAGGCTCCACGTGGGACGCGGACGCAAAGCTGAATCTCGTGACCCTGAGATCGTGATCTGAGCTGAAACCAAGGGTCAGGGGCTTAACCAGCTGAGCCACACAGGTGCCCGAAGGCTAGTGACTGTTTTCTAAAGAAACTAGTTAAAGTTTCTTTCTCAGTCCTTAAGCTCAGTCCTCCTAACAGGTGCTGTGGGACTCTGGTTCTAGAGTTATCCATCACCCCCTTGAACAGCATAGACCAGCTCCTTGCCCCAGCCCAAGCCTCCAGCTACCCCCACACAGGGAGAGGTTCCCAGGTGGTACTGCTCAACTCCAGCACGCAGGGATCTTTCTGGAGCAAACACAAACCGGAGAAGGATTAACATAGGAGTTTGTGCTTCTACGAGCCTGGAAGTGCGGGGAGATGTGGCCGCCTCTGCATTACAGGGAGACGGAAAGACCCAAGAATGTGCTTTTAATCACTTCTGTTGAGACTGCTGGTTCTAGTGCCTTCTGGAGCCCGATTTCCATCTGAAAAGTGAGTACCTCTCCCCAGTCCTAATTTGTAGTAACTTCCCTACAACACCTCGGTTTCTCAAGTACGAAAGAGCTGGGCCAACGAAAAATCCCTTCAAAAGGGATGGGCTGGTTAGAATTTTTCCTTTAGGCTTCTGTTTTTCTTGTGAGGGGAAACGAGCCAGGAGACCATAAAAGGTACTTTTCACGTTGTTCTGGAAAATCCAGGAAATGGCGTGAGGCCGTTCCCAGAGTGAGGCTGTTCTCAGCGTGAGGTTATAAAACCGGGTTGATGGAAACCACAGGGCTATGGGAAACGGCCTCTGGTGGGTCAGAAAGTTCCCAGGTGGTGGGTCAGACACCCTGTCCCCTCATGTGGTCCCAGGACCCCAACGCCCTCCTCTGGAAATTTCCAGCTCTGCAATTCTGCAGCAAAATTCTATGAAATTGGTACCAAGCCAGAATAGAAAGATTCCATATTTGCGACTGAGCACCAAGTCCAAATTCAGAGATCCGTGACTCAAGGCTGCTTTGTCCCAGATCGCTTAGCTGTGGGGGTGTCCTGGCATCAGCCACAGGGACAGAGGTTCTGAAGGCCTCCTGGTCCTCACTACAAGACTCAGGTGCTTGAGATCCAATGATGATCCTGGATGGCCACCTTTTTCTTTTTACCCAAATGCTGTTGAAAAAATAAATGTGTAGCGATGACCATGGAACTCTCTCTTGGTAGTTTAGTGGCCAGTGATTTGGATTTCCTTTCATTCTGATCTTATCCTCAAGTTTCGATTGGGGACGCTTATTTCTAAACCCCGTCTGAACACCCACGAGAAATTGTAACTCTCCCAGGATAGCGCAGGAACTTGAACCTTCAGACTTGCTTTCCTTCTGGGGCAAGGATAAGGATCCCTTAAGGGACGATAAGATACATCACCAGGAAGGGAGGTGGGGGGAATGTGGGAGTCACACACAACCTAAAATATGTCTTTGGAGCAGAATAGCTGCTTCCTCCGATGTCCCCAGCAGGCAAGTTAGCAGGGTAAGGACTAAAACCTTGGCTCCCTGTGGGCAGAGCATCTGCAACATTGTGGTTTATAAGACATATATGCTTGGTCTTAGCGGAAGGTTCCTGGCTCACAGCTCCCAAAGCTCTTAGGATTCTCAGAGTAAAAGTGCATAGGAGCATCTTCTGTTAAATTATTTGATCTCTTGTCCTCGTGCCTGAAACCTCTTCAGAGCCCTAAAGGGGAGGTGGATGCCTTGTTATTCCGAACAAGATCCCCTCCCCACCAGAGTTTGTGTTAATGAGGTGACTTTCCGAAAACAACTAAGGGCAGAGCTGGTTGCCAGGGAAACTGACCCTGTGTTGGGAGGTTTGGAACTTTCTGTCTTATCCCTGACCTCTAGGGAGATGAGAGGGGCCGGAAGTTGAATCAATCAGGTGACTTCATCCATAGTAAGGATGAGCCCTCCATTAAAACACCAGAAGGATGGGGTTCAGAGAGCTTCCTGGTTGGTGAACACATGGAAATTGGGGGAGAGCATGAGGAAGCTCTGGGCCCTGTGCCCCCTTTGCCCTGTGCATCTCTTCCATCTGGCTCCTCCTGAGTTACAATACACCAGTGGTCTAGTACGTGAAAGGTTTCCCAGAGTTCTGTGCCCCTCTGGCAAATGAATCAAACCTGAGGGGGTGGGGGTTGGAACCTTCCATCTCTGGCCCCGTTGGTCCACAACACAGAAATGGCATCTGAAGTTGAGTGTTTGGGGACAGCCCCGTAGGACTGAGCCCTTAACCTGTGGGGTATGACGCCTTCTCCAGGTAGATGGTGGCAGGAGTGAGTTGCAGGCACCCAGTTGGTGTCTTGAGACTTGCTGGGATGATGGGGGGACAGACAGAGGGGGTTGGGGGGACCCCTCCTCCATAACATTGGCATTGAGTCCAAAAGCACTCTTAGTGAAATGACCAGAATGTACTGGGCATTCCGCACCTCGGGAAGGACGGACCCACAAGCGGGGACAGGAAGCCGTCACGTTGCCTCCTGTGACACCTGTGACGGCTTCTGCTGGAAGGGACTTGGTGATGGGGGAGTCTCATGTGCATTATTTATGTGGACTTGAGCCCACCACAAAGTCAGAGAATGGTCAGCATGGAGGCCTCTCCGAAGGCTAGCGCAAAGGGGGCCCTGTCCCATCAGCCTTTACCCAAAACTGAAGAGTACATCATCACAAAACCCTCAAAGCCCACGACCAAGTGACATGTCAGGGACAGAGGGAGGAAACAGACAAGGACTGGACCAGAGCGACAGGAGGGAAAGGACAGAGCTGTTCTGGGTGCTCTGCTAGCATGAGAGCAGCAGACGCCTCGCCTGACTCCAGGCGACGTGAACATCTGGGTGCACCGGGACGAACGTGCCGTCAGGCACGTTCCTGACGGGCCACGGACTCAGGCATGCAAGGGTGTCACCACGCCATGTTTCCATCAGGAGCCCTGCCTGCTGACAGGAGCCTGAAACGCAATCTGGTCACTTTCTGATAGATTTCACTCATTCAGATTTACACTCAAATCCAGAGTTCTTGCTCCGCATTGCTCCCCGAGGAGGAGTCAAGGTCCCAGGAGAGCCGTCATGACCTCCTGTTTCCTGACGGCTCCATGGTGATGCCCGACACCCCGTCTGGTCTTGTCATCCATCTGTCTCCATGCCGGCATGGGCTGGGATGAAGCTATGTTCTTGTCAGACCTCACACTGGACAGGATCCTGCATCTGCCCCCCAGTCCCTCGAGCCCAGGACCTCCTACAGGGAACCACGTGCCTCGGCTCGTGGGCGCAGGAAGCCTTGACCATTCTGCCTGCTCTCTGACGAGTGAGCAGGAAACGGAGCCTTGACGAGCCAAGAGCCCAGCCGCGCCGGGTGTCTCAGGCCCTGGTGAAGACTGCGTAAATACCTCCCAAAAGCCAGTGGAGGACTGTGAACAAGGGAGGAACAGGAACATACTTACCTTTCCAAGTGGAACGGAAGTGGATGAAACGGCACTAGGGAGATGCCTACCCCAGTAGCTGGAGAAATGGGGGCGGCTGGCAATACAGCCGTAGGGGTGGACGCCGTGGGATGTGGGGTGTATTCTGATGGTAGAGACAACAGGGCTTGCTGGTGGGTTAGGTATAAAATATCAGGGGGATAAAGGAGAAGACTCAGTGATTAATTCTGGTTCTGAATGGTGGTGTCGCTGCTGAAGATGGGATAGACTGGGCACAAGGAAGGAGGGCACCAAGCAGTCCGTCGGCCTTCTGACACCTGAGAGGCTAATCAGCCATGCGGAGATGGCCAGTAGGCGATCGGATGCCCGTCAACAAAGCCTAGTAAAAGAGGTCCCAAAGGAGAGAGGTTAAGGGTTGCCCGATTGCAAGACAGACCGGGTTGATGGAGGGGATGAAGCCGGTTCAAATTACTGGGCTCAGTGGGGCCAAAGCCAAACTTTCTTCTCTCTGGGAAGGTGCAAAGTTCCAAGTTCAGCAGCCTGTGCCCCCCGACTCGGCCCAGCCGGACCCCGGCCCAGCCCACCTAATCCCCACATCGGAGCTGGGTTCTGCATTTCAGCAGGCCCGGGTAGGATGTGGCTTCCTGCCTCCATACCGGCACCTTCCCCAGCAGGGAGCTGGGTCCTAGCCCCTTGCCACCCCCACGCAGCTGGTGGGAGTCTGCCCATAAATAAGTAGGACCCCCAGGACCCCCAGAGCCGCCAGGACCCAGGCAACTGTGCTTCTAAACACCAGGCTGAATCCCCCTTGGTCATTAAAACCAGGCTGAGTCAGACTCGAGCTCATCACATCCCTGGGGCAGCCAGCTTCACCCGCCCCTCCCCACCCGCAGCCGCCGGCCCGAGCACCCAGCCCCAGCACCCCCTTTCTGAGGCAGCACATTTCTCTTTAAACACTTGGCACAATTCAAACAGAGCCTTCTTTTCTGAAAACGCGGCACATTCACACAGCACGTCAAGTCCCATATGCTGTGAGAAGCGGAACCCACCTGTGGCAGAGCGAGTTTGCGCATGTTTATTGAAAAATAATGAGGGAAAGCGATCTGATTTCAGGCTTTCTTGGGAAACTCGTCCTGGTAATTTGGACAAATGACTGGCGTCTAGATGGCAACAAACATGTTTCTGGTAATTAACTGCAAAATATCAGAAGGCTTGCACTTGCGTTCCGAGCCACACGGCCTGCCCTGCTGGAGGGAGTGTGAATCCGCAGCCTCGAGCCGAGCAGACAACACGACAGCATCTCCAGAAATTGTTCGGCTCTTGCTTGCCAACCACTAGCTGGAGAATTTCCTTGCATCTCACTGAGGAAAACTCCAGAGGACCGTGTCTGTCCCTTGCCCGAGACCTGCCCCCTCCAGGGTAGGATGTGGCCTCTGTGTCCGCTTGTCGGCCCAAAAGGTGCAGTGGGCACAGGATGGCCTTGCCAAGCACTCGGGGAGGCTTCCTGGCGTCAAGTGACTGCCGAGGTTTCTGCAGAAGCTGCTGGGAGGTTAGGAGTTAGAAAGCACAATCCTGCTCTGTGACTGTTGACCTTCGAAGACTGGTTGTTCCCACTGACCGTCCCCCAGCCGGTGTCACATCTCCTTCTGAACACACAGCCCAGCAGAATTTTATTCTTAGTCCTAGGTCTGGGGGCTAACTTAGAGATAATATTCATAAAAAGTTAGAAATTCCTATTAAAATGTACAGGGTTGTAAACTGGAGTTCCCTCCTTTTCAACAGCTTCTGCCTCCAGAATGCTTTTTAAAACTTGTTGGCAATCCTACCTTTTCCTTTTCCTTTGGTCCAAACGCTTTGCAGTGAACACCCACGGGGCACTGATCAAGTCACCCTTTGTCAAGTACAGGAACGTTCGATCCTGAATTTTTCTGCGGCCACGATACGTATCAGACTTTATGCAGGAGGGGCCCTCAGCCATTCTCGCCAGCCACCCTGCTATCTTACTCTGCTCAGGCTGTCACCGAGAAATACCACAGGCTGGGGGCTTCGACCACAGAAATTTATCTTCTCACAGTTTTGGAGGCTGGAAGTCCAAGGTCAAGATGCCCCAGAGTGGGTTCCTGCAGAGGCCTCACTCCTTGGCTCGTGGACGGCCGCCTTCTCCGTGTTTGCTCCCATGGCCTCTCCTCTGGCACAGCTGTTCTGAGTGTGCCTTCCTCTTCCTGTGAGGACTCAGGTCCTCTTGGATTAGGTCCCATTCTAACAACCTCATTTTATCTTCATTATCTCTTTAAAGATTCTATCTCCAAATGCAGTCATGTTCGGAGGTTCCAGGGGTTAGGACTTCAACATAGGCGTTGGGCGAGACAAGATTCAATCCAGGCACCCAACTTGCAGAAGGGAAAGTTGAAAGACCTTCTCTCCAACAGCTTCACCGAGGGACACAGCATTTCCAGTGCCGGGCCGGGCCGCCCTCGCTGGGGCAGAGTGGAGAGCGGGTCAGCCCGGGGGACGGCACGTGGCGGAGCGACCCAATCCAACAAGAATCCCTTGTGTCTCAGCAGGAGCTCAGCCACAGAGCGGCTGCTTCTCTCAAAGACTGGAGGAGAGAATAGACATCCGAGAGCCTCCCTGTAGAGAAATACTGCAGGACGCCGGATACCGGGGTCCCCATGACTTCCAAAATGCTTTGTTACCTGCAGAAATCTGTCTTCTTTGCTTCTTCCCTTCATCTTTCCTTCCGTGGCTATAAAACTTACAATCTTTCCAAGATTGGAACTGGATGAAAGGGGGAGGACAGCCAAGTTTGCACCACGGTGCTGAGGGGTCAGACATATTCATCTCCGGGGAAGCAGAGGGCGCAGGCACAGGGGACACTGTGACCACGAGCTGTCAGGTAGGGCCACAGCTAACTGAGCCAGACTTTCAGTGCCCCTTGTTAGATGACAAGGCTGGGAACCAGCAATGAGTGTGTTTCTCCAGGAACTACGTGGCCATGATGAGCTGTGTGGCTTGGAATGATTTCTCAACCCGTTGGGCCTGTTTCCTTACCTGACAGATGGGGAGAATTAAATCCATCAATGCGTGTAAAGTGACGTTCCAAGTGCCTAGTGCAGAATAACAATCAACAAATATTCATTGTTTTTATGAAACTTCTGGGGCCGGTAAGAAAGGTACGGGACGTTAAAGAAAAGGATATTTGCTTTAGGTGGAGTAATCCGGAAAGGTTTCATGGAAAAGGCAGTTTGGTGGTGGATTCTGGAAGGATTTGTGGGATTGTGCCTGCTAACTGCGAGGAAAGGGCATTCCAAGCAGGCTGTGGGCAGTAACCATGTGGGCAGGAAACCAGAGAAGCCCGGAGAGGCGAGAACAGGGAATTGTTCCCTAGTAGAGTTTCTGGATTCCTAAAGGGATTCTTCTACAAGTAACACCAAAAACACCAGACATTCGTTGTGTATTGACTGAGTCCTAGGCCCCACGTGAAGGCCTTTATTTAACACATCTGCTCACTGGCCTCTCAAGGCCACCCTGTTAGCAAGTGCCCCTGACTCCTACTTCGAATGGATTCCCAAGGTCACACTTCCAGCCAGCAGTGGGGTCAGAATCTGAACCCCGTTGTTCTGACTGCAGAGCCTGTGTGTTTACCTGGAATCCGCATGGAGGCTAGTTACTAGAAAGACCAGTCGTGGAATAAATCACACATCTGTGCCAATGAAAATGGGGCGAGAAGCCAATCCACGGGAGGACCTGGGGCCCCGCAGGGTCTGGGCAAACCAGTGAGAAGTGCCGTGGGGCACTTCCCGCATATTTGGGGTCATTGGTTCACCTTGATTCTAGAACTTCTGCTGCATTTCCGTCTCAGAGTTACCTCTGTGAAAGCCTCATCCCTCCTCACAGGGAGCAGAAAGCCAGACTTTCAAAGTATTTCAGGTTCCTGTCCGTGGGCACAACTTCAGCCACGTCACTGGGAGCAGATGATGATGAGATAAAGCCCTGTCCCTCAGATACTTTACCTTTTCTCTAGAACTTTCTGCGTAGGGCAAGGTCAGAACCGAGGGCTGAAATCCTGCCTCCACCAGCACCTTGTTGGTGCATCTCCGGCAAAGCTTTCCAGGTGACACGGCCTCGGGGGCTGGGCACCCGACAAGTTTGTTTATTTGCACATCTAAAATTCATTATAAGATTACAAGATTCTTTAATCACGGAGCAGAGTCTGTCGCGTATCCTCGGATCAGAAACCACACAGGATCCTCTGAGTGAGCCCGTATCCGAGAGCTGCTGAAATGTCTCATGGTCTATCTCCTATGCTGTCCCATCTGCGATGCTGTCACTCATGCCCCTGCCGGCGTCTCCGTGGTGTCCCTGACAGCAGGAAGTTGGTCCGCTCAGTGTCCTGTCAGCGGGAAATGACAAAGGGATTCAAGGTGAGAGCTAATCCCTCCACAAGAGAGCAAGAAGCCAACTGAAACCATTTTTCATCTTCCTTCCATTTTTCTCTTTTTTTCTTGGGCGGCCAGTAGCAAAACACTGGAAACCCGCACCGGCTCGCACTGACCATATATTTAAGATCAAAATCTTTCTATTCTTCAACTGGGTTTAACACCCATCCACAAAATTTGATATACTCATTTATAAGCATATCAACCAACAAAAATGTGCATTTTAAAGGCCCCCTAGTTATATTTCTTTCCTGGGTAGTCCTCCCAGGTTTCTCCATGATCGGCCAATCTTCGTTTCTCGGAGGTGAGAGCAGTAGGAGAGTTTTCATACATGGAGTCAGGCCTGATGTTCCGCTGTTGAATGGCAGGACGCCAAGGGTGGACCGCTCTGACCAGGATGGAAAAAGACGGAAACAGGACCACCCCCACGGCTGAGTCTAAACCCCGACAAGAATATGACTGTCGTCCAGACCCCCAAAACCACCAAGCACCCCCACCCTGGTCTGAGACGGGCAGTGGCTTCTCTTCGTCAGTTACAGAATCAGCCTCCATTCACACCTCTGGCCTTATAGACGCTGTCCACTAAAACACCTGATCCCAAAGTGGCCCCTGCTTCCTGGTGGCACCCAGATCAGAGCAGAACCTCCCTTCCTTACGCCAGCCTCCAGATCGCCTCACACAAGCCCAAATTCTATAACAAATCCTTCCCAGCACCGCCGTACTCAGCCTCCGGTTCCCTCTGGTGTATGCTTGTCCTCTTTGCAACAAATACTAAGCCCACGTGTCCAAGTGTGGGTGTGCTGCTGGAGTTCCTGCCCCTATCTGGGTTTAAAGGGTGTTCGGGATCCCACATTGAATGCGGTTATGCAACTGGCATGGAAGGGCCTCAGATCCAGGCTGACGTATGTCATGTAAATTACAGTGTTGATTTCTCCCCAGCTGCCCGTTCACTCATTCCTCGTACAAGTACTTGTTTATGCCTGTGGTCCAGGCCTTCTCTCTTCGGTTTCTCTGGCAATACATTCTGGAGACCCCAAGACCACCCCCAGTTTCCGACGCTGCTATCTGTGCAGATTTCAGGCTGTAGAACTGTGAGGGACCTTTCTTTTACAGATCACTAAATTGCTAGCCAGACAGGTCCATTTACTAGCTTGCCTGGAGCCGTTCATTTTCTCACGGAGCTGGAAGCCATCCATGACCCCCCACTCCACACCCAGCCCTCTGTTGTCCCCAGGCAGCATTATATTGCATATACGTTTCAGCAAAGAATTATTTTTGAGTTTTTTTCATGAGTTTGCGCCCTGGTTCCTCCAGTAATATTGTGAAGGTCTGCTTGGGGTTGGAGCCCTGCCTTCTACTACATGTGTGTGTCCTGTAGAGACTAAGGAGGAGTCGGGCTCTGGAGAACACCAGGTGTTCCACCTTGACTAGTCGCATGAAACTAGTCACATCATGGAGCCTATCTGTGCCTCAGTTTTCTCAGCCGTTAAATGGGGAGAAAGATAGCACCACTTAGTGCAGTTTAAATGAATGAATGCATGTAAGTTGGTGAAACAATGGCACCCACTAAGACTTCAGTAAAAGTTAATATTCATTCATTCATCCATTCATTTCTGTTTGCAACAAATATGCATCTGGGGTTGGTCCGCGGAAGCAGACCTTGAGAGGAGGATCTGCGTGCATTCATCTTACTAAGGACATGCTCCCAGGAGAGACCTTTAAAGAGGAGGGGGTGGGGATGCCTGGGTGGCTCAGTCAGTCTGCCTTCAGCTCAGGTCATGATCCCAGGGTCCTGGGATCGAGGCCCGCATCAGGCTCCTGGCTCAGCAGGGACTCTGCTTCTCCCTCTCCTTCTACTGCTCCCCCAGCTTGTGTTCTCTCTCTCTCCGACAAAAAAAAAACAAAAACAAAAACAAAAATGGGGGGGGGAGCGGGACAGGAAGGGAAATGAGCCAGTTTGGGGATGTGATTTTTAATATTTTTATTAAATATTTTTAATCCAATTGTTCCCAGTGGGGGCAATTTTGCTCCCAGGGGACTCTTGGCAATGGCCAGAGACATTTTGTCATAATTGAGGCAGTGGGTGCTACTAACATCTGGTGGGTAGGGGCCGGGGACTGCTGCTAACCACCCAAAAATGCACAGGACAGCCCTATAATATGGAAGACTTACCCAGACTAATGTTAACTGTGCCACCTGTGTTGAGAAATTCTGGCCAACAAGGACAACAGAAGGGTTCAAAACTGGGGGGCATGAGCCTGAGACCCAAGCCAACCAGACCACAGGACACCACAGAACTGCCTGCCAAGGAGGGACTGACAGAGCCCCACGTGGCACAGAGTATTTGGAAGCAACGAGGCATTTGACTCCTTTGCAAATTCGGTCAACATTTTTGCTCCCTGAGTGATTGCATTCTTCTCAGGCAAATTCTTTCTCACTTTCAACTTTGATCTTTAAGTGAAGATAGCACGATGCGGTGGAAAGGTCCCAGACCTTGGAGCTGACTTTGAACTCACTTCATCATTTCTGAACCATCCGTCTTCAAAAGGTTCCTTGAAGTTTCCATGTCTCGGTTTCCTCCCCGGGAGATGGAGATCATTGAACTTGTCTGCACAGGGTCATTACGAGAGTCAAGAGGAAGCAGGAAGTGAGAAGAATCGGGAACACTCGGATTCCGGCAGGCACTGAATCAATGAGAGCTACTTCTAATGTTATTATTCTATCAGGAATTGGTCAAATAAAACTGTTGGTCTCCAGAGTCCCGCCAACCGTGTGGTCATGAGAGCAGCGCCCAGGCGAGGGGGTGTGAACTTGAGCTTACCAGAAATCTCGCATGGCACCCCACAGGTTTCTGGAAGAAAAGAAGACGGAGCACACGGGAAAGGAGACAGAGCACGTGTGCGCACACACGCGTGCACACACACACAGAGTCAGGCACCACCCAGGCAGGTGAGTCACGTGACCCCGGAAGAGGGGAGCCCCCGGCCACAGTGGATGGAACCGCCCAGGACAGCTGTAGCAGGAGAGACTATCTCGTTTTCACGAAAGCTGACTCAGGACAGTTAAACTCGAAACGCTCCAGACAGGACAGCAAATTCAAAGTTTGGCCCCAAGAAGTTGAGAAACACTTCACACAAAAAGGCTCTGTTCCCAGCTCTCCTTGCAAAGCAGAACTGTGGGTTCGTGTGTAAAGCCAGACGGGTCTGGCGGACTCGGTTCCCAGAGCTGGTGCCTAAGTGAGGCAGAGCTGTGGGTCCCAGCCATGTCCCCCATGGACTTTCACCCATCCCCAGACCCCTATACTTACTCAACCTTGTCCCTACCGCCCCCCCCCAACACCCCACCGCCACCAGCACCCAGCCTGCCAGGGTCTTCCTCCAATCTGCAGCAAACTGGGAGCCATCTGGAGAGGACAGGGACCTTCCCTTCTCTCTGTAGCTTTAAATCCTTTCAAAGGAAAACGACCGTTGTCTACGAGCGCACAGCTTTGCAGACAGATCCCATTTCTGGAGCTCACACACTCTGAAGGGATTTGGGATGACAGATGTGACCCACATGATCTATGACTGATAAAGCCCCGGAAAATGTCAGTGTTAATATTTAATATTATTTGAATAACTGCTCTGTTTGTCTCACTTAGCGTGGCAGGCACCAGGGGGCGGGCTGCTGGCTGCTGTCCCCCTGGGTACTTGGTGGGAACGGAGCTTGTCGAAAATGCTCAGTCAGCAAGGTGTTCAATAATTCAGTCGGGAGCTTCAGATTTGCTTTGAGAAATTACATTAAACTTGTTCAACATGACTTCGGGAGACCCCACAGCCCTGGATACCCAGAATGCACTTTGTCCAGAGGTAGCTGCAGATGTTCTAGAAACGCACCTAGGGGATCTGGAGGCTCTGTGGGTGACAGCTGTGAGAACGCATAGCATTTAGGGAAACAGTAAATACAGACCGTTATTACAACACGACAGTCAGTTCTCAGTCCACACCTCAAGGGCAAAGAAATTCTTCTTCTTTATCTTTCTCTGTCCCCCGCCTTTCCCTCCCCCCGCCATCCCTAGGGCCTGTCCTACAGTCTCAACAACTATCCCAAATGGTGCTCAACACACATGATCCTTTTGAAAGACTTTTTGAAATTCCCGTTCCTGAAGGGTGCAGTCACCTTCCAGGGGCCTCAAATTCAGAAAGTTCTATAGAGATGTCGGCCCAGGGAATAGCTTCGAGGAAAGTGTTTGGTTCTGTCGGCAGGGTGGTTCCAGGTGGACAGACCAAAGGGAAATAGAGCCAAATCCCCAGCTTGGGGCACCTGTCCCGATCACCCCCCAGAGACACAAGGCGGGGGGAGGTTAAGGGCAGAGCCTTGTAGAAAACTGTGGAAGTGATTCTCAGCCACAGGAAGGGCGTCGGCACTCAGGAGACTTGGCCATACTTTGCCCTGTTTTCCCCACGCGTGTCACTCTAGGCAGCCAGGAATGGGACAGGGCAAGGCCAGGGCAGGGCAGTGCCTGGGGGCCAGGGCGCCCTCCCGGTCTGCACCCTGGGGGCCTTGGTCACTTCTTCCCCATCATGGCACATTTTCTTCAGTCCCTCCCTTTCGCTCTGACGCTGTCATTGCAGAGTCCGAGGAAAGGAAGCGCGGATCTTGGGTCTACGTTCCCCCAAGAGACCATTCATCAGCCGTCTGGCTAGATCTTGCCTGCTCGAGAGTGCAAAGGGAGAGCTGCTTCAACCCCAGCCCAAGAGTCATTTTCTCAATGTGAAGTTGAAGGCATTGTTCTAGCCTGCTAGAGGATCCCAAAATAAATGAGCAGGGGCTCCTCTCCTCCACCCAGCGTCCATGTTTAGGAATGAAGGCTGATGGAGGGAAGGCTTGGCTGGATGCAAGATGACGGCGGGGCTCCAAGCCAGCCCGGCTGGCCCCAGCAGCTCTCCGGCTTCTGCTTATGCCTCATGAGTCTTGGGACACGCAGGGTGGGATCCCTCGAGGAAGGGACACCCCCTTGTCTGGGACGGAGATTATAAGGACACTCTGGTGGAACTGAGATTCCTGTCACTCCGTCTGAAGTAACCCATATGCAATAAATACAATAAATAAATCGTCAAATCATCCGTCTGATGGATACTTTCCTTAAATGATACTGAGGAGGTAGGCAAGAAGACGGAAACCAGACTAGAGTGGGCTTGTTTACGTTCTTTTCTGACCACTTGATCCATTTTTACTTGGGTTTATCATAGAACGCACCTCGAGCTCATTAGGAAGGGGCTTTTTAAAAATCTTTAAAAACAAAACCATCGGCTGATCTTGAGTTTCCTTTCTCTATGTGTGTTCTTACAAATGTTAGCTCTCCATGCTGTGCATTTCTTTTTTTTTTTTTTTAAGATTTTATTTATTTATTTGACAGAGAGAGAAAGACAGCACACGAACAGGGGGAGTGGCAGAGGGAGAAGCAGGCTTCCTGCCAAGCAGGGAGCCTGACGTGGGGCTCGATCGCAGGACTCTGGGATCATGACCTGAGCCGAAGGCGGCTGCTTAACACCTGAGCCACCCAGGCGCCCCTCCATGCTGCACATTTCCGTTCGTGCAGGGACGTCGTTAGACGTTTGCACTGAAGCGAATCTGGGCATCAGTACCACGGAGCATGCATTTCTCCGGGCGAGGGAAGTGTCTGCATGCACAGAAGTAAAATCGCAGTGCCATCTGCAGGAGCCTGACAGTCTCTCACGAGGCACCGCACACGTGGCTCCAAGGGACCCAGAGACGGGCTCGGTTGGAAGAGAAATCTCTCCTCCATGTTATGAGAAGACTAGGTGAGGCGAAGGATGGACACGGGGCCGCTCTTTGCAGTGAAAAGGAATGAAATCCTGCAGATAACCACAGAGACTGTAAGGATTTCATGCTCGTGGAAGCAGACAGGGCGTGACTCCCCTGGGTTTTAGCGGTCTGATCACAGAGAGCCAGAGGAGAAGAAAAACTTAAAAGGAGGAACCAAAGTGGCCTGTGTTCCCAGGGAGACGCCTCCGTTTTCCTTAGCCTCGTGCGGACTGGGCAGCCTAGCGAGGTCCTGCCTGGTTCAGGATGCCGCCTCCCCGCCGGGGGGGAATTTACTCCGGGAAGCCTCGCTGAGCGCCGGGGAGACACGGTGGTCTGGGTAGGAGCAGGGCAGAGACCTCCGTTACAGACCAGGGAAGGCTGCAGAAATTGGGGCCACAAAGGGTTACTATCCAGGGCACGATTTCAGAGAGCCTGGAAGGTTAGAGGTAAAGGAGTTTAGCTTATCGGTGAGGACACTGAGGCCTGGAGAAGTGACTCTCCCTGCCCAGAGCAGGGGACTCCACCGAACAGGCATGGAAACCGGCCCAGTCTTTCAGGCGAGCACCAGGCAAATGACCATATGCTTGGTGCCAGAACTTGCTCTTGCGTGGACCTTAGTGCTGGAGAAGGGGGGGCCCCTCCCCGGAGCCCACACTGTGAGGACCCTGTCCCCTCCCTCTGCTGGGGTGCTCTCCCTTACAAGGCCCAGAGTCCGGGGAGTTTAGAGAATGGGCCCCAGGCCTGCCCCCACCTTCAGATCACACTCCAGGTCCCTGGGACTCGGGAATTCTCTATCCTCCCGGCCCAGAGCCAGCTTTCTGGACCTGAGCAGGCCTCCCAGGGGCAGACGGGCAGGGCGTGAGCACTTGCTGGGAAGGAAGGTGGCACCTGAGCTTCCGTGTGCCTTCTGGGGTGCCCGCACACAAGCCCCCCTCACAGTGGAGAGAACGCTGGGTGTGGGAAAAGCAGAGAGTCGGGTCATGGGTGGGCACTGGGGGCCCCTCCTCTCATGGGAGAATGTTCCTTCACGGAGCCCCAAGGGATCTAAAAGTTCTCGAACCTGTCGTTCCAGGTCAGAGTGAAGGTAGGTTTGTCTGATACTGAGCCCTGAGGGGGTCATAGGTTTGGAGATCTGGTAGAGACTGTGGAAGTGTGGGGCACCTGGGTGGCTCAGTCAGTCAAACGCTTGCCTTTAGTTCGGGTCATGATCCCAGGGTCCTGGGATCAAGCCCCACATGGGGCTCCCTGCTCAGAGGGGAGCCTGCTTCTTCCTCTCCCTCTGCCTGCTGCTCCCCCTGCTTGTGCTCTCTGTCTCTGTCTGTCAAATAAATAAGTAAAATCTTTTAGGAAAGGAAGGAAGGGAGAGAGGGAGGGAAGGGAGGGGAGGGAATGGAAAGGGAAAGGGTGGAAAGGAATGGGAAGGGGAGGGAAGGGCAAGGCAAGGAGAAGAAAAGAATGAATGAGTGAGTGTTATGGACTGTTTCTAGACTTTTACCCAGAGGCCTGTGAGATCATGAAAATACGCATACTGTTCTCTGCCCGTGGTTCCTGGCACAGAGGTCAGGCTTGGAATTTCCTGGGTGACAGGAGTGCCTTTTGTTCTGATGCGGTGACTCTGGGCGGGCTCCTGGGTGGGGGCTGGTCACCAGAAGACCAAACATGGTGAGAAGCTTGGAACTTTCAACGCTGCCCCCCAACCCACCACCTGGCACCTTCCAGAAGGGGAGAGGGTCTGGAGACTGAGTCAATGATCAGTCATGCTTCTTACATCATGAAGACCCCAAGGTGTGGGGTTCATGGAGCTTCTGGCTCATGAACGCGTCCACATGCTGCAAGAGTGCACCCCAACTACACTGGGACGGAAGGTTCCTGCGCTTCAACCCTTCCAAACCTCACCCTATTTTTTGTCTTTTTTTTTTTTCTAAGATTTTATTCACTTTACAGACCGAGACCACAAGTAGGCAGAAGGCAGGCAGAGAGAGGGGAAGCAGGCTCCCCACTGAGCAGAGAGCCCGATGCAGGCTCTATCCTAGAACCCTGAGATCATGACTTGAGCCAAAGGTAGAGGCTTAACCCACTGAGCCACCCAGGTGCGCCTTGTCTTTTTTTTTTTTTTTTTAAGATTTGTTTATTTTAGAGAGAGGGAGAGTGGGAAAGAGCACAAGCAGGAGGGGCAGAAGGAGAGGGAGACCAGATCTGAAACAGACTCCATGCTCAGCATTAAACCCAATGTGGAGCTCGATCTCACGATCCTGAGACCACAACCTGAGCAGAAACCAAGAGTCAGGGGCTTAAATGACTGCACCACCCAGGTGTCCTGTTGTCTTTTTTTTTTTTTTTTAAGTTATCATGGACATTTTATTATTTTTATTAAAGCATAGTTGACATACAATATCCTACTAGTTTCAGGTGTACAACATAGTGCACCAACAATTCTCTACATTACTCAGTGCTCACCATGATATGTATAGTTACCACCTGTTACCATACAATACTTTTACATTATTAACTACATTCCCTAGTCTGTGAACAGGAACTTTATGCCTCTTTTTTTTTTTTAATCTTTTTTTTTTTAAAGATTTTATCTATCTATTTATTTCACAGACAGAGATCACAAGCAGGCAGAGAAGCAGGCAGAGAGAGAGGAGGAAGCAGGCTCCCTGCCAAGCAGAGAGCCCGACATGGGGCTCGATCCCAGGACCCTGAGATCATGACCTGAGCCGAAGGCAGAGGCTTAACCCACTGAGCCACCCAGGCGCCCCAGAACTTTATACCTCTTAATCTCTACCCATTTCACCCACGCTCGCACCCTTCCTCCCCTGTGGCAACCACCAGTTTGTTCTCTGCATTTGCAGGTCTGTTTCTGTTCTCCTTCGTTTGGGTTTGGTCTGGTTTCTTAGATTCCGCATATAAGTAAAATGACATGGTATTTGTTTTTTCTAACTTATTTCATGTACTGTATTACCCTTTTGAGCCGTCCACGTTGTAACGAACGGCAAGATTCGTTCTTTTTTACAGCCAACTAATACTCCATTTTATATGTAGGCCACGTCTTCTTTATCCGTTCATCCATCACCGGGCACTTAGATTGCTTCTGTATCTTGGCAATTGTAGATAATGCTGCGATAAACATAAGGGTGCCTGTATCTTTTCGACTTAAGAGTTTTCATTTTCTTTAGCTAAATGCCGGGCAGTGGAATTATTGGATCATACGGTATTTCTATTTTTGGTTTTTGGAGGACCCTCCATACTGTTTTCCACAGTGGCTGCACCAATTTTCGTCGCGTTATTCATGTTATTTCTTGTCTTTTTGATTCTAGCCATTCTGACAGGTGTGAGGTGAGACCTCATTGTGGTTTTGATCAGCGTTCCCCTGATGCTGAGTCGTGCTGAGCGTCCTTTCATGTGTCTGCTGGCCGTCTGGATGTCTTCTACGAAAGAGTGTGACTTAAAAATGTGACCATTTTTAATCAGATTATTTATGGTTTTGGTGTTAAGTTCTTTATATATTTCATTAACTCCTTATCAATTACATCATTTGTAAATATCTTCTTCCATTCAGTGGGTTGCCTTTTCATGTTGTTGATGGTTTCCCTTGCTGTGAAAAAGCTTTTTAGTTTGATGTTATCCCAATAGTCTATTTTGGCTTTTGTTCCCCTTACCTGAGGAGATGTATCTGGAAAAACATCGCTGAGGCCAATGTCCGAGGGATTAATACCTCTCTTGTTTTAGGAGTTTTATGGTTTTTAGGTCTTACATTTGGGTCTTTAATCCATTTCGGATTTATTTTTGTGTATAGTATAGGAAAGTGGCCCAGTTTCCTTCTTTTGCATGTGGCTGTCCAGTTTTCCCAGCACCATTTATGGAAGAATCTGTCTTTTTTCCATTGGATATTCTCACCTCCCTGGTCATAGATTAAATGACCATATAAGCACGGGTTTATTTCTGGACTCTCTGTCCTGTCCTACCGACAGACCTCACCCTGTTATCTCTTCATCTGGCCCCTTATCTGTATCTTTTATCAGATCCTTTATCATATAATAAATGAGAGAATGTAAGCTTCCCTGAGTTCTGTGAGCTGTTCTAGCTGTTCTAGCAGATGACTCCAAAAAGGAGGTCGTGAGAAATTCAGATGTATGGCCCAGTCTGACAGAAATGTGGGCAATCTGAAGGCCACTTAGAACTGGCCACTGAGGTGGGGCCATCGTGTGGGACTGAGCCCTTAGCCTGCGGAGTCTCCCCAACTCCAGGCAGCTGGTGTCTGATTGTGTCATGAGGAAAACCCCACACAATCTGCTCTCAAAGTGTTGTGAGAGGAAAGGAGACACAGGGCCCTTACCCACAGAGGCCTCTGTTTCCCTCAGCATGTCCTGGTTCCAGAGGTCTGAAAGCAACAGAGGGAAGGCCATTTATTTACCTCTGGTGTCAGTGGTAGAGAGGAATTGAGAAAAAGTTTTCCCTTAGAAAAAACTTTTATTTATTCTCTAGCATTAAATCAAGATTTGAAGCATATTATTAATAGCTCCCCTCTTCTATCTTACCCTTGAATTAGTATGCCCTAACAGTCCTGATGAAAGAGAAACCCTTTCTTTGGAAAAAAAAAAATTACTTTTCTCTGATGAAAACATCCAAAATTATTTCCTCAATTCAGATGAAATAAGAGGCTCAAAATAAGTAGATCAACCCGATTGACTAAAGAAACAATAGAAAACAACTGCCGCTAAAACAAATCTATCCTTTTTTAATCTGATCCTTAAAGAATCAGGACAGACTGGGAAGAAAAAGGACATATTTCAGATTGTAGAGCCCTCATTGTTCCTGGAAACATTTTTCTTCACATCCCCCTCATCTTTCATCTGGGTTCTGATGGCCTTTGCCGCATGTCCCATTTGTCTAGAAAGTGGCCACGGTACACAGGCACGTGGAAGGAGCCGGTGACACTTCTCGTCCAGAAGCAGTCACACTGGCTGGACTCACAGTATTCCCGGCAAAAGCCCCGCTCTCCAGGTGACATCCCCAAGGGGTTGGACTCAATGGCACATGCCCGACACTATCCCTTCCAAAGCACCAGAGCCAGGGCACGGCAAATGCAGACCACCCCCCAGCCCGATGAGTCGATGATTCGATGATTCGGCAGGAGCCGCACCGACATGAGCACCTGTCCGCTTCAGCATTTCTCTGGGGCTCGGAGGGGATGGCGGCCTGGGAGGGGAGAGCGTGGGGAGAAGCCATCAGACCTCTCTTTCTGAGCACCTGCTTCCTTCTGACCACATCCCGCCTGTGTCCATTAAGGCATCTTAGGCTCCCTCACTTCTCCCATAGACCATAGACCATAGAGTGTTTTCTGCCTATTGATCCATTACAGCCCTCCATGTGAGCTTTGGAAAAGAGCCAGGAAGGGATTAACCCTTTCTGCAGCAGAGCCCACCGCGCTCCCTTGAGGGAGCTCCACTCAGAGAGGAAATGGACCCTTTCCCCAGGCATCTTGCTGAGCTTCAGAAAGCCTCTCAGTGCTCCCACTCTGTAGTTTAAACCTTTTTTTTTCCCCCTCAGAGGAAGAATAAGGGCCAGTTTTCTCCTGGACTCAGGATAACATGGGACGCAGGCCCCCAGTGCCTTCCTCTGCAGAATGTAAGTGCTCAGCAACACTACAGTCAAGGGCAAAGGTAAACATACACGTCAGACCAAATCCTTCACGGTTCCGCTTCAAGAGGGAGTTCTAAAATATAAACTTGGAGTCCTGGGGTTTGTCATCTGCTTGTTTGTTCCTTGAGAGATGCTCGTCACTGTTAAGTAATGAACAGTGAGCCGGTTTTTCCCTTCTCTCCTTTTTATAAAGAAAAAATCATGCAGAATTAGGATATTTCATTTTATTCTTTTTCATACATATGATTTGTAATTTCAATGTAATCAACAAATTTTGCATCCTTAAACATCATGAAAAGCAGAAAATCAAAGAACTAAGTTTATCCTACATTCAAAGATGGGAGTGCACACCGAGTTGACTTCATTGTGTAAATGTGAGCCAGCGACCAGGGAGTCAAAGGGATACAACCAGAAAGGCAGAAGATGAAGTATGAAGTGATAACATAAATAGAAAGATTGCCTGGCTGAAAAATGTGGACACCACTTGTAAAATAAGATAGTCAGTCTATATATGCCGTGATGCCTCTGTGTGTGTGTGTGTGTGTGTGTGTGTGTGTCCATCCATCCACCCATCCATCCATTCACCCACCCACCCACCCATCCATCCATCCATCCATCCACCCACCCATCCACCC